>NC_080028.1:83788070-84108980 GCF_030020395.1 Manis pentadactyla | reverse complement strand
AAACTCCAGCACTCTCCTTGGCCCTGACACTTCCTGCCCCTTTTCCCCATGTAATTTTTGTTATTTGTTATCTGTTCTTAGAATTTAACCACTGTAAGGGAAGGAATTTTTTCATTGTTTTAACTTTTATCTGTTTTATTCACAACCATATCTATATGCTTAAAACAGCACAAAGTACTCAGTACATATTGATTAAATGAATGAGTGAACTAATGAAACTACTCCATGCTGAGCACTTTTGCAACGAAGAGAGAAAATCTTAAAAGAGTACCTTGTAAACCTGGCAGATACGTAGCAAGGAGGCAAGGAAGATAAATACATGAGATTTTTTTCTCATTTGGATCCACCTAAAAAAAGGTCCTGAATACAAGGAGAGAGAAGTCTAAAATGACATTTGAGCAGTGAAGGGCTAGGGTGATGGACTCGTAACCCAGAAGTCAACAGTTAGGGTTAGGGTTTTTTTTTTTGGGGGGGGGGGATTAGAAGAAATTTATTAGCAATGCTGACATTCCAGATTGGAACACAGAGGGGAGCAGGATTTAAGAAACCTAGATTATATTTTTCAATGCAGATAATTAAATTGCAAGAACTAAAATTGCAACATTCTAGAGTACAATTTTAAAAAGCGAATTGAAATACTATATACATATATGAGTGTACATATTGTTAAGTGTAGACTGGATTTTCCTAAGTGAACACTCCTTTGGAACCAGCCTCCAGTTCAAGAAATAAAGCACACAGAACCAGGGCTTTTTTAAGCCAAAGATAACACTAAAATCGTTTAAATCCCATAAGGGTAGACTTTCAGGAGGCAGGGGAGGCAGAGGACCCTGAGATAGTAATAACATATACTGTAGTATGCACTTTTATTTTTTACATATACAGTGCACTTTGACTGGACTGTTTCATATAGAGACACACAGTAGAGGATGAATGCCAGACACCCTTCTAATGATCAGAACTGGATTCTGATCCAAGCTGTAGCTGTCAGTATAACGTTTGCAAAATTGCGTAACATTTTAAGATTCATTTCCCTCTTCTGCAAAACAGAATACCTTCATAGTTATAAGGATCAGGTGAGATGAAAGATGAAAGTGTTTAATCAGTCTCTGGCACACAGTAGGTGTTCTTTCCCTGTCTGCAGTACCTTGTTGGGGAAGCTACAACTCCCTTCTGTGATTTCCTCCTGTGAATACAGGCTTGTTACTCAGGAGTTTGAAGCTACATTATCAGTCTGATATTTTTTAAAATCTGAAGTTTTTCTTTGGACTTTCTAAAAGAGTTTATTGATTTTGAAGATATATATCCTAATTCCTTGGTAGGGAGTTAAAGGATGTGAGAGAAAAACAGTGGAAAGGAGTTGGGGTTTGGCATTTGCTCTAGGTTTACTATTTGGCATATAGCCCAAAACCTGAATAAGCTGACAGCTGAGTCTCTGGGTCCTGCCCAACATGCCTCTTCACAGTCAAGATTTTTTTCTGCCTTTTTTGTTGTTGTTGAGTTCAAATACACATAAAACTTACCATCTTAACCATTTGAAGTGTGAAGTTCAGTGATATTAAACACAGCCTCAGATGTCTGGAAGGAGCACAGTGCTATGCACAGGAGTCCTGTATGAGTCCATGTGGACTCAAACTCCCAGCTGGGCCTGCTACTCTGTGGCCTTAGGCAAGTTACTCACGCACTGGAGCCTCACCCTTCTCATCTGCAAAGAGGAGATACTCATAGTATTGGCTCCACAGGGCTGGGGAGGCTGGAAGGAAGCCATGGGTATGAAGCACTTGGCAGTGCTTGGCTCAGAGTGCCTCAGTACATGTTAACCATTGTTTGTTATTCTAGAGCTCGGAATTCAGAATCAGAATCAGGTTGGGTTTCGCTCACAAGGTCACATGGATACAGCTGGGTCCCAGACATCGGCTGAATCCCGAGCAGAGCCTTCAGCTCAAGGGGTCTGTGAAGTGCTCCTGCCTCTCAGGACTGAGTAAGGCCTGTTCTCTGGGGCCACCTTCCATTCATCTGCACCACCAAGGCTTGGGAGGGCTTGCGGGTGGGTTGCTGCTTCCAGCTAGTCACTATCTAGTGCTGGTCTGGGGCACCTCCTTATGGCACATATTTCATCAGACATTACCAAATGTCTGCTGTATGCCAGGCACTGTGCTGGATGCTGGGGCAATGCAAAGATAGATAAAATCTGGACCCTGCCCTGAATCTTACAATCTAACTAGGGGGAGAAGATGCGTGTGGCTGTGTGCCTTACCCAGTTGATAATTATTTATGGATCACCTACCATGTGCAAGACATTGTGTAAGACACTGATTCAGGCTCAGCAACAGAAACTTCGAGGAAGGAGAAACGGTGGTGGTTTGGTTATACCCGGTGAAACCAGTGCCTGACCTCCAGAAAAGCTGATGAGATCAATGGATGGAGTTGGTTTGATGACTAGTTGTCAGGGAAAGTTTCACAGAGTAGAACTAGCCATGGACCTTACTACATAGACTTTACTCACTGGAGAAGATGGTGCAAAGATATGGTCCTCAAATTCACTTGAGAGGCTGCAAGGCAATTAATCTTGCTGTCTGTGAAGCTTCCTGTAGGGCCTGAGTGGAAACTCAAATGGCTGTGGAGTCCAAGAAAGAAAAGAAATGTGTGATGGAGGCCGGGTGCTTACTGTGCGGTCATTTCAAATGAATTCCCCTTGGTTTACTTTCCCTTTGTGCACTTCTAATAGAGACCCAGGTATCAAAAACCTGTTTCCCTATTGTAGGAAAAACATGGTTGTAAGCACAACAGCTGATCCTCAGGCTGAGAGACAGGGAGTAGCTGGGAGTGGAGGGGACTAAAGTGAGCTGAGGACACAGCCCCATCTAAAAGGGGCAGCCCCTTCTCAGTTCCAACCAGCTGCTGAATACAAGAATGTGGGCCAACTGTTTCCAACTCTACTGATATATCAAAAGCTGGATACCTGTTAGTTTCTTTCAAAATTAAATCTCTCAATTTTAAAGTAAATATCAACTTGAATTTTAAAAAGAAACTCTGCTGACCAGCTGAAACACATTTTCCAGTAGTAGCTACGAGTCTGTAACCTCTACTTAGGGAACCAAGAGAGGTCAGGTTAGAGAGGTGGGCTGAAGCCAAGTTTCAAATGGCCTTGAATGCCAAGCTAAAGAGTTTTGACTTGCGCTTACAGACAGCTTTAATTTTACAGGCTCCAAGCGTTCTTTGAACAAGCGAACGGCTTGATGCAAGGCTCTGGGGACTGGTGGAGTGGTGTGCGTGGCAATGGAAGCAGTCAGGTTACTGCAATAACACAGGTTTGTGACAATGAGATTGAAAGACGGTGGCAATGGAATTGGAAAGATTGGTTGAACCAAAAAAAAAAAAATAGTAAGGAGAGAGGCAGGAAAAAGGGTAACTGAACTCCCACTTGACTGAGAACGAACCATCTCTCTTGCTGGAAAGAGGAAGGCCAGCCAGGTTGGTTCGGGTCCACGGAGTTTAGAAAAGTGAGCCTGATGATGGAGTCATCACTCCAACGCGGGAGGGCTTAACAGCGCGAGGCAGTCCTGGCTCCGCTCCCTGCCCGCTGAGCGTCAAGGACCAGCCCGTCTATAAAATGGACTTTAAAGCAAGTCGCCTGTAAAATGGGGATGATGCCACCGACTTCTTAGGGTGGTTGTGGGGATTTAGGAGGCGGCGAACGGGTGTGCGCTTGGGGGAAGGAGGTACAAGCTTTCTTACCCGGGGCTCTGGAAGGCTCCAGGTCTCAGGGAGGGGGCGGCCAGCCTGCCGGGAGAGGACCCGAAGGCAGCGCGGGGCCAAGTTCAGAGTCACCCTGCCATGACCCCCGGTGCGCCCCATCGCAGCTCACAGCCGCTCCTCTGGAACTCGCGGGCAGGGCTGCCTCGCGGGGAATCGCGTCCGCCGCCGGTCCCCGCACCGCGCTCTCCGCGGGGACGTCAGGCCGAGCCCGAGCCGGGAGCGCGCCCGGAGGACTCCCGGAGTCCCGGCCGCGGCCGGAAGCTCCTCTTCCTTCGCCCACACGGGGCCTCTCTAGGAGCCCCGGGCGCCGGCATCTCTGTGGGAATAACCCCTTCGGCCCCAGCAGGCTAATCTACTGCTGGAGAAGTGGGTTCGCTCTGCAACGTAGAGCAACGATTGGATGATTACGGCACCTGTATTCAGAGGGCAGAGTCCAACTTTCCGGGTTCAGATCCCAGCTCAGTAAGGTGTGAGCGACCTTGGGAAGTTATTTCACCTCCTTGAGCCTCGGCTTTCTTATCTGTAAAATAACCGTATCCACCTCAAAGGCTTGCTGTAAGGAATCAACGAATTAATACACGTAAAGCAGTTACAATTGAGTACCTGACATAAAAAGTGCTCAATAAAGGCGTCATCATTATTCTTTTACTGCTCCCTTTTGAAAAAAACGGCGGTTGGTAGAGGGTTAATTTTGTGACATGAGAATAAGGTGCATGACAGAAATGATAGTAAGAGCTGCTATTTGTTGACAGCCTTCTTTGTGATGGGTTCCTTACCAACCATATCTCAGTGCCTGATGGCCGTTCTGTGAAGGGAGTATGATTGGCATTCCCATTTTATGCTGAAGAACTGGGTGTGAGTCAGAGTGTGATTTGAACTAAGACCCTCTGATTTCAGTGTTGTGCCTTGTCCTCTCCCCCACACTACATTTCTGATTTTGGAGACCTTCCCTGGGAATTCCAAACTACAGCACCATAGCCCATGGTGCTGTCACAAACACGGATGCCTAGTTAGTCCAGAGTTGAGGAGGCCATGCAAAATCCTAACTCCTGCAACAAACAAACACAATAATGAATGGTGCTGTCCCAGAATGGACACCATCCTTGTTTAGAGAAAAGGATCTTGTGACCTTAAGAAGAAGCAAGGTGCAGACATCCAAAGAGAGAACGGCACTGAGGATATATTTTAAGGATAAAATAAAATCATGCTTTTATGGCAAAAATGGTTACTGTGCAGTCTGACCTTTAACACAACCTCAGTCTGATGGACCATTATCTACCGTTTCCACTGTCAGTATTTCTCTGGGCAGTTTCCATTCAGCTCCAGTGTTTAGTACCAAAGGTCCTCAAAGTTTGTGAAAGCCTGGATAACACGGTCAGGCTGTCCTTTCATCTTTTCATGCCTTAGGGATTTAACAACTAGACATATAAGAAGAGGCCCAGGAAAGTGTGGGGATGAAGACTGTGATTGGCAAGGATGAGAAGCCAGGGCAAGATGAGGAGCTGGAGTTGATGATGCAGACTTTCTCACCTTCATACCCTTGACCATGCTGCTCCCATCACCTGGCTTAAGCTTTGAGAGGACAGGATGTTGTCTATCTTTTCTTCTGTACCCTAATGCAGAGAAAGTGTGGGCTTTCCCAAGATCACTCCACAGGTTAGTGATTTAGATAGAACAGGGCACTGAGCAGCTTGCAAAATGTACCCAAGGGCATGAAGAGGACAGGGGTGCTGCCCTAGTTCAAAGACCTTACACACTTTTTCCATCAAGGAAGAGCATGCCTGAACAGTACAGGGTGGGTGTTTTCCTGTAAGACTTCTTTTACATTTTTCCTTTCACTTTTCTATATTTTGAAAAAAAATCAATATAAAAAGATAAAAATGAAAAGCAGGCCACCCTTCTGCCTATACATTTCCCCATCCCCTACCATCAACTCCTGAGGTGAACACTGTTATCAGTTTCTTGTGTATTTTTCTAGAGATAGTCTGAATATGTGAGAGTGTCCTTTTAGAAAAACCAAAAAATGATAGGACATTGTAGTTACTTGCTTTTCCCCTTTTTTTCACATGACTACATATTTTGGAGAATGTTCCATGTCAGTTTGTACACATCTGCTTTAAATTTTCACAGCTGCCGAGTATCCCATTATATGGATTTGGCGTAATTAATCAATTTCCCTACCAGTGAACATGTAGATTACTTCTCTCTTTTTCTATGAAAACAACATTTCAGGGACTATCATTGTGCACATATCCTTGTGCACATGTGTCACCAAGCCTGTAAGATCTAGAAGTGGACTTACTGGGTCAAAGGGTGTTTGAATTTTGAATCATTGTAACCAAATTTTCCTTCCTTCTAAGAGACAGTGCAGATGTATGCTCTTAATAATAATGTTTGAGAGTGCCTATTTTTCCACATAGCATATAAACTTTTTTTGATTTATATTTGATCAACTTTTAGGTTAAAAATAGTATTTCATGATTGTTTTTATTTGCATTAGGAGATTTGTTTTGTAACAAACACTGGTAAGAGGAAACTGAAACCTAGCTCAGAGGTGTAAAATTTTAGGAAAGCATTGTGCTGCTTTGAATGAATCTATGTCTTCTGGTCTGACTTAGACAAGTAAAATAAGAAAATTTTGTCAATAAGCACTCCAAGTTACCTGACTCCTTGGACAAGTAATACAAGGGGAAATATATTAATAATACAAACCAAATACCAGGAAGCTTGATGTTTTATTCTATTGGAATTCTAAATCACATCATGAAATGGGTGATTTGTCAGTGAGATTGTGTGATGCAGGGAAGGGCCTTGACCCTGCAGGGTTGCGTTAAATCACAGCACTTACAGGCAAGGTGACCTTGGACAAGGTACTTCTATTTCTTCAGAATAAGATAGGAACAGCAGAGCCACCTGCCAGAGTTACAGCAAAAACTAAAATAATTCATGTAAAATGCCTGGCACAAAAGATATTAGTTAAAATGGAAAGAGGAAGGTCAAATCCAAACCCTCTGGGGTTATAGACCCCAGACCCTGAGAAAAAGGGAGGAAGGCTGGACAGATAACCTGGAGATTGAACAGCTGGAAGCCAGCACAGCTTTGATTCCTGGTAAAAGGAGGGCTTGCTCCAAACCTAATGGTCAGATCCCAGGGGTAAAAAAAACAGACAAACCACAAAACCTCCAAACCTCCAAATACTAGCCCCCTTACAGTGTGAAACAAAACCATCTTACCAGTTGGGTATTCCTAGGGCCCACCATGTTTCATTCCTTGTGAATGGCCCCTGGAGCTGTCAAGAGGAAATACTGTGTATCTTTCTACCAACCCCATAGAGCAGAAAGATATATATTGTAGCTAATCCCCTTATTGGGATCGTTTATGGCTGAATGTGTAATTTGTAACAGTGGCTTTAAAAGCATGAGTGGCTGGACTTATCCAGCCATGCTCTATGTCATACACCAATGGGGCTTTGTTTGCCCATCTGGCTCTCTGTTGGACTGGATCCAGAATTAGGGGATGGGACTGAAGACATGGCCCTCTGCATCACAGAATGTCATCTTAGTGAGGACTCAAAGGAGAACTTTTTCCTGAGCCTCACATGAATTATGCAACCCATATTTGCTAGAGCCTCTAGAAAGCTCTGCAAATCCATAACCCGCTTTTAGCAATTATATAAACAAAGCTTTATATCATGTTTTGTGTGCTAACCCTGGATGCATGTTATCATTTTCCCCCTTATTTTCTCTTTGCTGTTTTAGTTTTTGTCTTATTAATGACACTCTGCTACTACCGCTACTATCAGAGATAATGGCCAGTGTTCAGCAGCTATCAGTCCTACTCGATGCCAGGCATCTGTTGTATAAAATGTGGATCTATAAATGCCTCCAGTCCTTTTTGAAACCAAGTAAGGTATAAACAAAGAAACAAACAAACACAACTGCCAGATTCCCTCATCTGGCACCCATTTAGAGTGTCTTTAATATCTGAGACCGGATATATTAAAGAAAGGCTGCACTTCTTTGATTTCATAGTTCTCCTATGAACCTGTAATTTGGGAATAAACAAATCTACAAAGCAGAACAAGAACCTCTTAGCAGTCAGGGGCCATTAGTAAAGTGATAAAATCATTATAAACCTCAACCCCTAAGGCCCCAATAAGGAATGCAGTGATCACTGGAGGCCCACAGAGAACCCCAATACCAGACTACTCTCATGGCCTTTATATAGTGAAACAACAATGGGGAGTGGCAGTGGCCGTGTGGTCACTCATGCTGGGTCCAGGTCTAAGAACTGTCCTGCATTAATGAGTTTAACCCTCATATCCACCCTATCAAGTAGGAACTATTTTCTATTTTCTACAGTTACAAATTTTCAAGATCTAGTTTGTATAAATTTCAGCAACGCATTTAATAAAATCCCTCCTCTAATATTTTACACAGTAGGAAGATACAGGTGAGATATCCTGCATTTAGAGTCACAACTAATTACAAGATTATGTATCACTAAAGCCTAAGAAATGCTCATAGATTTGACCTAATAGTTCTACTTCTGAGACTATATTTTAAGAAAACAGTGAAAGTTTCAGAGACATATATTCTCAGAGATGTTCATCAAAGTTTTATTTATAAGAGCAAAACATAGAGGCAGTGTAAATATTCAATAGCAGCAAACATCAGCAAAATACGGTATATGTGGAAGGAATTGTATATACAGCCATTAAAATTATGAATGTGAATACAGTAAAGCAACAAAAACTAATAAGCTTAGAAAAAATACAGGAAGGAAATGCAACAAAAGGCAAAAATGGTTTAACTAGGAGCAGGTGAAAAAGAGAGCTTTCTTTATATTTCTTTAATATGGTTCTATTTTCTGTTGCAAAAAAATGTATATGAGCTGAAGATGAAATATGATGTTAATTAATGGGAGAAACAGGAAGACGGGAAGAAAACTCATGTCAGTGTGTGGACACACCTCATTCACTCTTCTGAGAAGTTGTTTCCGTTTTATGAATGAAGAAATGGAGATTCAGAGAAGGTCCAAAAATTAGAACAAGGTTTCACACCTAGAATGTGGTAGGAACAAGAGTTGCGACAAGGTCTGACTAGCTTTCTAGTTCATAGCCTTTCCCTACCAGGTTTCCCCCACACCACATAGAAGAGGGTGCCTTTGGGCCATTTACAGAAAGGTGCCCCTTCGGTGCAGAGGAATTGCAGAAAGGCCCCTCCTCTGGGCAGAAGCAGCCGGTGCCACAGCTTTTGGCTTTTGGACTAAGCCTGGGTTGAAATGCAACCACATCTGTCCCTGTCACTAGCACCTCTGTGCAGGACATAAAATGCACCAGCACCCACCTAGCAGGCAAGATGGTGCCCAGGTGATCTTAGGTGGTCCCTCAGTGCTCTCTCTGAGATAGTACCACCACAAAAAAGGCATCCTTCTGTTCTCTTTCAGGCCATTTGATTCCACCCAGGAGAGAGTCTCAGGTCAGGTGTAGGCCTATAACACCTCTCAATTCTGTGTGCCTGTCTCTGCCACTCTCTCTCATGCATACACACAAAACAAGCCCCTTAAACCCAGAGCCTTTGCCTTGATTATGCAACAATATATAGGTGACATTTATTAACATAATCTAATATTGAATTTTTTATTATGGTAAAATTCACAAAATATTCATGACTTCAACAATTTTGAGGCATACAATTCAGGGACATCTTATACATTTACAGTGATGTGCAACCCTCACCACTATCTAGTTCCAAAACACTTTCATCTCCCCAAAGAAAATCGTGTCATTCCCCATCTTTCCTCCCTCTAGCCCCAGTAACCACAAATCTGGATTCACCTTCATATAAATGTAATCATAAAATATGCAGCCTTCTCTATCTGGTTTCTTTCCATTAGCGTAATGTTTCCAAGGTTCCTCCATGTCTTAGCATGTGTCAGTACTACATTCCTTTTTATGGCTGAATCATATTCCATAATATAGAAACACACCACATTGTGTTTATCCATTCATTAGTTAAGGGACATTTGAGCTGTTTTTACTTTTTGACTATTATGAATAGTGCTGCCGTGAGCATTTGTGTTCAAGTCTTTGTGTGGATATGTTTTCATTTCTCTTGGGTAGACACCTGGAATTGCTGGGTCATATGGTAATTGTACGTCTAACTTCTTGAGGAATCACTCAACTGCTGTCCACTGTGCCTGTACCATTTTACATTCCTATCAGCAATGTATGAGGGTTCCAATTTCTCCACATCCTCATCTACACTGGTTATTTTCATAGTTTTTAAAGTTGTTATTATTATAACTGTCCTTGTGGGTGCAGAGTGGTATCTCATTGTGGTTTTGATTCTGCATTTCCCTGATAAGCATCTTTTCATTTGCTTATTGGCCATCTGTATATCTTCTTTGGAGAAATGTCCATTCAAGTTCTTTGCCCATTTTTAAATTGGATTGTCTTTATTGTTGAATATAATACCTTTATATAGTTTAGATATTAAGTCCCTTATTACATATGTGATTTGCTAATGTTTGCTCCCATTCTGTGGGTTGTTTTCACTTTCTTGATATTTTCCTTTGATATATAAATTTTTAAAAATTTTGATGAGGTCCAATTTACCTATTTTTTCTTTTTTTGCTTGTACTTTTGTATTATATCTAAGAAACCATGCCCACATCCAAGGTCATGAAGATGTACCCCTATGTTTTCTTCTAAAAGTTTTAGAGTTTCAGGTCTTAAATTTAGACCTTTGAACCATTTTGAGTTAGTTTTGCATTGTATTTATTTTTATACTTACAACAAGAAATTTTCTATTTATTATTCTGACATTGAGTTTCCTCCTCAGATATGCTTCTTGCAGTTAAGAAAAATAAATCAAATTCATGAAAAATATCAAATAAATAACAGTACAGAGGGTGCCCAGATGTGGCAAAGATGGTGAGTAAAACTTAGGATCCTGCAGTCAGACCATGACAAAGATAAGGGCGGTTATCCAGGGAAAACTGCAGTCAGGAAGGAAAGGTAGGACTTGGCTGGATTTTGAAGAAGGAAGCCCAAGACATGAAGTCAGAAAATCCAAATCCCCAGATGCCAATTTCTCACAGTTGCTCTGTGACTGCAACATGTTATCTGACCTATCTGAAGCCCTGTTCCCTTATGAGTAAAAAAGAGGAGGATAACACCAGCCTCTCAGAGGTCTCAAGACAACCAAATGCCTTGAGTCACATGAAAGTATAAGTTGTAAAATGCTTCATCAGTGTGAGTATCAGAGCCTAGACTTACGTTGGCTGGCAGGTGAACTTCAGAGTCCTGTTCACATGCCAGCCAATATAATTGCCCAAGAGGAGAGGAGGAGGGGAAGTGTTCTAGAGGAACAGGAATGAGTCAGGGCTTGGTGAGAGGCCCAGAAGCAGGACAGTCCTGACTGTGTTGGGGAGGGTTGGGTGGAAGAGCTTGGCGCTGCATGGCAGCAGGTACTACCTAGGAGAGCACTGTGCAGGGAGGCAGAAAGGCTGCTTGCAGTTGGGGCCAGGCCCTGGAGTGGGGGTTTGGATGGCACTGTTCTACAGGCACAATTCTAGGTTCCTTGGGTATGCCAGTGGTGGAATCAGGCTTCAAGTGTTTGGAGAGCTTACCGTATTAAGTATTTAAACTGTGTGTGGCAATATCATCTCTCCATCTGTCTTCAATCTCCTTTCCCATGCTTAGGCCACAACAGAGCTGTGTCCCCAGGGATGATGGGGATCTCTCCAAAAGGCTAGCCTACAGGCCACATATGAGTAAGAAATCAGCTAAATTTGATTTAACATGACTTGGGTCAATACAAACCTGAAAAGGAAATCAGTATGTTTTAAACCCAGGATTAACTTTATCCTCTAAATATTTACCATTTAAAAAGCTTTTTTTTAAAACTTGGAAATCATTAAGCAGAACAAAAGTTTACAAAGTTGTCTTCCTTTTTCCCCAGATCCTCAGACCTTCTCCCCAGAAGCAACTATTGTTTCCAGGCACTTACATATCCTCTCCAAAATAGTCAAGATTTACATAAAAGTTATTCATGGAGCCAGACACCTATGGTTGGAGAACCTCTGATCTGACTCTGTCATTTTTCAGATGAGGTAACTGAGGCCCAGCAGTTAGTGACTTATTTCAGATCACTCCATAATGTAAATATTTGCTTACAAAACAGTAACTTAACATGTAAATTTGTTTTATTTATTCAATTATAAATATAGTTTTCTATAGCTTAATCAAAGTTATTTTGACTTTTCAAAAATATGAAAAGTTCTGAAACTTCCAAAGTAATGAAAAAAAAAAACCCAACTCTCTATTGATAATGAGGATGGAGGATGGTGGAGGTGTTCTGAGGGGGAACACAATGGTGCTTTTGGGAAGACCTATGGTATCAGATGGGAGGGGAGAAGTGAAGGGGGTTGGAGTCAGGAGAACCCTTCAGAAAGTTATGGCAGCAGTGTAGGAATGAGAAGCAGGGGCTACTGCAGCCTGGAGCAGGGGGCTGGAACTGGTGGGCAGACTCAGCAGAGGTGCCATGGGCCTGAGGACCTACTGGCTAGGGACATGCAGAGGAGGGCACCACCCAGGCCATGGGGAACAGGATGTCTAGGTATCACATCAGGAAATGGAGCAGCTGAGACTGGGTTGAGTGTGAAGTGGACAACCTTGTTAAGCAAATGGAGAGAAAGTGCAAGCCCTCAAGGACAGGGGCAGGGCTGGGCAGCTAACACCTAAGGATTTTGGAACTGACCACATCAGAGTAGGAGATTTTTGAGGATGGAAACATAAAGGAAGGACTTGTTTCTGAGCCTGAAGGAACACAGTGGCTAGGAGGCACCAGAAGGGTAGAACTTGACAAGAAAATACTCAGGCAGCCCCTGCAGGTTCTGGAGCAGAGCAGCTGATCCTGGAATCCCACTCTCAGAGGTGGAAGGGACCTCTCAGTCCTTGGACCCAGCTCTTGTCCCACATTTGAGAACTATTCCTGAAAAGCTGGCCACATACACCCTGTGGGCATACACACCTCAGAGAAGAAGGCCCCATCCTTTGCTGGCAGCAGCACATTGCCCCCTCCCCTACCTGTGGTTACACAGCTATCCTGGTGGAAAGGCACCTTGGGTGGTGAGGTGAGCTACCTTCTCAGGCTCACCTTCCCAGCCTTCGCATCCCACCGCGAGAGTGTCCCCATCCAAGTCCTCCCAGGCTACACACCCCTTGAGTGTCTCAGAATGCAGTTTCCAGACTTCTGGCTCTCTTGAGCACCAGGCTAAGGACCATGTACTCTGATGAGTGAGAGTGAGGCAGACCTGGCTAGAGCTGGTCGGCTCTGAATTACTGAATTAATCGCATTTATTCCTCCTGCCCTTGGGAACCAAGGTTCATCCCCTTTCCAAAGAAGAGGAAGCTTAATCTTCAAGAGGCAAAGTGAGTTGCCCCAAATCACACCAGACAGTGAGGATGGAGCAGGGTTTGGACTAGGGTCTACCTCCAGGACCTCACTGCTCTCTCAGCAACCTGGGCCCCCAGGCCCAAGGACCTGCATTAAAGGATCATTTTGGAGGCTGGTGACCTGGTACCAACAAGAGCACGGTGATGGTTGTCCAGGAAAGGCATGGCAGTAGAGGGGTGGGTCATCTTCATCCTGTCAGAAGGGGCTCCTTCATGGCCTCTGTTGCCTACATAGTATACTGTGCCTCCCTAGGAGCAGGACATGCAAGTGCCCCCACCTCCACCTGGTTCCTCTCTTTAGGTCCTGGAGCAAGATGTCAGGGCTGAAAGGCTTATCCTGTGGTCGCAGGCACACATGAGCTGATCTGAGAATTGTGTGGTTAGGAGCCATGGTGGCTCTGAAGTCAACACTCCTGGGTTTGAATCCAGCTCTGTCACTAGTAAGTGGTGTACAAGTGACTACCCTTGGGACGATAATAGTATTGGCTTCATGAGTTGTTGTGAAGGGTCATGGAATTACTACATGCAAACCCTTGGAAGAGTGCCTGGCACATAGTAAATAACTCAATAAATGTAATTATGTCAGACAACATCATCCTCATATTTATTGCTCTGAACCTGAGGGACACAGACTAAAGGGTACAGAATCAACACCTAGAGTTAGATGGGTATTGGAGCATCAACAGGGAAAGATAATTGATATACTGAAACCACCTCTCAGCCTATGGCTGGGGACATAAGAATGGTAAGGACTGTGACAATCAGAAAGCCAGTGCCCCTCTAAAGAAGGAAGCTACTGCCCAGCCAAGTGCTGCCAAGTGAAAATTTGGCAACATAACATTGCCACATCTTTGGATTTTCTAAAGAGGTGGAAAAATTTGGACTTACATGTGAAATGTACTGATTTTTAAATGTGGCAATTAATTCAGTTTAAAAACAAATACTGTGTAGGCCACTCTTCTGAGTCTCCACGGTGCAGCTGTCCTGTACACTCACTGCTCCAAGGCCAGGTCAGGCCTTTGTAGCCCTTCAAGGGAGGAGACAGTAGTGAAGGTGGGATATATCCCCAAGCCTCTCAAATCCCAAGCTGGCCATCTTCTCACCCAATTCTCTCAGAGAGGGGTGGGAGAGTGTCTGTGAAAGAGCGTGGTTATGCTGCGGGAGCCCTGCAGTGGGGATTCTGCCCAACTTTATGCCATCTGTCCAGTCTGGAGATTGATTCAGAAACACTAAAGAGGCGGGAAGGTGACTTCATTCCACCGATTGGGTGAATTGAGCAACTATTACACGCCAGCCACTGTTCTAGGCACTGTGGAGACAGCAGTGAGTTTGAGAGGCCAAGCCCCTACTTGGGTGGAACTGATGTTAACCCATGTGCGTGCATACAGGTTGGGAGGGGGAGGTGCAGGTAGAGATAGATGGTAAACCTGCAAATGTTCTGATACGTGCTGTGAGAAACAGAGCAGGCAAGGACCAAGGAGGGGCAAAGGCCCTGAACTGAGAATGGTGTCAAGGGGAGCCCGTGATAAGACGGAGATGTGCCTGGCTAGGAAGATGGGTGGAGACAACGTTGAGAAGTAAGCAAAGGCAGGGCCCATGAGGCCCTCTTTTCCTGGTGGCCACACTCTCTGAACCCCAGAGGCAGGCCCAGAGGAGCTGCACTATCCTGAACAATTTTTGACATATGGTTTGCTCCCCCCTCCCCATCTCTGGACAGATAACCTTTTCACATTCTCCTGTAATTCCTTTGTGTCTATAATACACACATACACTACCAAAGTTCTTGAGTTCTTGAGGATAGAAAGCCTTGATTCTTTTTCAATTCTGAGGTCCCCCAACCTCTTTGTTCTCCCCAGGGCCCTGAAATAATAGGCTTCAATATGAAAATGTGTTCAATTGAAATAATGACATGGCTTTAAGCATGTTACTTCAGTTTCCTCTCCTGTAAAATGGGGATAATCATAGATTGTGATAAGGAAATGAGATAAAGGCTAAAAAATGGAAAGTCCAGATAACCTGGGCCGTGATAGGTCACTGGTGTTCCTGCTAAGAGCTGGGAGCCCCCTGAGCTACTGTGAAAGGCTCTTTTCCTCCTTGATCAGGGAACCCCCTATTGACTCCGCTCAGGCCACCATAGAGCCTCAGTTTCCTCCTCTGAGGGGAATTAATGGAGAAAGAGGGGCCTTACACCTGTCTTGGTAACCAGGGGGCAGAGGCTGCCACAAATCCCTTCTGGCTGCGTGTCCCCTCAGCCCAAACTCTTGTTGCCATGAGTTATTTCAGTTAAACCATTTTTAGCCTGTAGAATGTTCTCTCTCTTGGTCTGCCTTGGCAGCCCCTGCTCCCACCCCACAACCCAGGCTTCGGAGCCCTATCCCCACGTTGGAGTCCCAACAAAGGCAGGCCCCAGGGGACCAGCTGCCACCAAATCCGAGATAGGGCTTTCCAGAAGCGGCTGGCAGAGCCCCTGGGAGATGGAAAGTGCCCAGGAATCCGGAGACCTTCACTGGCATCTGGGTTCCCCCGAGAACCTGCTTCCACTGGAGACAGAGAGCAGGGTGCCATCTCAGCCACCTCGCTGTTCCCCCGTCCTCTTTTTTTCCCAGGCTGTGGAAGGCAAAGGGTTAAATCCCATAGAGCTGATGCTCTGACTCCAGGCTAGAGGGGCCCGGGAAGCTGGGGTCACTTCCTGCTCTGTCCCAGTCACCCTGAACTGGTCCCCGGGTCCTCAGCCTGGGATCACCCTTTGAGGAGGACCCCAGCGTCCTCGGCGTCTAGCCTGCCCCCCCGAGGTAGGGCATTCAAGGGGTTAAGTCCCCTGGGGCTGAATTCTGCCTTCCGGCCTTTCCCAGACCCCAGAGCCGTGAGTTGGGGACGCCTGGGTTCCTGGGGGGTGGTCCGGAGGGCCCGGGACGGCCGCCGGGAACAATGGAACGTGGGAGGCGGGGGCTGGGCCCGAACCCCCTCCCCGTCGGGCGCCGGGCGGTAGCGGCCCGGCAGGGGCCGCGATGGGCCGAGGATTCTGGGAAGAGCGCGAGGGTCTGGCTATGGGGGAGGGGAGGGCGTGAGCATTCTGGGAAGAGGGAATTCGGCCCGGCTGCAGCTCCGAGCCAGGCCGGGTGCCCCGGGGGCGGGGAGGGGAGGATGCCGGCTCCCCCTGGGAGCCAGAAGAGGGTCGCGAAACCAGCGTGAGCTGAAGTCCAGGGTGTGGGCCGGGGCGGGCGTCGGGGGGCTGGGGCCAGGGTGGCTTCATTCCTGTAGCTGCCTCCATGTCAGGGTCACCCTAGGCCGCTCTGCACACCTCTGAGGGGCAGCCTCCTTCTCTCCCTCCCTGCCTCGGCAACGGGGCTGGGGCGAGGTCGGAGGCCAGTACTCTGAGGACCGGGCCTGGGTCAGCTCCCAGCACATCTTGCCTCCCTGGGTCTTCCCACTTTCCTACTGCATGTGGGCCTTATCATTAACCCTTTCCCTTCTACTCTGGACCTCTGAGTTTGAATTTCTCTGGACAATTAAGGTACAGAAGCTCTTACCTGCCTTCAGTAAACACAGCAGGCCTCTTCCAAGTAGTCAGGCAGCCCCCAGTTTAACAGAGGTTCCTGCTTCCACCTCCCCAAAGACACTTACAGATGGGGGAGGAGGATTCTCATAGCCTGAGCTGCTGCAGAGATGAAGAAATTACTTACTTCCCCAAGTCTAACTGCTCTCTCTCCTCCTGCTGTTTGGCAGGGTTCAGCTAGCTCATGCTTCATTTTGGTTGCCTCCCTGTGCTGCCTCCAGGTTGTTGCCCATATCTCCTTGCACCTCTGCCTCCAAGACACACAGTGCCCACCCCCCACGACCACCCAAAGCCCAGGTCCTCCCTTTTAAGGGTCTAAATACTGTGGAAGTTGTATACTTAGCTCTTGTGGCCCTGTTCCCTCATCCTGGAATCACGGCAGCTTTTTTGGAGGGATGCTGGTTAAGTTTTACCAGGAGGACACTCTGAACTCCTGTTCCTTTGCTGCCATCTCCTAGCCAACTGAACTTTAAAGACAATGAACCAAACAGATTTTCCAGGAGCAAGGAGCATCTCATTAATTCAACAAAAATTTACCGAGCACTTATTATGTGTTAGGCATCATTGTAGGCATGGGATGCAGCAGCAACAAAACAAACAGACTAGAAGAAGGGGTACCAGGATGGGAGTGATAATGAAAGGCTTTGGTTGGGAGGACTCTGAGTTCATGGACGCAGATTGTTGGGTCTAATCTCTGGATCCAATCCCTCCTTTTACAGCTAAGGAATCCTCTTGGTCCCAGGAATTCCTGCACCCCATTCTCATGGCCAGCAGACTATGTCCGAGCTTTCGTCATCACCCAACTCCTGCCAGCAGCCCACATTTATGAGTTTCACATGACTCCCAAGGTCATCTCCCTCTCTCTGAGTCCAGGGCAAGCCAGACACAGAGCTTTGCGTTTCTGGTCTTAGTTCTGTCACTTCCCAGCCTGTGACCTTGGAGAAAGTTCCCCAGGCATTGATTTCCTAATCTGTAAAATGGACAGTCCAATTCCTGGGCCTCCTCACAGGACAGGGGGAGGACTGGGTGAGAAAGCAAGGACAGCACAGCAGGCACTGTGTCCGCTGCTGGGTACTGTCCACACTTTGTCCCTTCTCTTTTCCTTTGTTTCCCTCTCATGGTCATCCCTGCAGAAGCCCCTGATGGCTTTAAACTGCCCCTTTCCCTTACCTCCTGCTTGACCTTTCTGTGCTGGGATAACGGGAAAGGGCCCTGTCCTTTTGGAGGCCCCTGTCCCCTCAGGGAAATTGTGGTGGTTTCTCCTGGATTTTTTTTAACTTCAAGGGTTCCAGTTCTCTGTGGGGCTCATAAGGAAGTTTATTGGTCCCAATTAGCAGCCCCATTAAGGAGGAAAATTAGAGCCTTAATGAGCTTCCTCTGATTTGCAAAATAACAGGTTTCCCAGCCTCTGGGCATCAGAGGGATGGGGTGAGAGCCGTCTTCCTCTGTGGGTGTGGGATACCTCTTCAGCCCCCAGTCTGGGTTCAAAGGGTTATGACTGATGAGCTTTTAATTATTCTCTTAAATTCACCTACTTGCTTAGTTGTGATCTTAAGATCTGGAGTGAGAATCAGGCCTGTGGGAGCCACGTGAGACCTGAAGCCCCCTAAATTGGGGAATCGGAATCTGAAGTTCACATAAGGAGGAATAGGGGTGGCAGGTGGGCAGGTGGGCAGGTGGGGGAGTAGGGCTTGGGGAGTGATGGGAAGCTGGAGATCGGCTCCCATGTGTGCTCCTCTCTCCTTCTCCAGGGTTCCTGCAACACTGGGCAGTCCTGAGCTCTGGGATGGAGCCTGAGGCGGCACTGTGGGGCCCAGATCTGCAGGGTCCTGAGCAGAGCCCCAGCGATGCTCACAGAGGTGAGGGGCACAAGAAGGGACTATAGTCCTGACAAGACAGTGGACCCAGTTTAGGGAGGGGCCCAGACTCTGGGGAAACCCAGGGGAGGGAAGAGAGTCCCGACCCCATGTTCTGGAAGGAGATGGGGGCTGGAGACTCCCTTTCTCTCTGTAGGTGCCGACAGTGGGAACGAAGAGGAGAGCCCTCAGCAGGAAAGTTCTGGGGAGGATATCATCTTGGGAGATCCAGCTCAGAGTCCAGAATTCAAGGACCCATCAGAGATGCCCCTGGAGAGAGCCTCCCAGGATCCCTCAGTCCCCCAGGATTCCCCAACCCCACTGGGTGACTCCAACCCCTTGGACCATCAGACCCCTCTGGATACCCCTACCCCTGAAGTAGTACCCACCCCATCTGACTGGACCAAGGCCTGTGAGGCCAGTTGGCAGTGGGGAACCCTGACCACATGGAACAGCCCCTCAGTCCCAGCTAATGAGCCCAGCCTGCGGGAGCTGGTGCAAGGCCGCCCATCTGGGGCGGAGAAGCCCTACATCTGCAACGAGTGCGGCAAGAGCTTCAGCCAGTGGTCCAAGTTGCTCCGGCACCAGCGCATCCACACAGGTGAGCGGCCCAACACCTGCTCTGAGTGCGGCAAGAGCTTCACCCAGAGCTCGCATCTGGTGCAGCACCAGCGCACGCACACTGGCGAGAAGCCCTACAAGTGCCCCGACTGTGGCAAGTGCTTCAGCTGGAGCTCCAACCTGGTGCAGCACCAGCGCACGCACACAGGCGAGAAGCCCTACAAGTGCACTGAGTGCGAGAAGGCCTTCACCCAGAGCACCAACCTCATCAAGCACCAGCGCTCGCACACAGGCGAGAAGCCGTACAAGTGCGGTGAGTGCCGGCGGGCCTTCTACCGCAGCTCGGACCTCATCCAGCACCAGGCCACGCACACGGGTGAGAAGCCCTACAAGTGCCCCGAGTGCGGCAAGCGCTTCGGCCAGAACCACAACCTCCTCAAGCACCAGAAGATCCACGCTGGTGAGAAGCCGTACCGCTGCACTGAGTGCGGCAAGAGCTTTATCCAGAGCTCAGAGCTGACCCAGCACCAGCGCACGCACACCGGCGAGAAGCCCTACGAGTGCCTGGAGTGTGGCAAGAGCTTCGGCCACAGCTCCACCCTCATCAAGCACCAGCGGACTCATCTGCGCGAAGACCCCTTCAAGTGTCCGGTGTGTGGCAAGACCTTCACACTGAGCGCCACGCTGCTGCGGCACCAGCGCACGCACACTGGGGAGCGGCCCTACAAGTGCCCCGAGTGTGGTAAGAGCTTCAGTGTCAGCTCCAACCTCATCAACCACCAGCGCATCCACCGCGGCGAACGGCCCTACATCTGTGCCGACTGCGGCAAGAGCTTCATCATGAGCTCCACCCTCATCCGCCACCAGCGCATCCACACAGGTGAGAAGCCCTACAAGTGTTCCGACTGCGGAAAGAGCTTCATCCGCAGCTCCCACCTGATCCAGCACCGGCGCACCCACACGGGCGAGAAGCCCTACAAGTGTCCGGAGTGTGGCAAGAGCTTCAGCCAGAGTTCAAACCTCATCACCCATGTGCGCACCCACATGGATGAGAACCTCTTCGTGTGTGCCGACTGCGGGAAGGCCTTCCTGGAGGCGCACGAGCTGGAACAGCACCGAGTGGTCCACGAGAGGGGGAAGACCCCAGCCCGAAGAGCTCAGGGTGACACCCTACTGGGGCTCGGGGACCCTGCCCTGCTGACCCCACCTCCCGGAGCCAAACCACATAAGTGTCTTGTCTGTGGAAAAGGATTCAATGATGAGGGCATTTTCATGCAGCACCAGAGGATCCATATTGGAGAAAACCCCTACAAAAATGCAGATGGCCTCATCGCAAACCCAGCCCCCAAGCCGCCTCAGTTCCGACCTCCGAGGCTCCCTTTTGGAGGGAATTCCTATCCAGGTGCTGCAGAGGGCAGAGCTGACCCTCCTGGACAGTCCTTTAAGATGCCTGATGGACAGGAGTGCTTCAGCCAGAGGCTAGGCCTGCTCTCCTCCAAGTCCTACATTTGTTCCCACTGCGGAGAAAGCTTTCTGGATCGTGCTGTGCTCCTCCAACATCAGCTCACCCATGGCAATGAAAAGCCCTTTCTCTTTCCTGATTATAGGATTGGCCTAGGGGAAGGGGCTGGTCCCAGTCGCTTTCTAAGTGGGAAGCCCTTTAAATGCCCTGAATGCAAAAAAAGCTTTGGCCTCAGCTCTGAGCTGCTGCTGCACCAGAAAGTCCATGCAGGTGGGAAACCCCCGAAGAGTCCAGAGCTGGGGAAGAGTTCTTCTGTCCTCCTGGAGCACCTCAGGAGCCCCCTGGGGGCCAGACCTTACAGATGCTCAGATTGTGGGTCCTGCTTCCTTGATTGCCTGGCCCTCACCCAGCACCAGGAGACCCACACCCCAAAAAAGTCCCCTGGACCCGAGGACCCCCTTCCAGAGCCAGCCACGCAGTCCACAAACCAGGAAGATGAGGGAGAGGCCCCAACCCTAAAAGGAAGCAGCAGCCACCAGGAAGGGGAAGGGGAAAACCCCAAAACCCTCTTGGAAAAAAAACCCTATTTGTGCCCTGAGTGTGGAAATGGCTTCAAAGAAGTCGCAGCCCTCCTCCTCCATAGGAGCTGCCACCCAGGGGTCACCCTGTGAAATGGGTCTGGAGACCAGGAGCCTCTCTCTAATTGAGAGGAACACTGGATCTCCCCTAAAATTACATGGGGAAAGGAGGAAAACCCTATCAGATTGTAGAGATGTGGAGGATAAAGAACCCTGGGTAAAAATAGTGCTTTTACGTCAGTGATGAGAAACCTTATAAAATTGTTGGTGGGAACCACTTATAAGGCAGTAGAGAAAAACTGTTGGGTTAGAAACCTTATAAATATGTAGGAAAAAAAAAGCCCTTTAAGTCTAGCAGAAAAAAACCTATAAACCGTAGTGGATAAAAGCCCTATTAATTGTAGGAAGAGGTCCCAATGTGTCTCTAGACAACCCTATAAAACTGTATTGAAATCCTTGTGAAACTGTAGGGTCAGGGAAGTGCAGGGAGTATGATGGCCTTGACTTGGGAGGAGTGACCCTCAGAAGGTATAGAAGAGCCTCCTGTGGACTTGTCCCAGCGTTCTCTCCCACTGGATGATGGGGGAGCCTCTCTCCCAGAAGCCTTGGACAATGACACTGAGGAAAATGCTCAGCTGGGGAGTAGTGTGGGAATTGGGAGGCACTGGAAAAGGGAAGAAAACAGGAGAAAACTAAGTGCTGAGGAGCACTCAGATCCACAGAAGGGAAACAACCCAGGAGCTAGGAGGAGAAAGTCCGGCTCCTTGCACTGGGAGTCCCTTGGGGTATGAAGCCAATCTTAAATGTGTGTTAGAGGAAGAGGCCCATGGAATTCCTTATCAGAAAGAGCCCAAATATGGGGAAGGAGAAAAAATGATGGCAAGCCTTTTTAAAAGCTGAGGTTTGGGGTGCATAGAAATTTTAAGAATACTGGGAAATTACCACACAAATTAGGGGGATTTCTGTTAGAGTTCTTTGAGGAAAGCAAACTAAGGTGGAGAAGCTGTGTTCAGATGGAACCCAGCAAACTGGCTGCCTCAACCTCCCTGTTTCTGGGAGCTTGTTAAACTTCAAGTACAAGCAGATTGCAGCTCAGACCACTAGGGCTCTTCCCCAGCCAGGTAGGACCACCCTTTCCCCAGCCCAGCTGGGGCCTTGTACTCTGAGAGACCTCCAGGGATGGAGGGTCCCTCCTGCCACATTCTCAGGTCTCACTGTCAGGAAGCTTCTCCTGACATCTAACTGCCACCAGTCGTGCTGCAGTGGCAGCCCATTTCCTCTATCCTCAGTGGAGAGGGAGAATTGCTGCTAGTCGACCTCCAAAGAATAAAGCCCTTCAGAGATTCAAGGCCTGTGTGTGGTTAAATCCTCCCTAGACTTCTCTTCTCCAAGTCAACAAGAGCCAGTTGTGGGTTCTCTGTGGCAACAAAGAACAGCAAGTCGACAGGACAGAGAGCTTTGATTAGCCAGCAATATGCTTTTAAACCTCTCATCTGAGCTGTTGGCAAGGCTGCTGGCAGGCTGAGCCAGCTTGCATGTAGCAGTGGGTGTCCCAACACCCCACAGACTGCACCACAGGTCCCCGGAGACTATATGGAGGCCTGACCACCTTCCTCACCCTGGTACCCGGAGCCCTCTGAGGTTGTGACAACCCCATCCAATCACAGTCTTGGGAAGGGATTCATTTCACCCACTTGGCTCCTCTCCTTAGCCAGAAACCTTCAGAGGGAAATGGAAGGATGAGAAACACTCCCGGCCAGGCCTGTCTCCTGTCCTCACACATCACACACAATTACCCGCATTAAACCCAGCCAAAGCTGCTGACGTGAATGGGTGTGTGTGGCAAGGGAGACTGTTGCCCTGTGAAATGGTTGAAGAGAGAAATCTCTTGAAACATCTGAAACAGAACCCTACCCCCTAGCCCTAGAGACCCTTAAATAAGGAGAGGGCTCTGTCCTGTGCTGGGCCCAGAGGAAGTGCCACTGACACACTGGGACCAGTGGTCTGCAGTAAGAACTGAGATACCAGGTGAGGTGGCCCTTCAGGAGTCGCATCCCTGAAGAGGTGACCCGAATTTCTACACAGCTGTGGAAGAGACATCTAATTCCATTATGTTAATGTTTAAAAGGTGAAAGTCTTCACCCTTCATTTCTCTTGCCCCCAAAGGGATAACCCTCAAATTCAAGGATCAAAATCTAGAATATTGTAGGAGGAAAAACCCAGGTCTGCTGGGGATAAGGAAAAGAAAGGCCTTGTCTGTGGGGAGATCCTTGGTAACATCTGCATAAAGTCCCAACCCACCCAAGTGCCAGGCTTGAAAGCACTGCTGAGAGGCAAGGAGCCTGCTGAATCTCTGCTGACAGAAGCATCAACAAAGGGGGTGTCCCTGCGACTGAGGAAAAAGGAGACAATCCTCCAAGCAAAGCAGATTTTTTTCCCCCTCTAAGATGGTAGCAGAAAGAAACTTCAGTTGTAGAAACAAACCCCTTGTAAAGCTAGCAGCAGATCCCCTTGGAAATAAGGCTGAGATCTGTCTCCAGAAGAGCCCTGGGGAGCAGTCTTTTGGGCTCAGTGGACAGTCCGGGGGGAAGTGGTCAGTGTGGTCAATGGCCAACTGCAGGCCTCTTGAGGACTAGGGTGTAGCATACATAGGATACTCGTGTGTTGTAGGCATGGGTGAGGGCCAGGATTGTCAGTTCTGGTACTGATGGATCATGTGGACACTTCTTAGTTGGGGTCTGGGGTCTCATAGCAGGAAAGGGGCAGAATCAGAGAATCTGGAGGTGTGGCCTGCTTTCTCTTGCCCTCAAACTCCCTTTAGCCAAGTGCTTCCCTCCCAGAGCGAGCTACATCTTAGGAGGAACTAAGCAGGCTAGGGGAGGTGGCAGTGTCCAGTCCCTCTCATCAACTGAGCCAGAGACCCAGGGGTTGCAGCACTTGTCCACCAGAACTGAGTCTGGAAGGCACAGTTGTTGCCAAACCCTCTTATCCAACTCCATGCAGGCCTGACTCCAGAAGTACCCCAATGGAGGGGCCCAACAGACAAGGTCACAGTCATTGGTGAAAGCAGAGGGGAGAGTAGAATCTGATCCTGAGCTTTGGGTGAAACTTGAAACTGCTATGGATATGGAGATCAGACAGCAACTTGAATGAACTGGGAATGAATCCTGAATGATGGGGAAACTTAAAACCATCACAACCAAGAGGTGGGGTTCTATGACAGCTGCCCCTGAGGTGAGCAGCCCCCAGACTCCTTTGCACCCATTAAGTCCCCTCACCTGACTTGTCCCCCTGGAGTGAAAAGTGGCCCCATTTTAGAGTGTTGTGTGTCAGTAACAGCGTTGTGTCACCTTTGGTCATGTTGATTAGTTGAAGAGAATAAAGGGAATAAGATTTCCTGGGTGTTTGCTGTCTTCTCTTTCAAGCCTACAGCAAGCTGAAAGAGCTTGTCTTCTCCCAGAGCTAGGTCCAGACTGAGGCTCAGAGAAGGGCAGCAACTTGCCCAAGATCCCCAACAAGGCAGACAGGGAAACCAGAATGGCCAGGAGCAGGCTCTGCTGCCAACCAAGCCTCCCCCATTGCTGGGCCTGCCCAGGCCTGCCCTGGGCTCCACCCTATCTGGGCCAGGCAGGACTGCTTGATGAATCCTCAATTCTAGGCCTGCTTCAGCACTATCTCCTGGGCCTACATCTGGCCATGGCCCCTTAGTGGCTGTGATTTGCTCAAACCCATCATCTGCCTCTGCCCCATCCAGGAAGCTGCCTCCACCTTCCTGTGCCTCTCTGACCCAGACTCCCCAGGCAGGCTCCCTGTTTGTCCTTCCCCTTCCCCATCTGGAAAGCAAGGAGGTAGTGGAAAGGGACTTGCTTTTCACACAGGGGTGAGTAATGAAGGTTCTCCTACATTCCCTGTGTTGCCAGGCTGTGGGCACTGAAGTACATCAGAACTGGTACCAGCACAGGAGTCCCCAGGGAAGTGAGGAAAAGAGTAGGCACTGGTGCAGTGGTTGGCTCAGACTTAGCAGAAGGAGCCATGGACCCAGATAGTGCCTGCCCAGCGGTGAGTCAGTAAACACGATGAGGGATGAAGGTTGCAGTAACAGTAAGTAGTACAGGTAGTGACCAGGGGTGGGGTGGGAGATGGGTGGTGCATAATAGGTGGCAGCTTAAGATCACAGATGCATGAGCCTGATGGAGAGTAGAGGCCAAATGTGAAGTGTCTTGTTTGAGGGTCTTGGGGATCGGGCACCAATGTCGATGGGGAATTTCTTAAGGAGAGTGACATGATCTTTACCCCAACAACCACCCCTCCACCTTCCTACCCCCACTCCACCTGCAGTGGTGATTATCCAGGTCTGGAGCTCAGGAAAGAGAACTGGGCTGGAGGAATTCGGCCATAGCAGCTTAGCTGTAGCCATGGCCATGGACTGGCACACCTGGGGAGAGTGGCAGAGTAGAAAGAGGGTCCAGCTTAGGGGTAGAGGAAGAGGACCCCAGAAAACAGCAAGTTCTCTTGAACCAGGAGAATGTAGCACTACAGGGCCCAAGGGAAGTCTGAAGAGAGTAGTCAAGGTCAAATGCTTCACTAGAGCCTGTAGCCAGTCACAGACAGTAGCCCTAGTTCTGGCTAAAACAAGCACCGTTGCCACTGAGGCCAACATCTGCTCACCCCCAATAGGCCAAAGTCAAGTTTGGTCCACTGGGAGCTCTGGCCTGTCCATCCCAGGGGGGGCCTCACTGCCACTGAGACCACTGGGTCTGCTGGTGGAGGGGCCTCACTAGCTCCTATAGCAGATCCTCCCAGCACTGGGCAGGTTCTTTACAAACCAACTTTAATGGAGTTTACTCTATCCTGCCACTGAAATTCTGGCATCTATACTATTCCTTTGGACTTGAGCCTGAACAAGTGGCTTGATGCCTACTTTATTAGGTATGAGGACTCACAAGATTTTAGGCCCTGTGGATATAAAGACCGGCCTAGGGCAGATACTTGGAAAGGTGATGTGTGGTTACTTGCATTTACTTAAAGGGCCCATGTGGAGGTGACTTCTGGGAGAGGGTAGAGCCCAGAGGATTGGCTGACTCCAAGCACTCTTGGGAACAGCTGTCCTGCCCTATCTCTATGATGTAACATGCAGCGTTCTCCCCACCCCTGGCCGCAGCCCATCCCAGCCACAGGCCACTTCCTTGGCGGACCACTGCCATCCCCTGCCGCAGCCCGTGCCTCAGCAAGCATGCCCACCACCACCAGCCCAGTGCCGGAAATCACTGTTCCATGTATCTCAGTCTTTAGTCCAACCTGGTCCAGCCACTGCGGCTACACTGAAATGCTGCATGCCAGATGGGGCCCAAAGGTGCGACTGCTGCCAAGCCCGCGGCCGCTACTGTGGCCATGTACCCAACTCCAGCTGCGACACCAACCACATTCAGCACCCAGCCTAGCGCAGGCTCCAGTACAGCTTCTGTGATGGGCTCCTTCCGTGGGCCCGACAGCACCCTGAATCACAGGCGCCACTCAACGCATGGTGCCCACGGACTCAGCCTGCGCAAAGTTGTAATGAAGGAAGTCACTCGCTGAGGTGTCCTAATCAGTCTGTCCGAGAGGGAGGGGTGGGTTAAAGCTGCTAGGGAGGGACAGAACAAAGTCCTTGCCCGCCCCTCTGAGGACCTCGCTGCTAAGTGCCAATAAAGGCCTACATTTTCCAGGATGCAACTCGTGGTTCCCGGCAATGACTGCAGGGGACGTGGCGAGTCAGTCCGCCCCCGTAGGAGCGGGAAGGTCGACTGGCAAAAGGCCTCAACCACGCTCTTTGTAAACAAACTGCTCCCAAGGACCCAGTCCATGACCCCAGATCGCAGTTAGGTCTAAGTGTATTAACTAAGTATTGGGAGTGGGCAGGAGCAGGGTCTCTCATCTGCACACGTCCTCCAGGTTCACACACTAGCCAGGACAGCTCCTGGACAGGTGTTAGCAGGTAAAATCTGGGACCATGTTTAGCACAGGAAGACTGGCTACTGGGACCACAGCCTGAGGGTTGGACATTTATTCATAACAATTAACAGCCTACACAAGACTTCTCCAGAGCAGGGGGTGTGGGTCTAGGTGGACCCTTGCACCTGTCAGCAGCTCTACCTTCCAGGCCCTGGAGTTTGCTTGGGCAGGCAGCACAGAAGTATAATGGGGGGCTCAGTCATAGGGTGTTAGATGAAGCTCTTCTACCTGGAATGACTGGAAGTTGGCCCAGTGGCTAGTCTGTTTCTTCCCTGCTGGAAGTTTCACCTCCACTACAATTGAGACCACCAGGACAAAAGCAGGGTCAGGACTGGGGACCCAGTGAAGTCTTGGGAAGCATGAGGTGGGGGTAAGTGGGCTTGAGAGTGAGAGAGATTGGGAGGGACCTGATAAGAATATAACCTGATGATCTTGGTTCAGCATTCCCAAGATGAAGGCAGGGTGACTGCAGCAATATAGAGCTTCCCAGAGGAACAGGCCAGTGCCCTGCCAAGGGGGTACCTCCTTCATCCCTTAGCACAACAGCCAGACTAAAGAGCCCAGGGAACTCCACAGAAGGGAAGCCCTGCTCAGGCCTGGGAGGCAGTGGGTGAAGAAAGTCTCCCTGGGGCCCAGAGCTGTTTCAGAGCAAGGGGCTGGGGATCTGGTCCACCTGTGATCCTCATTTGTGGGTATGTAAGCAGCAAGTGAGCTTCCTCTCAGGGAGGTAGGGAGAATTTTCCCCTTTGGGCTAGGGTGGGCCCATGGAAATAGTTGGGAAAGGTTAGGGCCAGCTTCCAGGAGACTCAGTTGAGTTTCTGGGCCCCTCAAACCTCTCATAGCAGACCCTTCCTGCAGTACGGGTGCCCCTTAGGCTAAAGCTGTGACCATAGGAAAGGTAGAACTGAGCTTGGCTGATCCCACTCCCACTGGCATGCACTGGGGCCCCCAAACCACCCAAGTACAGAGGGGCTGGGTCCACAGAATTTGGAATGGAGGGTGGGGGCAACTGGATGTGGGCAGAGGAAGGACTGGAAGCACAGCCCCCAGGGTCCATGGGTATTCCAAAGTCCCCTGAGTTACGGGTTCAGCTGATGTAGACACGGTGGAAGTCGTGGGCACCAAAGGCTGCGTTGCACTTGGGGCACTTCCTCTGGCGGGCCTCATAGCGGCCCCGCACGCACTCGAAGCAGAAAACGTGGAAGCACTTGGTAAGGACTGCATCCTTCTTGCGGGTGTTACAGCAGGGGCAGGTCAACCGCGCCTGGGCCGGGCAAAGGCATCAGCTTGGGAACAATCCTGATGGTGCCCAGACCCCATGCTGACAGCAGGAGATGGTCCAGGCTAAAGCCCAACCTATAACCTGATGATCTTGGTTCAGCTAAGGGGCTGACTACATCTAACTCTCCTATAACCAGGAAGGTGGGAACGAGCATTCTCCAGATGAAGAACTGAGGCTCAGAGGCAGAGGTCTTAGAACTAGAAAGCTGAGTCCAGATTCTAAACTGGACAGTGACAGCCAGTGGTCAACATGCCTTCTCTTAAGACCAATGACTCACAGGCTCAGCCCGGGCTCCTTTACTCAGGGGTTTCATCTGTTGCCCTTCTGCCTTCTCCAGCAAAACCCCAATCCCAGCATAAGCCAACTATCTACCTTCTCTTCACTTGTACCTCTTAAGTCACAGCTGGACATGGCAGTGCTACCAGAAATTGGCTGTCTCTACCCTCATCTGGCCTGCCCCTGGTGCTGCCCAGAGATCCTGCTATGGGTTCCTGGGCTCACTTCACTGCAGAGGCTTCACAGATCTCTCCACCTGCCACCAGGTCTTACCTCCAATACCAGACATGATTCCCTTAACTAACATTCCTCCTCCAATCATCAAGTCCCAGCCTATCCCACTGCCTCAGCAACACCCCCAGCTTCACCTCTTCCCAGTCATTTAGAACCTTCCTCACAGCATAACAGGCTCCCAAGTCAGTCTCTTCCTGGGAGACCCTTCCCTTCTCCCCATGGCTGCCTGCAGATACCTCTGCCCCATCAAGACCAAACTGCTTTAAAAGGTTTCTTATTTACTAACTCACCCTCTGCTCCCTCCTCCCTCCAGCTGGTGACAGTGCAGGTGATCCAGGCTCCACCTCCACCAAAGAACCATTCCCACCAAGACTACCAAGTCCAAGGGCAGCTCTCAACACTCATGTTATTTGCCTTCTTGCCAGCCTGGATCCTGCCTGCCCCAGACGATTGAAAACTCTTCCCTACCAATCTGCTCTCCATCACTCCCTCCTCTGGAACCACAGGCTTCTCTCTCTCCCTCCATAAAGGAAAAGGATGACCCACCCTCTTCATGTCACACTCCCTCCCTGGGTGACCACAGTCAAAACGGGGCTTCCATCTCAAGCCTGTGTTCTCCAAACCAGCTCTTTTGCTTTGAGTGCCTTCCTAAATAGCCTCCCAAGAGGTCCCACAGGAACCTTGTTGTCAACATCCTTGAGCATTGTCCACCAAAAGCCTGCTCCTCCACAGCCTTCCTAATTCCACTAAGTGTCATTTGTCATCCACCTAATTTCTCAAATCAGGAACCCAGTTCTCCTCAGTACCTCCCTCTCCCTCACTCCAATGCATTCAATCCATCCCAGAGTCCAAGCACTTGCGCCTCCTAAATAACTTCTGATCTTCTTGTCTCTAACACCTTAGGCTAGCTGAATATTGTTTTTGCCTCAATAATGGCAAAAGCTGAATACATCTACCTGCCTCTAGTCTGTCCCCTCTCTAGCCCAAATCCAGCAGCAAATCAGACCACATCACTCTGGTTTAAAATCCTCTGATGTCTCCACACTGCCTACAGGAAAAGCCAAGCACCTCAATCTGGCTCACCAAGCCCTTCAGGATCTGACACTGCTCAACATCCCCAGACCTGCCATTCACCACAAAACCATGTTGTCCTCTAACTGCAATGTCCAGCAATCTGTCCTCTTGCATGCCTCTCTCAACTAGGGATCTCCACCTCTGCCTTTCCCTTTGCTGGAACCCCATCCTCATTCCTCACAGCCAACTCTGAACCACATTCTTCAGGTTTCCCTTGGATGATATTCCTTCCAGGAAGCCTACTGACCCCCAGGGCTGGTTTAAGTGCCTCCCCTGACTTCCTATGGTCCCTCTTTCCCCTGCCATCACACTGTTCACCCACTGAACAGGAGAATTACTTGGCTGCCTCCTCCAAAAGACTGTCAGTTTCAATAGATCTGAGACCAGGTCTAGTTCTCAGTCCTTCCACACCTACCCAGGCACTATGCCTGGCATGTAAAATGTGTACAATCCTTGGTCAGTTGTCTGACCTCCACAACCAGGGTTCTACTCATTTTCCGCTATTCTACCTTATTTCCAGGTTTCCCACTATAGCTCTCACCAACCTCCCAGCTAAGATTCCCAGATTGCTGTGGCGCAACTTGGCCCCACAGTCCCACCTTGTACTCCTTGATCTCCTCCTGGAGGATTTCGTCAGCATCTGCATAAACTTCCACCTTCCTCTGCTTCTCCAGCTTGCGCCGTAGTCGTGAGATATCCTCCTGGGGCAGGAGAGGGGCTAGACTAAATGCAAAGTACTTCATCCTGAACCACCCATCCCCAGGTGACATCAGTGACCCTGGGACACCCTGCCACCACCCCATGCACACACCTGAGCCCTCTTTAGGTTGAAGCTTTCTTTTTCTCGAGCAGCCCGGCTTTCTGCCAGGCAAGGCTGGATCTCTCGAAGCCGTGTCTGCACATGCTCCAGCTGCACCTTTAAGTCCTCAGCCAGCTGGGCTGCTTCCACAGCCTGAAAGTGGGTGGGACAGGGAGGAGGGCACCATTCGCCTGAGCCTGGGGAGTCAGGTGTTTGGAGTCATGGTCCATGGGTGCTTGTGTCAAATGTTCTAGTGGATCAAATCTAATATCCTCACTGGAGCTGATCCTGCCTCTAACCACTCAACCCCCACCACCTTCTATTCTCTCTCACTCCTAACACTTGAGAGTTCCTCACCTGCAAATGCTCCCTCCTGTCTGTGAACCTTCACAGGTTTCTCTCTGCTCCCCTTGACTCCCCCGACACACACTTTTTCCTGCAACTCCCTCACGTGTAAGCTCCAATAGCTGCTGAGAAGAGGCTCCCTTGCTATTCTTTCTAACACCTTAGTTTACTTTATAAAGCTTACTGATCTATAACATTATTTTACCTGTGGGATTATTGGTTTGCTATCTGCCCCTCAAAACTGGGAATTCTCACTTCTGGAGCAACCCTCTTGTTGCATGGTCTACCTAGCACACAGAACAGGTCCTGGTAAGTAACAAGGTCATAATACTACTTAAATGAATGAAGAAAATAAAAGCCCAGTAAGGGAAAGATAAAAATCAATGTTAACCTTAAACCCTTACTAGAAGCTAGATATTTCTTGGGTTTAATACAACTACATGATGAGACCCAGCATCCCCATTTTACAACTAAACATTGCAGTGGTCAAGATGTGGGTTCTGGGGCCAAAGGAGACCCAGACCCAAATCCCAGGCCCGCTCTTTCTCAAGCAAGTCAACTGACCTCCTTGAGCCTAAATTTCCTCACTTATGAAAGGTGGATAACAACAAAAACCATGTTAGGATTATTGTGAGACCATGATGTGACCAATCACAGAAAGCCATCAGCACAGGGTATGGAACACAGTTAAGTGTTCGAGAAGTGAGCTGGGTTGGGAGAGAAGGCATGTTGCTTCCCTCTGGCCTCACCTTCCTCTTATTGAGCTCCAGGGCCTGGCTGCGCAGTGTCAGCTCCTTCTCCACACCCCCAAGGCTACCTTGCAAGGCCCGTTCTTTTTCCTCCAGTTTCTGCACTGTCAGCAGCTGGGCATCCACCTAAGGACAGAGGTAGGGACTCAGTGCTAAGGAGCTCCTGCCTCTCCAGCTCCACCCAAGTCCAGGGTAGCCATACCTGGGACTTGAGGCCAAGAACTTGCTCGCCCAACTCATCCTTCTCCTCCCGCAGTAGCTTATGAATCTGGTTGGCCTTGATCCGCTCTGACATCAGCTTAAAGTTGGCATCATCCTTTTCCCGCAACTGCTGTAGCAGCCGTCCATTCTGCTCCTGCATGTCCTCAAAAGCCTGCCCTGTCACATCCATCTCTGACAGCAGAGCCTCCTCCTCCTGCAGCAAGTAGGCGGGGATGAGATGGAATGTGCTAGGACAGGTCAACACAGCTGAACCCACAGGAAAACATGGCTGAGAATCATGGCGTGAACCCACGCCACCTGCTAGAACACCCAACAGGGGCTTAAGGGAATCCCAACCACCAGAAGCAAGCAGAACAACAATGGGGGTCATACCTGCTTGGTGGCACCCAACTTGCGCTGCAGGTGTTCTATCTGCTCCTCTGCCTGCCGAATGCGCCGCAGGGCATCCTCATCTGCAATCTTCTTGCTCTCCCTTCGATCCCTCTCCTCCAGTTCCCGGATGCGGCTCCGCAGTTCATCAACCTACAGCCACCAGATGGAGGGAGCACTCTTGTCACTGCCCCCTGCTGACCTAGGATTCTGCTCTGGTCAGAACCCCTTGGGGCCATCTCTGCATGCCCCATGGGCCCCACCTGCCCTCACCTCAGCCTTGGCCTTACGTTCAGCTGCCATGAGCTGCACCTTATCCCGTTGCTCCTTGGGTGCTGACTTGTACATGTCTAGCAGGAGCTTCATCTCCTTCTGGCTTTCCTGGGCCTTCCTGGGGGAGGTACAAAGACAGGCTTGGTGAGTCAGGCTGGAGGCCACTTGGTAGGGGTAGAAAGGAGACAGGAATAAGGCCTCACTTGAGCTCTGCTCGGAGACCTTTGAGGAGTTCTGACTCCTTCCTCTTCACCTCCTCCACTTTGGCCTTCTCCCGATCAGCCCTTGATAGAGCTGAGGCCACAGTTGGGGGTCCTAGGCCAGGCCCTTCCCGCTCCCGAAGCTCCCGCTTGGGCCTGGCCTCAGGTTCTCGGCCCCGGGAGGTGGGGCCCTGGGATCCCGTGGTTATGGCCTGGACATCTTCCTCAGAGGGGACCAGCTCCTCCTTCTTCACTGAGGTGGTGGGAGTGGTGGCACCAGGCACTGAAGCCATTTCCTTTCTACCATCAGGGAAACTGACAGAGCCTAGCCCACCCTCTTCTTTCCCTGGGGCTGGGGCACTGAGGCTGGAGTCCTCCAGGTGGCCCGGGTTGGGGATGGAGTGGGTAGAGCCACTGGCCTGGGCCCGGAGCTGCAAAGACAGAGGGAGCACAGGGCTGAAGTGAGACAGTGCTCACTGGGGTTTAGCCAAGGGTTTTTCCCCCAAGCAGTCCCCTCCTCACCTTGCCAATCTCAGCCTGCACTTCCCGCAGCTTCCGCTTGTACCGCTGGGCATCCCCCTTTAGCTGGTGGTTGTGGTTTTGGAGGCTGCTGATTAGATGGCGCATCTCACGGTTGATAGGCCCTGGGGGAGGGTCAGGAAGTAAGGGGTGGAACTGGCCACTAATATAGGGGCCCAATCCTCAATGGGGGAAGAGGCAGAGCCAGAGCTATCACTGCCATTATGGAGGAAAGACAAACTCAGGCCTCAGACAGAGTGTGATCTCATCAAAGTAACAAGATAGACTTGAAGGAAATCCGCCCAAAAGAAACTCTACATTGCCTAATTGTGTTATTCCCACTAATGTAGACTTTTAAAAATATTTCCAAATTTCCTTCAGGAACACATACCTGCAACATTTACCAAAGTTAGTTAGTTCACTTACTTCAGATTTTTAAACAAGTATCTTCTCAGTTATGTTTTCTTGGCCTTCCCACTCAAAACTGCAATACCCTTTCTCCTAATACTTCTTTATCCTCCTTCTCTGCTTTTACTTTCCTTGTTGTGTTTGTTCCTATGTAACATACACATTCTATTTCCTTCTTTGTTTGTCCTCCCTCATTACAACTCTACTCCACAATAGCAGGCATTCTTTGTGTTTCATCCATGGGCACAATCCCAAAGACTAGAACAGGGCCTGGCTCACAGGTGGTGGTCAATAAAGTGAGTGACTATTTCTAAGAGAAGACATCCTAAGGCTAGAGAACCACAGATGGGGCCAAGAGCACATGTTTGGGCTGAGCTGGCTCTACCAGTGGCCTCAGCTGGCTGTACCTTGGAGCCAGGTGGTGTGATCCCTGTTTTCCACAGGGAGATGAAGCTCTGGGAAAGGAAGGGGCTTAATCTCCTGCATCTGATTAAGTAGCAGCCCCACACCAGGGCCCACCATCTCAGGCAAGGCCCCATTTCCACCCTGTCCTCACCACATACCTGCCTGCTCATTGGCTGCCAGGTTCTGTTCAAACTCGATGCGCAGCATCTCATACTCCTTGCGTACCTGGGCCAGTGTGTCCTCCAGCTGGATAACCTCTGTGCGTAGCTTCTTCTGCAGCCCCAGCTCATCACTCTGGGGGTTGAAGCATTTAGGACCCATATAACACCCTAGCCCCCTGGCAAAACCCTCCCTTTTTCCTTTGGTCTCAGTCCTTAGTGACTTAGGAAGAATTTATTCCCAAAGGATCCCTGGCAGGACACAAAGCCTTTTTAAAGCCCTGGAACACTGTAACTCTCAGGGTCTACCCTATCCCTGTTCCTGGACCATACCTCCATGTGCTCAATGTGTCTCAGGTGGGAGTTCTTGGTGGCCAGCAGTAGCCCCCGGGCCTCATCCAGCTGGGTCTTCACTTGCAGTGATTCATTGTAGAGCAGCGAGAACTGGGCCTGCAACATTCGGTACTCCCCTGTCTCCCGAACCACTTCCTCAGGGAGGCTCCGTAGCGCCACCTAGGGGTGGGGATGCCCAAAAGTGATCAGTAAGAGGATTTAGGGCTCAGCCCCTACCTTGCGGGCTCAGGCCTCCCAGCCCCAAATGCAGCCTACCTTGAGGTGCTCATTGGTCCGCACAGCCCCCTGAAGTTCAGCCTGCAGCTTCTCTAGCTCTGCCATGCGACTGTTGGCTAATTCTTGGTTTTCTTCCAACTCTGCATTCAACATCTCAAACTGTGGGGTGAGAGCACTATGGGAGGCAGGGCCAGGCCAGGAATCATGCTTCCCTCACATCTCCACCATATACCCCATCCATCCAGCTTCCTTATGTACAGCAATGGATTCTGAAGCCCCAGGAACAAGCCAGACCCAAGCCAGACTCCCAGGCAAGTGGGAGAAAATTTAATACTGCACAATCAGTGCTGGGAACCAACACTCGTAATTGACAAAGAGTGAGGGAAGCCTTCCTCAAGGACCTGAAAAGTGAACTGAAGTAAAGGGAAACAGCACTGTGACCCCCACAGAATGAAGAAAATATGCAATAACCCAGAGGCAAGAGAGCCAAGGCAGGACAGGGAAAGAGACAGTGAGTTAATGCACCCTCCCAGTGAGACCATTCCTCAGCCACCCCGTGACAATGCCAACTGACTCCAACATAGTTCTGTTTCTTTCTTTCCTAAGTTTTTCCTTTGTTGTAACTATGACCAACTGATACATCACTTTACTTACTTTTTGTCTGTTCCCCCAACTAAAATCTAGGCTCCCTGTAAGCTTTGATTTTTATTTATTTTGTTCTCCAATATGCCCGCTCCCTAACACAGTGCCTAAGACTTAGCAATCAGCAATTATTTGCTGAATACATATGTGAACGAATGAAAAAATAACAAGGTGAGTGACAGGTGATGGGGAAGAGACTCAGAGACTGTGAGCAGATGTTTGTCCTTAATTCTGAGGGTAATTTCAAGAGTGGCATAGAGAAAAGGTTATGGGAGAGATTAGAAAGAATGAAGTCTGCTCACCTTCTGCATGCTGAGTGTGATCTGGCCCCCCTGGAAGCCTGATGAGCTCCCAGACACATAGTAGCCAGAGTTGAGCTGTGGAGAGGAGAGAGAGAGAAGTGGGTGGGAAGGGGAAAAGCTAGGGCTTTACCCAGCCCTGGCTCCATGGGACCCAGAACTCTTAGCCTCACCTGCTCCAAGGCCTCTGCCAGGTGCTTATTGAGCTTTTGCTCACGCTTGCGCAACTTCTCAATATCCCACTGTAGGTCCTCTACCGTTGTCTCCATCTCCAGCACCTTAGTTTCTGCTGATGTCACTTTATCCAGGAGCTCAGAATACTGGAGACAATGAAAGGAGCAGATGCTTAGACGAGGGGTCCTGGCTCCAAGGGCCTTGGGTGCCCATCTGACCCAAATCCTGCCCTGGTTCTAATCCCAACCCCAAAAGCCCAAATCCCACCTCCAGTGAGATGCGGTGGTGCTTCTCCTGTAGCTGGGTGGCCAAGTCCTGTAGCCGCCGGTTCTCACGTCCCAGCTCCCGGGTGCGTGCCCGAGCCACCTCGCTGGGGGGCTCACTATCCCCTGGAAAGGCAGGGCTCGGTTAAGAGCCAAGTCCAGGGCAATGGGTCAAAGTACTAACTCATTATGGAGTCTGTTATGTGCTCAGTGTGATCCACCAGCTGTCTTGCCAATTTCTCATGACAAAGCCAGGAGTCTTTATCCCCACTGTACAAAGGACTAAACCAGCTCAGAGAGAAGAGCCATTTGCTCAAAATGCCTAGGCCAGAATGACACCTAAGACTGGGAGAAACCTGTTAGTCTGCAAAGCCTGGGCACTTGCTGCTATGCCTTGTGGATCAGTAACTGCCACCAAGATTTATGCAAAGTGCTCCAGAGGTCTCCAGTCATAAGAGGGTGGTCTCACAAGCTTCAACAACCCCTCCCACCCTCTCTAGAGATCAATTCTGGGAATCAAGGCAGGATCTCCCATCTACAACATAATCCTTCCCTTGAGAACATGGCTGATTTATTCCTTGGGGAATTGTGGCTGCCTGTGGGCCAAGGGCATTGATGAGAGAATATAACAATGCAAATGAGAACAGACACTCCTGGGGTGGGGGCACAAAGAACTAACCTCGGCTGTATACTCGTTGACAGAGTTCCTCCACCTGACGCTGTAGGCAGTCTGAGGCCTCTACCACACGGGACACAGCTGCCTTAGAGAACTCCATCTGGCCCTGCAGCTGCAACTCCACCTCCTCACTACTGCTGGCACCCAGAGCAACCACAAAAGCCAAGGCTGGCTCACTGAGAGGCGGCCGCAGCTGCACTGGCAAAGGTTCTGGGAGGGATGGACAAACCCTTATGAAGACAACAGCAGCATTTATCACCATTCTGTACCAAGCTCCAGACTAGGCCCTTCAACACTATTGCTGAGTCAACATAACCAACACCTGTAGTAGTCAGCCCCACCTTGAAAATGAAACAACTGAGGTTCAGAATGAGCGAGTAATTTCCTCAAAGCCACAGAACTCCCAAATCACTCAAGAAAGCCTTGTCTGCTTCCTATCTAAATTAGAACCACACTGTGTATACATACACTAATCCCCTTTGAGAAACCTCTGCAGCTTTTACTTATGGCTTATGATCACTTCTTTCCTCATGGCAGGGGTAGTATTTCTTTTTGCTTATTTTTGTCTCCTTCAAGCCAAGTATATAGTTCACACTCATTAATACTTTTTTGAACTAAATGAGTGTCAAAACATGAACTGCACTATGAACCAAGTCATGAACATTCTAAAGCCTGTGTTCTTACTCAAATGCACTTTGCTGCCGAAACTGAAATCAACTGTGTGTGTGGGAGGGGAGGCAGAGGATTCAGGAGCCTAATATCAAATTCCCCTCCTCTCTAAGACCTTTCCCAGAATTTAATTAAGCTCCCCGGATCCTAGGGCTCCAGCCCTACCCCTCAACTCTGATGTCCCTGGCTCTGTGAGAGGGGTCTCATCATGTGTTGGGCCCTCCTGGGTTAGAGGCGCCTCTGTCCCTGAAGACAGCTCCCCCTGGTTCTCATGGTGTCGGAGAAGGGCTTCCACAGTGTCATCCAGCTGGAGGGAGAAAGCACCAAAAATGTTACAAATCCCTCAGGTGCTTTCCCAGCATGATAATCCTTTCCCAGTATAGGAGTCTGAGAACTGGCAGCTGGATCAAGGCCAGTTCTTGGAAAGCAGAGGGACATCCACCTGGGCCCAGTAGCGGTTGACAATGAGAAGTGTGGCATCATCTGTGGCCTGCCGCTTCTCCAGCTTCTCAATTCGTTCTCGGAGTTCATCTTCACAAGCCTGCCTCTGTTCCAACCGCTCTGCTAGTTTCTTGTTCTTGAACTGCAGAACCTTCAGGTCCATTTCCTCCTACCAAAGAAAATGAAGAGGCTGAGGAGAGGAGCAAGCAGGGCCCAAGAACCAAACAGAGAGAGAGACAAAGAACAGCAACTAGAATAGGTGTGAAAGGGAAGTATCCTCAGACAAACTCCTAAAAGGATTTAAAGAGGCTTAGGCAACCAAAGAAAACATCTTGGTTGTGAGTGGGATCACACTATGCTTCTGCCTCTTCAAGTCTTTGACAAATCACATCCATATGGGAAACTGTTTCCTATCTGTAACGGGAACGCAGACTTCATGTCCTGGGTTTCCTTCAACGGAGTAATCTGTAAAGTGGATCCTGTGAAGCTTGGGGAACTGGGAATAAGGTTATTGATGATTTGGGTGGAGAACAGAAATGGGAGGCTGGCAAGTTATAAAAGCTGGGGCAAGGAGGAGTCAAGATGGCAGCATGAGTAGGGCAGCGGAAATCTCCTCCCAAAACCATATATATTTTTAAAAATACAACAAATACAACTAAAGGAGAGACCAGAAGATACAGTATAACAGTCAGGCTACATCTACATCTGCGAGAACTCAGCATCTCACAAAGGGGGTAAGATACAAGCTGCAGCCCGGCGGGACCCGAGCATTCCCCACACCCCAGCTAACCAGTGGGAGGAAAAGAGTCGGAGCAGGAGGGAGTGAAAGCCCAGGACTGCTAAGCAACCAGCTCTAGTAACCCGCACTGGGAGCGCAAACACACAGTGCACAGTGTGCTGGATATTAGAGAAACAGAAAAGCAAAATCTGTGAGTGGGTCCCTGCAACTGGCTCCCCTGGGACAAAAGAAAAGCGAGTGCTTTTTGAAAGAGTTAAAGGGACAGGGACCTCACAGCTGGACAGAATCATCTGGCACACTCAGCCCAGCAGCTGGGAATCCCGGGGAACTCCAGGCACCCTAATCCTCTGGGCGGCAGCGCAACTCTGAAGCCCCTCATAAGCAGCCTGCCAGTTGTTCCCCTGGCTGGCAAGGCCCCCGACACAGCGGCCCAGTAGCCTGAGAGTGGCAGTAGCCAAGTGGCCCGGGAGCGGGCACACGCGCTGGCAGTAGCATCAGCCAAGTGTGCCTGCAGCAGCAGCTTACCACCCCAGGAGCAGACATGCCTCTAGCAGCCGCCCAGGATCTCCTCCCAGAGCGCAGACGCCTGGGCCAGACCCAAAAGTGACTGCCAGTGCACAGCTGCCTAGTGCAGGCAGAAGAAACCAGGGCAAGGCGTGAAGGGGCGCTGCTCTTGCAGGAGAACACACCCGGCGCGTCTGCCACTCTCTGCAGTGCTCTGGGCTACCCTGACGGTGACCCTGCCCACGGCAGCTTAGGGAATTAACCCGGAGGCTGCTCCAGGAGTGCAGGTACCCGACACAGGCAGGGGAGAAGGGCAAGGTGACCAGCAAGCAGGAAAGGACTTTGTTCTCCCAGCTGATACACGCACTACCTGCCTACAGCTACCGCTATCGCCATGAAAAAGCCAAAGAATGTGGTCCACTCCAGAATTACCCAGACAACCCCTGAGAGAGGGCCTGGGAAGATAGATTTAACCAATCTCCCCGAAAAAGAAATCAAAATAAAGGTCATAACCATGCTGATGGACCTGCAGAGAAATATGCAAGAGCTAAAGGATCAAGTAGGGAGGGAGAATACAGAAATAAAACAATCTCTGAAAGGACTTAAGAGCAGACTGGATGAGGTGCAAGAGGCCATTAATGGAATAGAAATCAGAGAACAGGAATACAGAGAAGCTGAGGCAGAGAGAGATAAAAGGATCTCCAGGAATGAAAGAATATTAAGAGAACTGTGTGACCAATCCAAAAGGAACAATATCCACATTATAGGGGTACCAGAAGAAGAAGAAGAGAGAAAAAAGAATAGAAAGTGTATTTGAAGAAATAATTGCTGAAAACTTCCCCAAACTGGGGGAGGAAATAGTCTCTCAGACTATGGAGGCCCACAGAACTCCTACCACAAGGGACCCAAAGAGGACAACACCAAGACATGTATTAATTAACATGGGAAAGATCAAAGACAAGGACAGAGTATTAAAGGCAGCCAGAGAGAGTAAAAGGTCACCTACAAAGGAAAACCCATCAGGCTATCATCATATTTCTCAACAGAAACCTTACAGGCGAGAAGAGAATGCATGATATATTTAATGCAATGAAACAGAAGGGCCTTGAGCCAAGAATACTATGTCCAGCATGAATATCAGTTAAATATGAAGGAGGGATTAAACAATTCCCAGAAAAACAAAAGTTGCGAGAATTTGCCTCCCACAAACCACTTCTACAGGATATTTTAATGGGCCTGCTCTAGATGGAAGCACTCCTAAGGCTAAACAGATGTCACCAGAGAAAATTAAATCACACCAAAGAAAGCATACCAACCAAACACTAACTAAAGGCAAATAATAAAATCAACTACTCACAAAAGTAGTCAAAGGAAACACAAAAGAGTACAGAATAAAACACCTAACATAAAGAACAGAGGAGGAGGAATAAGAAGAGAGAGAAATAAAGAATCATCAAACTGTGTTTATAATAGCTTAATAAGAGAGTTAAGTTAGACAGCTAGATAGTAAAGAAGCTACCCTTGAACCTTTAGTAACCATAAATCTAAAGCCTGCAATGGCAGTAAGTACATATCTTTCAATAATCACCCTAAAAGTAAATGGACTGAATGCACCAATCAAAACAGAGTATCAGAATGGATAACAAAGCAAGACCCATCTATATGCTGCTTACAAGAGACTCACCTCAAACCCAAAGACATACACAGGCTAAAAGTCAAGGGATGGAAAAAGATATTTCATGCAAACAATATGGAGAAAAAAGCAGGTGTAGCAGTACTGGTATCAGACAAAATAGACTTCAAAACAAAGAAAGTGACAAGAGATAAAGAAGGACATTACATAATGATAAAGGGGTCAGTCCAACAAGAGGATATAACCATTATAAATACATATGCACCCAATACAGGAGCACCAACATATGTGAAACAAATACTAACAAAATTAAAGGAGGAAATAGAATGCAGTGCATTAGTTCTAGGAGACTTCAACACACCACTCACTCCAAAGGACAGATCCAGCAGACAGAAAATAAGTAAAGACACAGAGGCACTGAACAACACACTAGAACACATGAACTTAACAGACATCTACAGAACTCTACACCCAAAAGCAGCAGGATGCACATTCTTCTCAAGTGTACATGGAACATTTTCCAGAATAGACCACATACTAGGCCACAAAAAGAGCCTCAGTAAATTCAAAAAGACTGAAATTCTACCAGCCAACTTCTCAGACCACAAAGGCATAAAACTAGAAATTAATTGTACAAAGAAAACAAAAAGGCTCACAAACACATGGAGGCTTAACAACATGCTCCAAAATAATAAATGAATCAATGACCAAATTAAAACAGAGATAAAGCAATATATGGAGACAAATGACAATGACAGCATAAAGCCCCAACTTCTGTGGGACGCAGTGAAGGCAGTTCTAAGATGAAAGTATATAGCAAACCAGGCCTACTTACAGAAGGAAGAACAATCCCAAATGAATAGTCTGAAGTCACAATTATTGAAACTGGAAAAAGAAGAACAAATGAGGTGCAAAGTCAGCAGAAGGAGGGACATAATAAAGATCAGAGAAGAAATTAATTGAGAAGAATAAAATGATAGAAAAAAATCAATGAAACCAAGAGCTGGTTCTTTGAAAAAATAAACAAAATAGGTAAGCCCCTAGCCAGACTTATTAAGAGAAAAAGAGAATCTACACACATCAACAGAATCAGAAATGAGAAACAAAAAATCATGACGGACCCCACAGAAATACAAAAAATTATTAGAGAATACTATGAGAATCTATATGCTAACAAGCTGGAAAACCTAGAAGAAATGGACAACTTCCTAGAAAAATACAACTTACCAAGACTGACCAAGGAAGAAACAGAAAATCTGAACAAATTACCAGCAAAGAAATTGAATCAGTAATCAAAAAACTACCCAAGAACCTAATACCTGACCCAGATGGATTCACCGCTGAATTTTATCAAACATATAGAGAAGACATAATACCCATTCTCCTTAAAGTTTTCCAAAAAATAGAAGAGGAGGGAATATTTCCAAACTCATTCTATGAAGCCAGCATCACACTAATACCAAAACCAGGCAAAGACCCCACCAAAAAAGAAAATTACAGACCAATATCCCTGATGAACATAGATGCAAAAATACTTAACAAAATATTAGCAAACTGAATTAAAAAATACATCAAGAGGATCATACACCATGATCAAGTGGGATTCATCTCAGAGACGCAAGAATGGTACAACATTCGAAAATCCATCACCATCATCCACCACATCAACCAAAAGGGCAGAAACCACATGATCATTTCCAAAGACACTGAAAAAGCATTCAACAAAATTCAACATCCATTCATAATAAAAACTCTCAACAAAATGGTTATACAGGGCGAGTACCTCAACATAATAAAGGCCATATACAACAAACCCACAGCCAACATCATACTTAACTGCGAGAAGCAGAAAGCTTTTCCTCTAAGATTGGGACCAAGACAGGGATGTCCACTCTCCCCACTGTTGTTCAACATAGTACTGGAGGTCCTGGCCATGGCAATCAGGCAAAACAAAGAAATACAAGGCATCCAGATTGGTAAAGAAGTCAAACTGTCACTATTTGCAGATGACATGATATTGTACATAAAAAACCTTAAGGACTCCATTCAAAAACTACTAGAACTAATATCTGAATTCAGCAAAGTTGCAGGATACAAAATTAATACGCAAAAATCTGTTGCATTCCTATACACTAATGATGAACTAACAGAAAGAGAAATAAGGAAAACAATTCCATTCACAATTGCATCAAAAAGAATAAAATACCTAGGAATAAACCTAACCAAGGAAGTGAAAGACCTATACCCTGAAAACTACAAGACACTCTTAAGAGAAATTAAAGAGAACACTAACAAATGGAAACTCATTCCATGATCTTGGCTAGGAAGAATTAATATGGTCAAAATGGCCATCCTGCCTAAAGCAATCTGCAGATTCAATGCAATGCCTATCAAAATACTAACAACATTCTTCAACAACTGGAACAAATCGTTTTAAAATTCATATGGAACCACAAAAGACCCCAAATAGCCAAAGCAATCCTGAGAAGGAAGAATAAAGCAGGAGGCATCTCGCTTCCCAACTTCAAGCTCTACTACAAAGCCACAGTAATCAAGACAATTTGGTACTGGCACAAGAACAGAGCCACAGACCAGTGAAACAGAATAGAGAGTCCACATATTAACCCAAACATATATGGTCAATTAATATATGATAAAGGAGCCATGGATATACAATGGGGAAATGACAGTCTCTTCAACAGCTGGTGTTGGCAAAACTGGACAGCTACATGTAAGAGAATGAAATTGGATCACTGTCTAACCCCATACACAAAAGTAAATTAGAAATAGATCAAAGACCTGAATGTAAGTCATGAAACCATGAAACTCTTAGAAAAAAACATAAGGCAAAAATCTCTGGGACATAAACATGAATGACTTCCTCATAAACTTATCTGCCTGGGCAAGGGAAACAAAAGCAAAAATGAACAAGTGGAACTGTATCAAGCTGAAAAGCTTCTGTACAGCAAAGGACACCACCATTAGAAAAGGTATCCTACAGTATGGGAAAATGTATTCATAAACGACAGATCTGATAAAGGGTTGACATCCAAAATATATAAAGAGCTCATGCACCTCAACAAACCAAAAGCAAATAATCCAATAAAAAATGGTCAGAGGAGCTGAACAGACAGTTCTTCAGAAGAAATTCAGATGGCCAAAAGACACATGAAAAGACGCTCCACATTGCTAGTCATCAGAGAAATGCAAATTAAAACCACAATGAGATATCACCTCACACCAGTAAGGATCTCCACCATTCAAAAGACAAACAACAACAAATGTTGGTGAGGTTGTGGAGAAAGGGGAACCCTCCTACACTGTCGGAGGGAATGTAAACTAGTTCAACCATTGTGGAAAGCAGTATGGAGGTTCCTCAAAAAGCTCAAAATAGAAATACCATTTGACCCAGGAATTCCACTTCTAGGAATTTACCCTAAGAATGCAGCAGCCCAGTTTGAGAAATACATCTGCATCCCTATGTTTATCACAGCACTATTTACAGTAGCCAAGAAATGGAAGCAACCTAAGTGTCCATCAGTAGATGAATGGATAAAGAAGAGGTGGTACATATACACAATGGAATGTTATTCAGCCATAAGAAAAAAACAAATCCTATTACTTGCAACAACATGGATAGAGCTAGAGGGTATTATGCTCAGTGAAACAAGCCAGGTGGAGAAAGACAAGTACCAAATGATTTCACTCATATGTGAAATATAAGAACAAAGAAAATACTGAAGCAACAGAACAGCAGCAGAATCACAGAGCCCAAGAATGGACTAACAGTTACTAAAGGGAAAGGGACTGGGGAGGATGGGTGGGAAGGGAGGCATAAGGGGCGGGGGGGGGGGAGAAAGGGGGCATTACGATTAGCATGTATAATGTGTTGGGGTGCACGGGGAGAGCTGTGCAACACAGAGAAGACAAGTAGTGATTCTACAGCATCTTACTACGCTGATGGGCAATGATTGTAATGGGGTTTGTCGGGGGAACTGGTTGATGGGGGGAGTCTAGTAAACATAATGTTCCTCATATAATTGGAGATTAATGATACCAAAAAAAAAAAAAAAAGCTGGGGCAGGAGCCCACGAACCGTGGAAGAGATGCCTCCAAGCCGAATGGGCTCTATAAGCGTGGTTGTGGTCTTCTCCTCACGGTTCAGCTTTTTCTCTGGGGGTCCCGATGCCCCGTCTCCAGCGGCTCGTTTGTTGCCAGGCCCATACATGGCTGCGGCAGCAAGGTGCAGCGCAGGGTCTCCCGAGGGACGTCAGACAGGCGGAGACGGCACTTCTGTCACCTACATAAGAGAGCAAAGTTGTCGAAGCTGCCGGTGCTCCTCAAGCCCGTACACACCTAGTCGATCCCCACCCCCGACTGCCCTGGGCCCCTCAGCAGCAGCAGGATCAGCCTAGCACCGCCATCTTGCACTTCACAGGTCGGCGTCAGCCTCCCCAGCATCGAGCGCAGGCGCCAGAGGCAGTGCCGGATGTGGCGAAACTTCATTTCCTTTTTCTATTGGTCCCGCCTTGTCCCGCCTCTCCTGTGTGGTTTCTTCCGAAAGGCCTCCTCCTTCTCTCGGCGATTGGCCAGCGTTTAGGTCCCGTAGTAACTGACCCCACACTTCCACTCCCGAGCCCTGACATCGCCTGCCTATTACCGCTGCAGAGGGCACGGGGGTGGGGTCTGCGGCTTATTACGCACGCGCATCGCCCTCTCACTGATTGGTCAACGCTCTACACTTTTTCCCTTCCTTCACGAACACCTTAGCAACGGTCGCCGCTGAGATGGAGGGAGACGCCCCCCCGCAGATTGGCTACACCAGGCTCTCTGCGGCGTAGATTGGCTGGAGCGTCGCTAGAGGGCCAGGCTTGGCAGTCGCTGCTAGAGAACAGACTATCCCAGAACCCAGGCGGGACAGTCTGTGGTGACACAGCGGAGCAACGAGATGATCCGCCAGAAGTCCAGCCAATTCCTGGGACTGAGGATACAATCGGAACTTCAAGAGGCCTCCGAATTACGGCGGGAACCCGAAAAGGACCTCAGCTCAGTCAATGAATCGACTACGCGGACTGGAACAGGTGTGCGGACTGAGTCCGGGACCGCGGCTTCGGTGGAAGATGAAGATCCTGCAGCCAACTTGTTCCCGGTGAGGGCGGGAGAGAGTGGTCTGCTTCGGAAGGTTTCTAAAAGAGCTTCCCGGCAGGGCGTCACTCGTCTTTTGTTTACTAACGTCCAAGACGTTTCCCGGGCTGCCTTGGTGAAGAGGCAGGGGTGTGTGACCCCTATTGTTAATATGCTCAAGAATAATACTTAGGGCCTGCTGAAGCCTTGCCCAATGGCGTTCCTCATAGTCTTTAGAATGAGAAGGCAAGTTTGCGCGTTCTCAGACCTGCTGGAGATTCGCGACAGGCCAGGGACTAGAGAGCAGGGACAACCCAGCTCTGCCTTTCCCAACCCACTTTCTCTCCGCAGCCGCCGCTGCCCCAGCCCCGGATCTGCATGTGGTGAGTGTGAGGAAGACTTCACACTTGTATTATTCCTTTAGTGCCTCCCCGACAGTCCTGTCACACAGTCAGGGCACCCCCATTTTGCAGATGAGGAGACAGGCCCAGAGATGCAATTCCCCAAGTGACTAGAAGCCAGCAGTTCCGCCTCCCCAGCCCAAAGAGGTTGTGTGAGAAGGGAACCAAAGACTGAGGATATAAACAAAACATCATAGCTATGGGGCACTGTATAAATGGGGCACTGAGGCCCACAGGGGAATTTACCCAATGTCATATAGCAAGGGAGTGGTAGGGCAGAGACAAGAACCAAAGTTTCCTAACCTTAGGCTTTATAAGTGAAAAGGATCATAAAAGGTCATTTAAGCCATTCCCCTTATTAAAGATGGAGAAAGATGGAGGCCCAGAGAGCGAAGTGACTTGCCTAAGGCTACACAGCAAGTTGGTGGAAGGGCCAAACCCCAAACTCCTGTCTGGTTCCCAATTCAATGCTCCAGGCCTCATAACACTGTCATGAGACAAATGCATGATGACCACCACCATCTTTTCTCCTCTTTTCCTGACAGGAAGTACCTGGACATCCACTCCATGCACAGGCTGGAAAAGACAGCCACCGTTGAAGAGATGAGGGAGTACGGGGGATACCAGAGGGGGAAAGGCTGTGGGGGGTGGGCTTGAAAGGCATGAGGAATGCCTACCACCAAATCACGTGGGGCACTAGTGTGGAGTGGTGAAGGGAGGTTCCAGTTGTCATTTACTCCTTCCTTCCTCCCTCCCTCCCAAGGGTGCTGGCTGAGCTGCTAGGGCTAGGCTGTCCTAAGCAGAGCCTGAGGAATGCTATCACTCTGGACCTCTTCTCCCATGCACTTCTCTTCTGCCGCCAGCAGGGCTTCTCACTGGAACAGACATCAACAGCTTGTGCCCTGCTCCAAGATCTTCACAAGGCCTGTGTTGGTGAGAGGAGATGGCTACCAGAGGGTTTCAGCCCGAAGGATGGCAAAAGTGACCGTGGGAAGTAGAAGTAGGGGGATTACCACCTGGAATCTTTGTTCTGTCATTACTAGCAGTGTTATTACCACACACGTTATTTCAACTCTGAAACTCTCCATTTTCTTATCTATATAATAAGATACAGCACTACTTTATGAGGCTGTTCAGAGAAATACTATTATATAATATATGCTAATTTATGTATAGTGCTCAATAAAATATCTCCTAACCCCACCTACCCCTCCCCTTATTCTTGGAACTGATTTTCTTTCAGAATGTATGACAAGAACTGAAATTATGTATTTCTCAGTTTATTGTATGTTATTTCCACTAAACTATAAGCTTCTTAAGGGCAGGACCTTGTCTGTCTTGCTCAGTGCATAGAACAGTGCTCAATATGTGGGTACTCAGTATTTGCTGAAATTAAAACAATCAGGACTTAAACCTAGATATGTCCACCCTTCTAAAGCTCATGCTCAATAAAGTAGCTGTTTAGTGAGTGAAACAAATGATTGTCAGGGAGAGGTCTCATTGTCACATCTTGCTTTCACTCCCAGCAACCCCCTTGGGCAACGTGGAGGAATGTTACCGCTACTTCACCAGTGTTCTTTTTTGCCATGGAGTCAGGGTCAGTTCCCTCTTCACTGTGCTCCAGACAAGGGCTAGCCCAATCTCTCACCCTCTCCTCACTCACCCTCATCTTCCTCTGAAGGCCACAGTGGGCTCTCCCTGCTTCTGATGCTGGGCACTTGGAGAAAAGGCCAGGGCTTCTAACTCCCAATCATCCCACAGCGGCCCCCCTTCAGTATTGACCTCTTTAAGGAGGAACAGCTGCTGACCCTGGCAAATTACGTGGTCAACACCTACTTCCGACACTTCAAGCTCTACAAATATGTCTTCACGCCCCAGGTACTGGGCCACAAACTAGAAGAGGCCAGTCCTCAAGCTCCCCTTTCCCTCAGTGCAGACGCCCTCTTCCTCCGTCTTCCCAGGTGCAGCTGGATCTATCTTTGACTTACATGGGACTCCAGCCACCCAAGCTCTGGCCAGAAGATGAGATGGGTAAGGGAGAATGCCATGACTAGGGCTAGGGCTAGGCTGCGGCTGAGCTGGGGCTGGTTTTGGGGCTGAAGCCTCTTTCTGCTTCTGGCTTGCAGAGAAAAAAGAAGACGAGGAGGTAGAGGAGCAGGCAGTAACCCCACAGGAAGAGATACCAGAAACAGTGGTCCAGCCAAAGCAAGAGCCAAGTGAGGATCTGGAGGGGGTAGGATCCCGTGTGACTTGGGGCAGATGTAAAATTAAGGGTTTAGACCACATCAGGGCTTCAGACTTTTTGTTCTGGTTATGGTGTCCTTTCTCCAAATTATTCCGAAGTCCAAGATGACAGATAAAGCACAGCTGCTGTCAGTGAAGCAGGAGCTCCAGAAAGAGATTATTATAAAACCGATGACAATAACAGCCAGCACATATTTGGCAAACCATGTGCCAGAGAGGCCCTGTTTTCAGCATTTTACATCTGTTAACCCATTTACTCTCCCCCTCAATCCTAGGCACTAGGTGCTATCATAATCCACATTTTACATAGGAAGCTGAGGGATGGAAAGGTTAAATCACCTGCCTAAGGCCACACAACACTAAGCAGCAATCCAGAAGGTCAGGCATAGCCACTCTACTCACCTCTTACAGAAGGGCTGGCTGACATTTCCTGAACTGAAGTACCACTGTGCCTCAGAATCTTGGAGGTTGTGTTTGCCCAGCAAGGGGCAATCCCTCAGCCCCAGCAGCCTCTCTCCTGACATGCCCCTTCTTCCATGCCCCACAGGCCAGGTCTCCAACCTCCAAGCCTACATCAAGACCCAGCTGAATGAGGAGCTAAGGCAGCTCCAACAGCTGGTGGGAGAAAGGCTCAAGGCCAGCGAGGACAGACTCAGCAGCAAGTTAACCACACTAGAGCGGCCCTTCCAGCCACCTCCCAGCAAAGGCAAGAACAAGACCAAATGACCCTAACATTTTCCCCAATAAAGGCCTGGGCCAGAATGGCCCCCTCCCTGCCCCCTCTCCTAAGCACCTTCTGGGCTTTCCTGAGAAAGCCAGACATCAGACATGGGGCACTGGCTCCCTGGTCCACAGCAGACTTTATTGCATAGGCAGCACAGGCAGCACTGACAAGGCCCGGCTTAGCATTCTGAGTGGCTCCCTTCCACCTCAGCTCTCAGCCCAAAGCCCTGACTGGTGAGGTTAGGTGTACAGGGCTGGTCTTTATGGTAGTATGATTGGTGGTGGGCCTGGCCAAGAATGGGGGGGTGGGAGGGGCCTGAGGCCAGAGCCCAGAGGGAATGGAATGATAAAGATTCTCCTCCTGGAGATTCCTGCCTTCTGGGATTCCCCAGGGCTGAGGTGCTAGCCCAGTACCACCATGGCATCATCTTCAGGGATAGTAGCTGAGTCCCCCTCCTCTTCAGGGCCCATGATGGGAAATAGCCCAGGGGGCTGGTGCTGGAAGAGGGCTGCTCGGTTCTGCTGCTCACCCTTCTTCACCCAGTGCCCATAGAGCCGGAAGGCACAGCTGTCAATGAGGCGCCGCACTGGCCGCAGTGTGTAAGGGTCCCTCAACAGTGCACTCTTGGTTAGTGGTCGTACACGGTGGGTGCTTAAGGCCACTCGTCCAGCAGCCAGCACTGTCCACACTGCCACCTGGGAAGGAGGGGCACAGTGTGAGCACCAGTAGAGCATCAATCACAGGACAAAAAGCATGGGACAGAAGAGCAGGCCCAGCCCCTGACACACTCAGGCTTACCCGGAACCGCTGGCGGGGTGTGAGGTTCCAGGATTGGCTTCCTTCACAGCGCTCAAAGAAGGGGTGCTGTAGGGCTTGCTCAGCTGTCAGGCGTTCCTCAGGATCCACCTGCAGCAGCCTTGAGATCTAGGGGAAACTCCAGAGCATGAGGGGCAGCTCTTGGGCCTCCCTCCTTACCTTCTCACTGCCCCAGCTCACCAGGTCTTTGACAGTATTTGAACAGTCATCCCACTCGGGTGAACTAAACTGGTACTGGCCCTCCATGATCATGCGTAACATCAGGATCTGGCGTCGGTGCCAGAATGGTGGTGAGCCAGCCAGGAGTGTGAACAAAATCACCCCACAGGCCCAGCTGGGGAAGAGACCAGAGTCAGACAGGACTAGGTAATAGGGAAACATGTTAAAGGACAGTACACAAAGGGAAGGGGGAGACCAGAAACTCACAGGTCGACCTCCTTGCCATAGCCTGTGTGGGTTTCATCCATAGAGCACTTAAGGATCTCCGGTGCCAGATACCCAGGGGTCCCACACAAGTCTGGGGAGAGAGGGCTGAGATTGATGGGATGCTACCAGCCCCCTCATGGCCCTTAACCCCTGCTGAACAACTCAAATACCTGCCAAGGCTCCTGGTGGCCTTGTTGGGGAAACCTGACTTGGACTGACTTCAAGGTCCTACCTAACCATATCATTTGCCTTCTCCAAACATTCAGCCAAGCCAACCTACCCACTCCTCACACAACTTGTTACCAGGTTTTAATATACCTAACACACAGAAAACAAAACTTAAGTCTTTTCTGCATTCCTTTCTGCCTAAATCTATTCCTCCTCTTGTCATCTTTTCTTTGGTTAGTAGAACCACCACTCAAACCAAAGCGAACAAGAGGGAATATGGGATTTCTTAAAGCACATGCTGGTTAAGTCCCTTGTTTAAATCCCTTCCCTGGCTCCCCATTATGGCCTCAGGATCTAGACTCATGCTGCACAGAACCCTCCATGACTTGATCCAAGCCTCAATTTTTAGCTGCTTCTACCACTTTCAGACATCAATTCTTCTATTTCAGCAATTTCCAAACTGTGTTCCATGGCATACTTCTAAGATAGGCCTAAATTTAAAAACGAATCTTTGAGGAAATTCATTCCTACACCAAGTATTTAAGAATGCCTACCATGTACCAAACACCATACTAGTGGTGAATTACATGGGCCCTTACCAAGCCCACTGTCTACCAGAAAGCAAATGACAAATAATAGAGTAAAAGGTGTGTCATGCAGGGAGAATACACAAAAACAAAATGCAGGGGATCTAGAATTACCAAAGCCAAGGGAAAGGATGGAGTGGGCAGAGGCAAAGATGAATCCAGAAGGGGGTAAAGTGTATGTGGAAGCCCAAAGGGAAACAAAGCACAGCATCTACAAGACAGATGTGTAAGCCCACAGGTTGGAGACATGAGCTCTGGAGTCAGACTATCCAAGTTCAAATCCCAGTTACCTGACCTTGGGCAAGTCACCTCACCTCTTTAAGCCCATCTATAAACTGGAGACACAAACACTATCTCTCTCAAAGAGTTGTTGAAAGAATCTAGAGAAATAAGCCATGTAAAGACTTAATCTGGTGCTTAACTCACAGTAAATGCCCAGTTTATGTCAGCTATCAGTACGTCCAGTGCAAAGCCATGAAGGGAGAGAAGGTGACACACTAAAGGCTCTGAGGAGCCCCACAGTTGAAACTTGTTTTCTAATTGCACTAGAAATATTTCTGTCACAACAAGTATGGACACTGGGTAAGCCCAAGTCCCAGGGCACCAGGTGAGAAGTGCTGCCTGGCCACATCAGGCTCCTTGGCATCTGAGCAGCACCCCATGGCCTTGTACCTCTGCCAGAACCCTAACATGCAGCTGAGCCCTGTCATCCCCTGTTCCCTCTTTTTCCTTCTGGGATGAGCCCAGCCTCCCAAGGCCCTGCTCCAGAGCCTCCTCCTTTGTGGGCCCCTCCACCTGAATTAGGTGCTCTTTCTCTGGCCTTCCCCAGCATGGCCCCTTGCACACTGTATGACACTATCTGCTCCCTTGTCCATCTCCATCCTCCACAGGTCAGGAAGCCCACTGAGTTGCATACCAGGCTTTGTACCCAGAGGGTACTTGGGAAGTGCTCACTGACTTCTCCCCTTTTCTTGGTATCTGGGACTCAACTGTCAGACCCAGCCAACAAGCCTCAGGCTGGGTCTCCTACCCTCCCAAGCCTCTTAAGGGAACCAGGTCCCCTCACCTCGAAGCTTCTTGCCAGGTTCCAAGTGGCAGGAGAACCCAAAATCTGAAAGTCGGATCTGCATATTGTCATCTAGGAGAATATTCTCAGGCTTCAGGTCTCGATGCACAATGTTGTTGGCATGAAGAAAGCTCACTGCTTCCAGTAGAGACCTCATGATGGACCTGGGGGAGGTGCAGTCTCCTCCTCTGCTGCTCCCTGCCCTGCCCCACTCCCTGCTCACCCCACGGCACACAGGCTCAGCCATTACCTGGTTTCCTTTTCTGAGAGGGCGACCTTCTCTGTGAGATAGTCAAACAGCTCTCCCTTCCGCATCCTAAGGGATAGGAGGGGTTGGGAGGGAGGTGTACCTCACAGGGGGGCTGATAAGATAAGCCAGTGCCCATACTTTGAAAGAAGCCCAGTTAAAGAGATTCCTCTGTGGATAAACTGAAGGATCTCGAGAGAGTCCTCCAAAACTGAATTGGATGCCAGGGACAATTTGACTCAGTGGGTTGGCAGTTGAAATATCTATACTATTTTATCAAGAATCAGTGCCTCCTTGTGAAAGTAGTTTATAGGAGGAGATCCCTGTTAACTAAGAATAACCACACTCAAAAAGTCCTTTTAAAGTTAATCTATTTAGACCATGGACCAAAATTTCAGTTAACAGTGGCTAAAAATGGACTTTATTTTTAATTTTGCTTATTTTATCTTGTCTTTAACAATTGAGGTTAACTCCATCAATCCTTGAAGTGAAGAACACATCAGGCTTTGTTTTGGGGAGTAGCACTGTTCTGCAAAGTTGCACAGAGGAACAGATACTTCCTACCTCCCCTCTGACTTCTGCAGAGGGTTGTTTCTCTATGAAGACTCTGCATTTTTTCCAAGGGCCTCTCTTAAAAATCTGGTATTCAAATCATTCTCTTTTGAAGTACCTTTGCAACTGGTTTGCATTATATTGTACAATCTCTGACATTCAGAGTCAGACCAGAAAAAGAACTGCTGGGCAGAGACAGACACCAGTGTAGGGTGTTAAACAGTGAGATACTGGTGAGCAAGAATCTGTTTATAAGTGGTCACCTTACAGACACTCTCCTCTTAAAACAGCCTTTTCTTCCCTGCTAACCTTATAACCATGGGTGACTGAGACAGTGACCCATTGTATTTGGCTGGTCATGATTACTCTTGAAGAACTTGCCTCAATCAGGGCACTTAGGAAGATGGGCCAGAGCCACAGGTAGGGCAGGCAGGGCCTAGCTAGAGTAGAGGAAGGTGTGAGCAGAGTGATCTACAGCCCACTGTGCTCTAAGGCTGGGCCATGCATGTTGGTGAGGAGGAGGGTTCTCACATCAGGGCAGGGAGATACTCACAGGTCAAACACCAGGAACATGAAGCTAGAAGACTCGTAGGAATCGATGAGAGTGACTGGGGAAAGAGGCAGAAAGGAAGAGACAGAGCTGGAAAGGAGCGGATGCATGTTAAAGGGGCTTTCCACCCTGAGGCAGCAGTGGGCTCTTCCTGGGAAGGAAGTAGAACCACAGGGCACAGTAGGGACCCACTTTGAGGGGGAGTAGAGCCAGGAGGAAGGGAACAGAGGCGTGGAGGCAGTGTTGGGGAAAGTGGGCTGTGGGCAGGGCTAGCAGGAGGTGGCTATCAGCTAACAGTAGCAGGGAATGCAGCCTCACTGATGTGGGGGTGGCCGGCGACTTGGCGAAGGATGTGAATCTCTCGGTGTGTAGCTTCTCGCACCTCCTCCAGCTGCTCAGGACTCAGTCGCTCAGCTGTCACCTCCATAATCTTCACTGCAAACTCATGCCCAGTAGCTCGATGAACACAACGGCGGACCACAGAGCTCACTCCTCTGCCAGAGTCAGACAACACCCAAGTCATGGAATCCTGCTCTCCCATCTCCACAGAGTGGAGCCTCAGCATCTGGATACCCACACACCAGATGCTGAAGACCCATCCAGACAACAATGCAACCAGGGTGGAGCTTACCCTGGCCTCATGCAGCTTCACTATAGCCTCAGCAAGCAACCTAGGTACCCACAAGGTGCAATATGAAGCTCAAAGGCAAGGCAGGGGGGTCCTGGATTCAAATCCAGTCTGCAACACCCTCCATGGGTAAATCTTTTCCACACTGAGCCCCAAAATCTGCCCCTTGCCCTGGGATCCTCCAAGGAGAAAGTGGGAAAAAATTATGTAAGGCTCCCTCCAAAATATACTCACACTTCCCTGATAACCCCACCAAATCCCAGAGTTCCTCTATATAACCCAAGTGTCAGAGGCTCCAAACAAGTATTGGGCCACTGACTGGAAGACCAAATTGAGAATTAGGAGACCTTAGTTTAGGCTCCAGATTTGCCACTGATTAATCTCCAAGTGACCCACGGACATGAAGTGTCTGGGCTTGCACTTTGCCAGCTCTGAAACATGGCTAACGATACCGTCGAGGGATGTCAAAAGGTTTTAATGAGGTAGAGACAGGGAAGCCCATTTGGCATTGTAAAGAGAAAGTCATAGACGGGGATTCCCTTGCTTAGATTCTGTCACTGACTCCATATGACCCTACAAGTACCTTAGGTTAAGGTGCAAATCTCTCCAGGACCAGATCTCACATATTTTGTATGCTAGTTCTCTGACTGCCTTCACACAACTTTACAGCTATGCTCTCGTGGCCTCCTTTCCTTACATCAACTCCTTTTGCTTGGAATAACTCACCCACATCTGTGGCTCAGTCAAGAGATGCAAACTATCGACCTTCCAGCCATACAGCCCACAGATGTGTTCTGTTTTAGTCAGTGCACTATTCTTTACAAATCTGAACTCACATATCTTAGAGGGGACAAGAACTCTCCAGCTGCCACTGTGCTCACCATTTACTACCATCTTACTCTTGGCCACTTCACAGTTTTGATTTCATGCCCGATCACTAAGGGCATCTGATTTGTGGCTCCTTGTCTAATTTTTAATCATCTTTTAACAAACCTCTGAGAATCTGCTGAAAGCTGGAGACCTCTGGCCCATACAACCATTTTACAATTTCTGGGGGTTCAAAGACCCTCCAAGCCATCCAGCTAAGAATCCCTGCTTTAAGACCTAATGTAAATGACCCCTCCACCAATTCTTTGTGTCTTCCCCAGGAGGAAGGGGCCATTCCCTTCTCTGGCATCCCATAGCACCTTACCTGTAAAAGCATTCACTCTTCATTAAGCCTTCCTACTGTGTACCATGACTATCTACATGGGAAACCCAGGTCTTCAGATTCAAAGTCCAAGTTCTACTGATACACCCTAGTACCTTGTTCTCTGACCACCCCTTAAATGTTAAGGCTTCCTCAGAATCCCATCTTTGGCCCTGTTCTCTGGCTATGTACACTCTCCCTCAGTAATCTTACCCACCAACATGACTTCAACCATCATGCCCAGTAGTCTCCCTTAGGTGTCAGGCTAACATGTCTCACTGAAGATTATTCCTGAGGATCCTAGAAAGATCTCACTTTCATTATGAGCACTGAACACCTGATCTTTTGAAACTAGCTTCTCAATCCATATTCCTTGGCTCAATTAATGGCAATACCATTCCATTGGAATCATAAACTAGAAATAGAAATCTTGGTACAATTTTTGGCTTCTCCCTCTCCTTCACAATCCACCACAACCAACCAGTCCAGTCCATTCTGCATACCTCTCAAATCTGTTTCCTAGTACTTCACCCCCACAACCACAACAGCCTCCTCACTGATCTCCCTGCTATCAATCTCAACCACACTACAACCCATCTGCCATAATGCTTCTAGAATCAGCGTCTTAAAACAGCCCCAATCATGTCATTTGCTGCTTAAACACTTCCCAGCTTAATTCTCTACTAAGTTCTAAGTGTTCTTCATTACTCAGCAGAGCCCTACAGTAATTGTTCTCTTTTTAAATGATAGACCTAATACTTTCAACCACCTAGTTAACTGTGGAATGCACTCAACATTTCTTTCCATACTGCCTTCCTATTACTTAAAAGATAATAATCAAATACCAATTCCTTCATCTGTCATTTGAGGCCTTCACCAAACAGTCTTAGTCTCTTTTCAGCCTCATCTCTGGCTAAGACCCTGCTATCCAATCTTTGTTTCAGTGACTTGGAACTTATCACCACGTTCCAGAATGCACAAAGCTCTTTTAAAGCCTCAGGCCTTTATACATGAAGAAACTAGTACTCTGGGAAAAGTAATTTAGTGAGCATGTACAGGTACTTTAAAGTGCAAGAGAAACAGAAAAGACGGAGGAGAGAGACAAGGGCTCATACCACCACAATGATGGGGGGATGGGATGAAAAGGACCCTACCCTCTGACTTGTCTTCTCCAAAAAGGCTCTTTCTGCACACCTTGGCAGTGGAACCACTGTTCTTGCCTAAGGACTCTTCCCAGCCTGTGAATCCTATCTTACCTAATCCTGAATCTCTGCAGCATCTCAGGACCTGTATTTCAGCTTTCCCAATACTCTCTCCCCTGGTAACCTCCATTCAGTCCCAAGGGAATTAAATACCAACTATGTGAAAATTACTCCTGCTAAAATGTCTCAAGCCTTGATTTCACTTCAGAATTCCTGACCCTAATAGCCTTTTTGACATCTCCAAGCAATATCCAAAAGGAGTCTGAACAGCTCTAATGGTCACACCCCTGCCTGCTTTCCTGGCCTCAGCAGCATTCATCATAGCAGACCATGCCAACCTTCCAGAAGCACATTCTTTTCTTTTTTGTTTTTCTTTTTAACTCACAGATGGCTTCTCCTTAAGTTTTCTTTGCTGGCTTCTCCTCCTCTAACCCCTAAATAGTAACATGCCCCAGGGCCTGAGCCTAGGCCCCTTTCACTTCTGTCACTATTTTCTAGTCAACTATATGCTGATGCCTCCCAAATTTATAGCTCTAGCTCAGCTCTCTCCCTTGAGTTCCAGACTCATATACTCACTTGACAGCTCCAGCTGGATATCTCAAACCTAACTTCCAAAACGGAACTCTTGACTTGCTCCCCCTAATCTAATCCTTTCCTTCATTTCAGTAAATGGTACTCAAGTGGTCAAATCTAAATCCTAGAAGTTATTTTTGTTCTCTCTCCTTTCCATCATGGTCCATATCCAATCCTTGAGGAAACTACATCAATCTCCTTTCAAACCATCACCTAACTCGATCTGTTCACTCCATCTCTACCATCACCAGTCTAAACCAACACCATCAATAGCTTCCTAATTGGTTTCTTCTTTTTTATTTTTCCTAATTGGTTTCTATGTTTCATTCTTGCTCCTCTCCTCTCCATTCTCTGCCTAAGAGCCCAAATGATCTTTTTAAAATGCAGTAATACACCTGTACTGAGTACTTACTATGTGCCAGAAAGTGTTCTAAGAGTATCTTATTAACTCTTTCCCTCCTCACAGAAGAGGGTAGGATCTATTTTTACTCACAATTTTATAATAGAGAAACTGAGGCACAGAAAGGTTAAGTTCCTAGCCCCCAAATCACAGCAATGTCAATCAGATCATGTTACTACCCTGCTTGAAACCATGAGTTTCACTAGAATAAAATTTAAGTTCCTTATCATGGCTTAAAGGCCCCATACAATCTACCTCTATTTACTTCTCCAACTTAATTTTCTCCTCCTTGTCCCCCTTACTACATTCTAGTCACTATGATTATCTACCTATTTTATGAATAAGCCCTTTCCTGCCTTGACACTTTACAATTGCTGTTCCCTCTGTCCTGAATATATCTTGATTCAGCTCTCTACTTGTTCATTCAGCTCCATTAATTACTCTCATTCCATCACCCTATTTCCTCCCAGCACTCACGTTGATCTTTATCTTGTTTTCCTGTTTATTATCTGTTTTACCACTAGAATATAAATTCCAGAACAGAAACCTTATGGGTCTTGTATCCCCAGTGCCTAGTACAGTGCACCCAGTACAATGTACATGCTTAGGAAACCTTTGATGAACAAATGTCATCTGCCACTGCCTCCACATGTGAGGCCTTCCTTCTATTCTCCGTATTCTTAACTCCTACTCATCCTTAAGACCCAAATATCATGGCTTCTAGGAAGCTGTGGTTTTCCGAGTCCCCATGGCACCTTTTATAAAACCTGATAGTTTTTTTAATGCTCCTGTGTCTCTTTCAGATACTTCCTCTGGTGTACCTCCAGGGCTTAAACATCTCTTCCGTGTTCAGCTTTGTGCCTGGCATACAGAGGTGCTTTAACTACGTCTGTTGAACACATAAATGAATGAATTTGTGAAAAAGTGGGGGTTGACCCAGAATAAGAATCTAGTCACCGAATGTTCCTCGGTTACCCGCTGACCCCTCCCTCAGACGCGACTGTGTATCTTGGCTAGGACCCGACCTCCCTGGACCTCCGTTTCCCTGGCTTACGCCTCACCTGCCAATAACGTCCTTGGGGTCGTACTTCTGGTAAAATTCCTTGGCAGCGGCCCAGTCAGGCAGCTCATCCTCTGGCCCCACGTCCAGCGTCATTCCGTAGGCGGTGGGGGCCTTTGTGGAGGAAACGGAGGGCAGTGAGGGCAGGGAGGCCCATGTGCTCTGAGAGGACGCACATCGTGGCTCCCGGAAGCGCAGCCCTTGCGTCTGGGGCGCCAGGATCCTGGGGGTTGGGGACGGGGTGGGGGAAGGATCGGGACTGGGGAGACCCCACGAAAAGGCCTAGGAGGCGGGAGGGGTGGCAGGACAGGGACAGGGACGGGGAGGTGAGGGGAAAAGGTACGGAGGAAGGGAAGGGGCACACTGGCAGCCGGCTGTTGCTGCGCAGGCGCACTTGGGCGGGTCCTGGGATGGGGCGCGGGGTCTCACGCAGGCTTACCCGCAGGGGCGGGAAAAGAAGCCAGGGTCAACACGAGGTCGCTAGGTTTCGGGGTTCGTCTGTACTCGTTCACCTTACGCCCAGGCGGGGCCGGCAAAAACATTAGGCCCCGCCCCCATCATGTCTGCCAATGACCAGCACCGCCCGAAAACGAAGGTTCAAAAACCCTTCCAATTGGTAATTGGTAGTCCAATAGGAATCCCAGAGTTTCGAGCCTGGCGCAGACGTTGGAGCTCATTTACCAAAGGCTGCGACGCTAGGGCAGAGCTTTGGATGCTGCCAATCAGCAATCGGCGTCTGCTTGGAGGCAGCAGAGGGTGGAGCTTGTTGACAGGTAGTGCTGAAGGCATGTATCAGGACCCGGAAGTTAGGTTTACAGAGACGCCTGACCTCTAGGTATCTGGTACGCGGGATTTGTCGCTCTGAACTTGGACATGGCGCCTTCAGACTCCTCACAGCATCCCTGTCTGAATTCGGCTTTTTAATGTTAGCAACTTAGTCCAAAGCCTTGAGAGGCAGACTCCAGCTCTTAAAATGCTTCGCACAGACATCCTGGACCCTAACTTGGTCAACTTGGTGCGGTCAGAAGAGGTTCTCTCGTCCTGTGGCTGCTCCGACTCTTCAGTTCCTCCAGTCTAATGCTCACCGTCTGGGGTTATATATTTCCTAATCTTCCACCACCCACTTCCAAAGGCCTTGAGAAGTATCACACTCGTTCCAAGCCTGCCAGGTTGTGCAATTCGGCCAGGAGCGACTTCACAAGCCTCAGTGCCCAGCTAAACCCGGCATTCTCTTGGTGAATGTTTTTATATGAATAAATATTTATTGTCTAAGCACTAAAGTAACAGCAATGACAAAGGAGAGTTCCTACTCTTGTGAAGGTATGGTCTGGTGAGAGGCACAGATGGAATTCATATAATCTTCTAACAAATGTCTTTAAAATGTCACATTTTGGGATTTCAACCATATAGGAGAAAAACGAATCCAAGTAACTTTTTAACAGAATCATTTGACTTTTATGCCATCAATCTAATGACAAAATAATTGCAAAGAAAAATTGAACTTAATAAACTTGTTTGGTAGTATAAATGGGCTAATTATGCTGAAATTGAGCAAGGGAACATATTGATGTTGGCTGTCAAGGTTCTTACTGTGGGAATACCGAATTTGCAATGGGGAAAGACAACCTTATGACTGATTGAAATTGGAGGTATTTTTAAAAATAGGTAAAATTAGGCTAGCTCCAACCTCTCGAAGGGCCTAGAAACAGTAACATCCCAGTAGAAGGAGCACAGCTAGTGTCTTGACACTGGTTTCAAAGTAACAGTACCCAATAAAAGGAACCAGTATTCCTTGGGAGACAACAGCTAGTTCTCAGGCTGGAGCAGAGGAAGTAAGATGAGCATGAAATAATTGGTGTCAGAAAGTAAATGAAGGAAGATGGGGACTTACCAGAAGGACACAAGAACTAGGTTGAAGGGGTTTCCACAAATCAAAAGCATAGATAAGAACAATGAGACTGAGAGGGCCATGAGGTGGCCTTCTGATGTGCTAGAAATGGTCTAATTAGCCTAGGTAGTAATTACACAGGTGTGTTCATATAAAAATATTCACCAAGCCGTGCACTTAAGATCTGCTTTGTATCTTTACTGTATGTAAATTGTACCTCAACAACACATTTTAAGGAAAATGACAGTAATGCATATAATGAACTAAAAAACGAGACCATACTAACACTGAAAATTGTAAATAAATGGAAAAAAAGACTTCATATAATGCCAACTAATAAATATAGGCAGAATAACAACACATAATTGAAGCCTCTTAATAACTGCCTTGGGCAAAATAGGCATTAAAATTATTGGTGAAAATTTGCTAGGGAACAGACTATATATACTGATTGCTTTTTAATTAAAATGGAAAAAAGTTATCCTTACTTTGCAGAAATCTGACAGACCCAACCTTAACTAAACTGTCAATGTTACCATCAACAGTAAGAGGGCAAATAATTGACATCATGTGCCCTTGATGTGACATACTGAGGACACAAAACTTCCATATTTCTGCCAAAAATGCATAACCTAAATCCATTCATAAGAACCCAAATTGAGGGATATTCTACAAACTGGCCTTGCCTCAAAAATGCCATGAAAGGCAAAAATAGAAAGGATGAGAATCTACTAAAAATTGAAGGAGACTAAGGATATGACAGCTAAATGCAGAGTATTCACACACTGAAACTAAAGCAGAAAATAAACTGGTATAAGGGATGTTATTGGAACAACTGCCAAATTTGAGTATATATTAGAATATTGTACTGATGTTAACTTCATGGAATTATATAATTGTACTCGTTACGTAAGAGAATATCCTTGTTCTTAGGAGACAGATTATGAACTATTTAGGGATGAAGGGCTTTCAACTTACCCTCAAATGGTTCAGCAATAATAGTATGTATATTTAGAAAAACATAGGAATACCTCATTTTATTGCTCACTTTATATTGTGCTCTGCAGATACTGTTTTTACAAATTGAAAAGTTTGTGGCAACCCTATGTTGTCTATTAGTGCCATTTTTCCAAGAGCATTTGCTCACTTCAAGTCTCTGTGTCACATTTTAGTATTTCTTGCAATATTTCAAACTTTTTCATTGTATTTCTTGTGGTGATCAGTGATTATGACTTGCTGAAAGCTCAGATGACGGTTAACATTTTTTAGCAGTAAAGTTTTTAACTGATGTATGTACATTGTTTTTTAGATACAGACTACAGTATGGTGTAAGCCTAACTTTTACATGTATGCACTGGAAAACCAAAAATTCATTTGATTCACTTGCTTTATTGCAATATTTGCTCTTTTACAGTGGTTGGGAACTGAACCTGCAATATCTCCAAAGTATGCCTGTGTAAAGCAAATAGGTGAAAGGTTAAAAATTATAAATAATAAGTCTAGGTGAAAAATACATGACTTAATTGTACTATATTACTCTTCTGCAGGTCTGAAATCTTTTCAAAATAAAGAGTTAAAAAATAGTGAGACCTCATTTAATCAGTTTGGGGGAATGGGATATTCTATTCTAGTAAACTTAAAGCCGATCAAATATTAGCTGTGAAAAAGTTTCTGTAAAAATTTCTCTAAAATGTTGTTTCCCCAGGCAACACCTCACACCAATAATATCAGAATCTCTTAAGGGTAAATCCCAGGCATAAATAATTTTTAAGGCTCCCCATTGGTTCCATTGTGAAGTCAAAGTTGAAAACCACTGCCCTATGTATGGCTTCTACCCATTGCTGTAAATTCTAACCCCTGGGACCAACTACAGATTGTCTTCATTTCTTCTTGGAGCACTTTGTAACACTGAAGACAACCACCATGTGCCTCTCCTTCCCCTTTAATCTTCTCTCTTCAGTGTGCAACATCCCTAATTCCTTTGGGCGCTCTGCTGGTCTCTGAGTGGTGATCAAATAACCCCCAAATTCCATTCTCAAGGCACGTGTACTCCAAGAGACATGTACAAGAAGGTCCATAGCAGCATGACCCATAATATTCCCAAACTGGAAATATCCCAGAAGTCCACTAACAGAAAATGGACAAATCGTAATATATTCCTATAATGGTATGCTATACAATAACAAAAACTACAGCTACTCCAAATAGTGATGACTCTCACAATGCTAAGAAGCCAGACATACAAAGAATATATATGATTCCACTTATACAATGTTTGAATGCAGGCAAAACTAAAATACATTGTTAGAAGTCAGACCAGTAGTTACCTGTGAAGGAAGGGTGGACTAGTGATTGGGAGGGGTATAAAGGAGGCTTTGGAGTGCTGGCAGAGCAATTTTTTGACTGAATATTGGCTTCCAGATGTTTGATTTGTGTTAAATTATTGAGCTGTGTGGTTTTTTTTTTTGGACATTTTCCTGTATTGTGATCTATCTCACAATTCACAAAAATCTTAGGCAAAAGGCCTAAGATAAAGGATATGAAAATTCATTAACCATGCAAATTTCCATATAAGAGTGGTGGCTGCTATTATCCAACCCTTTCACTCCTCTCTCAACCCTGAAACCAAACTGCTGGGTTCATTCTCAGCTCCACCACTTACTAGCTGTGTAGTGTTGGGTAATGTGTGCCTGTTTCCTCAACTATAATATGAAAACAATGATCCTACTATTGAGTGAATGTGAGGACTGAAGGAGTTAAAAAATAGGAAATATGAGAACACAGCCTGGAATACAATGAGCACTTAAGAAGTAAGTAGCTGCTGCTACTAGTTCTCCTCCCTTCCTCCAGGGTCTCTGTTGATGTGTAAGGGAGAAAAGCTGGGGTCTTTCCAAGAAGGAAACTTCCAGAAGGAAAAGGGGAGGACTTTCCTTCTCTTGGAACTCCTAGGAGGGGGAAATGCAGACTTCTGCTATCAGTCAGATGTCCAAGGGCCGAGGGAAAAGCAGGGGAAGAACAATTAGGAGTATTTCACCACTAAAGAAATGTTTTTATTACAAAACAAATTCTAACAAAATCAGGCCTGGTTTTTGACCCACCTCTGGGTAGAGGTCCCAGTATGGAAGAGGCTGGGCGGAAGAGGAGATAGATGGTAGGCACTGAAAGAAGAGAGCAGACTGATCTCCCCTCATTGGTCCTAGCTGCTGCCTCCTTATATAAAGGGCTAGAAGAGCTCTTCCAAAGTCCTTTGAAAGGGGAACTATCCTTCCAGGAAGGACAACTGCTGGCACTGGATCCTAGCAATACCGCATTGCAGGATCCAGGTCTTGGCTGACTCTAGGCAGAGGCCACCAAGAGTCATTCAGCCTGGGCGATGGCGTAGGAGAGCAGCCACAGAAGCATGGAACCCAGAATGAGGACAGCAAGCCAGACAGCAAAGCTGGCCAGGATGAACCTCCAGGCCTGGGCCCCCCAGTGCACTGCCTCCTCGGACCGGCCTGCCTTATGCCGCTCTTCCGCCTGTGGGGGCAGGTTTTTGGTTAGGTTCTTCCCCTGCTTCTGCCCCAAAGTGCCCATTGCCCCGCTCCAATCTTCCATTCTTGTTCCAGCTCACAACCTCACACCCAAACCTTTTACTTTCCTTTCTAATTTCTATTTCTCATGCCTTGTCTGTAAAGTAAGGCGGCCACTCTGCTCTACCTACGTTTCAGGGTGGCATTGTTAGCACAAAGGATCACATACAGGGAAGTACTTTTCAACTGTTTCATTCTCCATCCTTTTCTATTCATCCAAGATTCATTCAGTTTGGAATTCCTGGAGTTTTTCACTCATGTCTAGACAACACCCCATTCTCATTAGCCCAATGGGCCTCACCTTTTCATTAAGGATTCTTTTTATTGTTTTGCCCTAATGAAATCCAGAAATTTTTATGATGATAGGAATACAGTTTCTAATTGTTAAAATATAACTAGGGTTAAGAAAAATTGAGCAGGATGTTTATATTAGCCTGTGTGGCCTTTCAAAAGGTACATGTGCAGTTTCTGTTAGGTGTTTTGAAATGGTGAAGCCCTGTCAAAAACTCCATAGCTTCATTACAAACTCCTTCAAATGGTTCTAATCACTGCACAGCTACCTCAAGTCTTGCCCCTTCCAATTCACCCTCCATGTAGGCCTTGAGAGCATATCTTACTGAAAACAAATCTGACCACATCACTCTCCCCTGCACAACACCCTGAATAGCTCCCCAGTACTTTCAATGTAGTTGTAACTCCAAAACACAACACTGGAAGCCCTTGGATATGGGAGCCCTCTGACCTCCTCCCTCACTATTTCTCCCTGGTCTCATCATGCTGAATTGATAATAATCCAGGTCTTTGTACATACTGTTCCCCTTACCTGGAATGCCCTTTCACTCTTATTCACTCATCCTTTAAGGTTACTCTCCTGTCACTTCCCCTAGGATGCCTTTCCTCTCACCTACTCTACTATACACACATACCACACATATGTATCCTGTCTTAACTCCCAGAACATGCTGTGCTTCCCCTATCATAGTACTCATCAGCTGCATTCCATTCATAATTACCCATTTTCACAGCCATCATTTTCATTGACTGTGGGCCCTTTGACAGCAAGAACCATGTCTTATTGTTTCTGGTACTAGGCCCAGAGACGAGCTCTGACAGGTACTTAGTAACTGATTAATGTAAATAGATCAAATATATGAAACTACTGCCTTACTATACTCACCCCCATGCTCCCATAGGAATTGCATTCCTCACCTTGATGGCAAACACAAGTGCCAGGACTCCCAGGCAAGAGCAGCCACAGATAATGCTAGTAGCTGCCCAGCAGCGGAGGCGGAGCCAGCAGCAGTGAATGGGGGATGGAGAACAAGCAGCTTCCATGTTGCTCATCAAGCTCTCCACTGCCTTCTCCTCGTCCTCCATCACCTGTGGGCGATAGTCAAGGTACTTGTAAGCCCAACAACTGAGCCCTTGGTCTGTCTTGCTCAGACTCCACCCCTCTGTGATCATATCCTCTTGGCCTAGTCCCTAAGGAATGCTGCCTTACTGGGGAGTTCCTCTAGTGACTCATAGAGCAAGAGAGGGTACATGTGGCTGGAATCCTTTTTCTCAGCCTAAGATTCTGAATCTTTACAGGCAAGCCAGTGTGAACACAGCATTATCTGCATTACTTGTTGTTTTGACAAGTGGGGAAAAGCAAAATGACAGGTGACCATTGAAGCAGGAGAGAAACAACAAATCTCAGACGCTAAGAATCTGAGATTATCCAAATTAATGATGTTAACTGTATTTCAAAGGGCCCTAAAATTCCCTTAAGTTCCTCAGAAGTTGCCCAATTGGGTCAGAGAATGGCACCCTAGATCCTGGACCCTTCAAGCAAAACAGTCATTTCATGTGAAAAGTTCTGGAATGTGGTAAAGAAAGGAAAAAGTACCCACCCACCGAGCTCTTCATGGTGGGAGAAACATCAGCAAAACCTTAGCTCCCCCAACTGGGGCCTCCTTTACTATGCTCTCTGCCACCTCCTCTCCATTTTAACTCAAGCCACACAGTTCGTTAACACTCTGAGTCTAAATGACCTCATAACCCAAACAGAAAGCTGCATAATGATGCCCTACTTAATCATTTGTCATCTCCCTATTTCCCAAGTCCACTGAGCTCTGGCACCCTCATTTCCAACCATTCCCCTACATCCTAGACAAAATGGAACCATTTGCAGTTCTTTGAGTAGCAGTAACCAAGGATAGAAAGGATGAAAGAGGCAGGGTAAGCAGAGAGCAAAGAATGGTAATGTGCTATAAAGCTGCAGGTGAGTGGGCATGAGAAATCAGATGAGGTAAACACAGTCATCAGACAACACAGGGTTCCACCGAGTTGAGATCAGAGAAAAGGAAAAAACAAACAAGGGCTCTTACCTGGCTATAGGCCTTGAGGAACTTTGAGTTTCAGCTTCTGCCTCAGGTTTGATTTGGCTTGGGTGGAGATGGAGCTGACTCAGGGCTCCAAGCCAAGCCCAGCGGTGTGGTTGGGTGGCCCGCCACCACCTTTAAAGCCCCAGGAGCTTGTAAAGGGGTGTGACTGCCTCAAACCAGTTTGGCTAGAGGAAATCAAGGACAAAAGATGGAACTAGAGGTAGGATGCCTGCCTTCTGGAAAAGGAATGAAAGCACCTAACAGGGATAAAAGCAGGTAAAAGTCTGAGGCATCAGAGAGCTCTGGGATAAAGTCCAGAACCAAGGAAATGGAAGGAGGGACAAACTATGAGTTGGAATGACAAACTGAAACTTTAGGGAAAGGAACCTTTCATCAGATTGACCAATTTCCCCTAGTCTTGGGTGCTGGGTGATTTTTCTGCCTCAAAGATGTCATTCTGGGTTGATGATCAGACTAGGGTTTGGCAAGAGCAAGAGAGAGAAAAACAATGCCCAAGTTCCCACCCAGCCCTCCACCAGACCAGAAAATCAGAAGCCTCCTTACGCGGATGCTCATACAGAAACTAAGTTTATTATTTTTTTCTTCTTAAAAAAAAAAGAAAAAAAAAAAACCTCATTGTAGAGAGCCCCTCCCCCTTTCCCTAATGGTGGGGGACTGTGAAGACAGCTGGGGAATCAAGTACAAGGGGGTGGGGAAAGAGACTATCTTGCCACCCTTAACACTGCCCAGCCATGTGGGGTGGAAGGGAAGGGGATAAGTGAAGAGCCCCATTTCCATGATAACCAGTTGCCTACCCCCTACTTTGGTGGAAAGAAGGGAGAAGGCCCCTCTGTCTCCCTGGAGGCTTTCCCCCTCAAAAGACTTCAAGTAGTGGTTAACAGAGTCAGGCCTGGTCATAGAGGAAGAGGGGCCATGGTGGAAAGCCTAGGTGGAAGGGCAGCCCTCTCACGTCTTGGCCTTGCGGCCTCTGTGACTAATGGTAGGGCCAGCCAGGTGGGGAGGGGCACTGCTGCGCAAGATGCGCTGGTCCCCTTGTTTGGTGGCCCCAGCAAGCCGGCGGGGGCCAGGCCGGCAACGTGGGGTCCCATCCCCTTCCTCCTCTTCTGAGGCCTCAGCTTCAGACTCATCTACTGAACCCTCAGGTCCCAGGGGACTTGGAGGCTGTAAGCGGCTCCGTTTTGCCAGCCCAGGACCCCCACCGACTGGAGCCCCTGGCCGTTTGCGAGGCACCTTCTCAGTCTCTAGTGGGGGAACTAGAGACCCTGGACGCAGCCGGGTTGAACGCAGTTTTGGAGCTAATGATGCCACAGGTGGTGTCAATTCTATCCCGCCTGGCCCACTATCTGCTAAATCCAGGTCATCCTGAATTACAGCCACTACCATGGACCCTTCACTCTTCCGTCCCCGTATTCCCTCCGCTTCAAGCCGCAAGCGGGCCAGGCGAGTGAGGGGGCGGCTTCCATCCTCATCAGAGGAGCTACCTTCACTCTCCCCCTGACCCTGGGGTTGCCGCCGCCTCCCCAATCCACAACTCTCAAGGACAGAAGAGCTGTCACGGTCCAAACTTGGGATCTGGCTGGGCCGAGGTGATGGTGGATTCTTGGGAGGCCGGCCCCTCTTCCGCTTGGGTGGGGATGTTGAAATGGTTAGAGTGGTGACAGTGTTGGTGACAGTAGCGGTGGGACAGGCTAGGAGTGGTGGGAGTGGTGGCAGGGGTGGTGGTAGCTGGAGTGGCTGTGTCCGGCTCTCTAAGCTGCCATCCCCTGGAGAGGAAATGGTCCCAGGAATGGGTAAATCTCGTGCCTTAGGGGGCCGCCCACGCCTTCTTTTCTCCACAGGTGATAGAACGATGGGCTCTGGTCTATGAATTGGCTGAGGTCCAAGAGGCTGTGGCCCAGGAATTAGCTGGGCTCCCAGGACAGGCTCTGCAACAATAAGGGTCTCAGTCCCAAGGACTGGGTCAGCCCCATTGGTTTTTCCCTTAAAGATGGATGAAGGTGCCTCATCCACCCCTCGCCCAGCATCTGCTGGAGACCTGTTCTTCTTGGGGGGCCTCCCCCTCCGACGTTTCACAGCTGGAGGTGTGATGGCAAGCAGTGCCCCTTCTCCATTCTCTGGGCTGCCCCCACCGGTCACCCCCAGCTCAATGTGACGGCGAGCTATGAAGGGCTGCTGGGTTGGAGTGGGCAGTGTGGATGGGGGTGCAGCTTCACAGGGCCCACTGGTGGGAGGTGAGGATTCCAGCCCCAACATGTTGTGGGTAGATGGGCTTCCTGGGCTGGCACCAGTCTCAGAGAACTCAGGCACTAGGCTGCTGGTAGCTCCCCGCTGCTGTCGCCGTCGCCTCACCAGTTCCTTTTCCTCTACCACAGTCACTAGCCGTCCTGGCAGCTTGCGAAGCACTTTGGGGCCTGGAGGCTGCCCTGACCGACAAGCTCCCTGACCCCTAATTTCTACATCGGCGCTGGTGCGACGCCTAGGGGGTCGGGCAGATGAAGGACCCTCAGGTGAGGAGGTGGCTGAGCATGAGGTTGATGGGGCTACGACTTCAGCTGAAACAAGTTCCTGCAGCTTCTCAGGGCTGGAGGTTGGGGTCTGGGCCTCCACCAGCTCTTCTGAGTTCCTGTCAGCCTCCAACGGCTCCTGAAGAAGCTCATCAGATGCTGCTGAAGGTGGGAGCTCCAGCCCATTGCTCTCACTCAGACACATGGGCACGTCACCATCAGGCAGCACTGTGAGGACGGTGCCCTCAGCAGGCTCTGGCACCTCCTGCTCTTGACCGTTGGGGATGCTGTCATCCTCCAGAGTTGGGCTAGGTGCAGAAGAGGTGAGAGAAATGTTCTTCTCTGACACAGGCAGGATCTCAACAGCAAGTGGCAAGAGATCCTGAGGGGGCACAAGAGTAAGTGGGGAAGTCTCGGAATTGGCCATATCATCCAGCTCCAGGGAGTCAGCAGATGCCAATGCCTGTGCACACAGTTCTGCCTCATGCCCCAAGCCCAAAGGGAGGTTGGTGACTGGAGGGGAGATGGGCAAAGAAGGTAGACTAAGCAGAAGAGGGGAGGAAGGAGTTAAGAGAGAAGTTTGGCCTGGAGGTAGGGTATGAGCTGGTGGAGGGGTACAGGCAGGAGGAGGGGTGCAGGCAGAAGAACAAGAGGGAGGAATCTGTGAGGGAGGAAGTGGAGAAGGCAAGATATGGACAGGAAACATGGTTATTGGATTTGGGGCTGAAAAGGGGGTTGGTGTGGGGATTGGGGCAGGAATTATAGGAGCTAAAGCTGGAGGGGGTCGAGGCTTAGGTGCTGGCCGGGTAACTCGCTCCCTGGAAGGGCTGCAGCGGGGGTGTGTGGAGGTACTGAGGGTATGATGGGTGGATATGACAGGAGTGTGGTTTGCCCCTTGGGTTTCAGCCCGGGCTCCACGAAGACGCTCACTGACGCGAGTCCCTGGCCTTTCAGGGGCCTTGGCCTTCTTACTGCGCCGGTGACTGCCTCCACCAGTCCCACAGGAAACCTCATTTCCAGCCCCTGGCCCCTCCTCTTCCTCTTGGGGTAGGCGGAACACCTCCTCCTTGGCTTGGTCCAGGTCCTTGCGGGCAGCTTCCACTTGCTCCTACCAATAGCAGAGCCCAAGGGGTGGTCAGAGGGAGACAAGCAGGGCTGGGAGTTAACAGAAAGCAAGCAGCTTCCCATTTCCATCTCCATCCCCTGGAAATACTCACTTCTGCCTGCTTGAGCTCCTCTCGGCTCACCTCCTCCAATGAGGCTTCCAGGAATTTCATGGCATAGCGCTCAATAGGGGTCAGCTGTGGGGAGGAGCAGTGGTGATGAACACAGGGACTTGGGGCCCAGGGCCCATCACCCTTGATTTTCACCAGGGAAGAAAGAAGGAGGGTCACAGAGTCTAGAGGAAGGAGTTGTGGAAGGTGAAGTTGAGAACCAGTGGGTCTGAAAATGACCTGTTCAACAAGGGCAGCAATTTCCTGCTCAGCCCGGGACATCTCCTCATCCTCAGCTCCAGTCCGACCAGCCTCCTCTCCCTCACCAGCAGGAAACCCATCATTCTCATTGAATTCTGCAAGCTCAGCCACCTGTTCAGCCTTGGCCTGGGTGGCTGCACGGATATCTTCTTCATCCTCTGCCCGACACAATGCCTACAAGGGTGTGAGGAAGAAAAACATGAAAATAGAACTCTACATCCTGTGATTTGATTATGGCAAAAATTTGAGGGCAAATTTACACCAAACCAAGTTTACAACAGAATTCAACTCTTTTTTGGGCCCCCAAAGTTATCAAAGCAACACAGCTGTCACAGTTATCAAAGCAACAAAGCAACACAAGATGGAATGGATTTGACCAGGACACCCACCAGAGACAAAATAATTGTTTCAGAGACCTCTAACTCTATTCCCTTTTTGTTTGAGTCAACCTTAGAGCTCTTTAAAATGGAAGTCCTGGAAAGTTTTGAATATAAAAAATCTGTAATTGTTTTCACTGAGATGCCTCCTGACAACAGACCAATCAACTACATTTGATCTTACGAAGGGCGCTTACACCAAAGTAACTGAGGGAAGTAGACTACACTGCGCTAAGCAGTAAGAGGAAGGCATTGGTAGGGAAAAACATATACCTGATACTCTACATCTATAGTTCCTAAATAACTGTCTACTTCTGAAAAATAAAACATCTAGACCACAATCCCTCAAAATCAGAATTTAGTGGATTTTGAGATAGGACGGACCCAGCAATTAAACCTTTCAAAAAGCTTTCCAAGTGATCCTATTATGCATCAATGTTTGGAAAGTAGTTTTACATTATGTACAAAAATCATTTCTTAGGTCCGCTATGCCATTTAGTTCTTAGCTCCTTCTCATTAGTTTTTCAGGAAAGTGGAAAGTGAGGCTCAGAAGATTAAACAGACTTGGCTTAACAAACACAATTATGAAGAAGCATTGATCTAATTCAACCTAGAACTAAGGACTACAAATCCTGTCTTTTTTCTGTAAAATCATGTGAACCAATATGCAACCTACTCATGGCTAACAAAGACCAACTGTAATCTGGGAAGTAGCAAGAACAGTTCTTCCACCACCAGACAAAGTCAACAGTCTATGAGACAACACACACTGTAACAACTAGCTCTACTCTACAGATTGCTCATTCTTTTCTTACCTGCTCCAGAATATGGGTCTGCTTGCTGGCCATAGTCTCCTCCTCCTCTTCCGGGGCAGAAGGTACAGATGAGCCAGATGGTTCCTCTAGGGGCATATCAAACAGCTCTCGGATGGTCTGCTTTGGAGAGAACAGAGGAAAAAGTGTCAGAGCCAATGAAATGCTGGTCCTAGGTCTACAGCTATAAGGCTCATAGCTCTTAAAAGTATCAGAAGCATTACTGAAGAGGCCAAAGCATTCTCTTTATAATAAGCAGGAGTAACTCCCACAGGCAGACTGCTTCTTTCTCTCTCACATAGGCTGTGAAATCTGAGTACCTGTTTAAAATAGGCTGTGGTGAAGTTGCCTCCCTCAATGGCCATGTCTCCCAACATTCTCTTCTGATTTGCTTTTTTTAGAATGTTCTCCTCCACTGTCCGTTCACTGATAAGCCTAGGGGGTGATGAAAACCATGTATGTATAAATAACCAAATACATCAATAATACCCTATCAGCAAAGGGGAAACAAATGAAGAGAGTCTAGGCAATACCTGTAAATGTGGACATCTCGTGTCTGGCCAATTCGGTGACAGCGATCCTGTGCCTGAGCATCCATGGTGGGATTCCAGTCGCTGTCATAAAAAACAACGGTGTCTGCTCCTGTCAAGTTCACACCTACACCCCCACTCCGAGTTGAAAGGATGAAGCAGAAAATGCGTTTGTCTGCATTGAATCGTTCCATCAAGGCCTAGAGGGAAAGGAAAAAGATAGTATTGGGAGACATATCTCAAAAAGAGACTCAAGATTTAGTGGGCCCCTCCTGGGACACCAGGCCTAGAAAAAGGAGACAGAAGCTAAGGTGAGCCTCTAAGGGATGCAGATGCCTGGGTTACCTGTCTCTGTTCAACTCTAGTAGAGCCATCCAGACGCAAATAGAGGTGGCCATGGTAGGTGAGAAACTGCTCCAATACATCCAGCATTCGGGTCATCTGGGTGAATATGAGCACCCGGTGGCCCTCCACCTTGAGCTGTCGCAACAGCACAGCCAATGTCTGCAACTTTCCTAAAGAGATATGAAGGAGTACAGGGAGCTAGAAGCTAGAATGGGAAGAATGTACAGCACTGAAGGCTGTAGATGAAAGATAATCAAAGCTTTGGGCCAGGGTTTTCAATTAACCTGAGAAATCAAAAATATTTTTTATATATTTACTTCCCTAGGTTCCCTTCTCCAGTCTCCTGTGTTATATCTAGCCTCTCTAACTAGGAGTAGGATAATACAGACCCTCAGGGGGGAAAAGGAATCCTGAGTGGTATATAAGCAGGAAACCTTAAAGTACTACCAGCTGAGTTATACCAACTGAAACCAAAACTGATTCATAGGATTTGTTGATGTTATGGCTTATAGACAGGGACTGAAGGTCACTGAGATCAGAACCACAAAGGTAGGATCTTGTGAATCTACCTAATTCAACCTCCCATAACGGTGAAATAATTTCTATAACATTTTGGATTAAGTCATTTTGAACACTTTTAACAAAGACTTCATCTACTCTGAATGACTTCAAATGTTATAAAATTATTTTACTAAAATATTTATTGAGCACATATTAATAAAAAAATCTACTAACTTTCTTATATTCTAAGACATTTAGGAAATCTCCTTAACATGTTACTATAGACATATCTGTGCAGGGTTGTAGCAGAAACTCCACTACTGTCCAACCATTCTTGGTTAACAGAACCTGATTAACACCATGAACACCTGGCAGAGATTCCTTGATTCCCAGGGAAGGCAAGCCTCAGTTCAACCCAAGAACATGAACCATAATTGGTCTAAATAAGCCATAGTTCCCCTTTTCAGTGACTAGGGATGGGCATGTGGCCCACTCTGAGCCAAGGAGCTGTGAAGCAGTCAACTGGTAAGAATTTCTTTCCAAGAAAAGAAGACTTGTCAAACCCTTTCTTCCTGCTTGGGGCCTTGGTGTCCTCCCTGAAGTTATGGCAGCCACCTTAAGACCATGAAGAAATAAGCATGAGAATAAAAAGATAAAAGCTAAGGATGGTAGGCAAAATACAAAGACCAGAAGGTCCTAAGTCCATGAATACACCACTATTCTCAGAATTTCTCATTAAGTAAACAATAAATGCCCCTGTGGTTTAAGCCACTGTTGGTTGGTTTTCTGTTATTTGAAGCCAAATGCATTACAACCAATAAATAGCCTTGCCTCTTCCCCAAACAAAATGTACTATTTACTGTGCCGTCTTGTACCACCACACACGTTTCCCCATTAATCTGAAAACTCTATGCTGTGCTATCTCATTTGCCACTGTGTCCCAAATTATCAGATATTCATAAAATAATCACTGAATGAGTTAGCACACATCTCAAGTTTCATCTGTCAATTAATGAATGCCAAGAACACAACATAAAGACTCTATTTCTCCATCTTGCCTGTAAGCATAATTTATAAAACTGTCTAATGTTTAATTAAATCCACAGAAACCTTATGTACAGCACTCTTGATATAAAACATTCTCGCTACCAAGACAGGAAGAGGTCAAGGGACACTCACTGTCAAGTGAACTCACCGCAGTCATACTGGATGAGCCTCAAGTCAGGGAACTGGGTGCGCATGTTACACACAATACGGTGCAAAGGACGAGCCCGGGGCCAGAGCTCACAGGCCAATTGCTCCTGGAAGGCTGCCTGACGTGGGGCCAACCAAGGAGGTGGGTGGCAGGCATGCAGGGAAGGGGAAGGTGCCTCCACAGGAGGCATGACAAAGATGAACCTGCAAAAGGAAGAAGTAGTATAAAAGATGGAACTTTGAAAGGCCCCAGAAGTTAGCACCTCCACCAGCCCTTACTACTACATCCACTCAGAGGCCCCAAGACCCACTTCCCATTAGCACTTAGCCCTGCCAACCTCTCAATGATTTCTGACAGCTGGTCTAGTCGTTGCTGGGGAAACAGTACAGCCTGGCAGGCAGCCTCAGTGTAAGTCCAAAAGGTGGGGTGGCTGGGGCCAGGAGAACGAGGACCAATGGGACTGCCAACAGGTTGGGGCAGGGTACAGAAATCCAGGACTTCAGTTCCATACACAGGTGCCAGGGCCCCATGAGCCTCACTAAGTTGGAAAATCCGTTCCAGGCGTTCAGACCGCTGTCGCTTTCGCTTTTCCTCCAGAGTGTCCTGGGGATCAGAGAAAAAAAAAAAAAAAGAAAGTCATTGGTGTCCTCAACAGAAAACCTGACAGCTCCTCCCAGAATTAAACATAACCTATGGAAACCGTAAGATTGAAAAATATACTATGCTTTCAGTAGTTTGCCAAGTTGTCAATAATGGAAGTTATTCCTTTCACAATGTTAAATGAATTAACTTCTCTGCAAGAGAAAATTAATCTTCCCTTGCATGCTACCAAAGCAGAATGCCTGAATATTCAAAATTAAGATCACATATCCAGGAAGTATATAGGAAAATACCCACAAATCATCCAGTCTATAAAACACATAACTCCAGAACATCCAAGTTAAATTTACCTTCTTGCAGAGGATCCAGAACAATCATGAAAAGCCTTCCTGAAATCACTGACCAGAACAGAGGGGCTAATCAAATCCACAGCTGGTTTCTGCCAAGGGACAGAATGGAATGGGCTGGGATTGGAATAGCTAACTAACCATCTAGGTATCAGCATCCTGAGAAACAGGGAGTGCCCTAGCAGACAGGAAATCATGACTTTGACCCAAACCTTTCCCATCTCTGTGCTTCCAGTTTCACAGGCAATAAAACCAAACTCTTTTTTGTAGCATTTATCACACTTGTAGTTTTACACTTATATGGTTCTCTGATTAATGTTTTCTACCACTAAACTGTAAAAGCCCAATATAACATGAACTGTATCTGATCTTGCTCACTTTAATCACCCAGTATCCTGCTCAGTATCTGGCACAAAGTAGGCTCACAATAAGTATCTGTTATTAGAATACACAAATAATGAAGGAGAGTAGACCTTAGGAAAGGTCCTAAAAAAAAGGCAGCATCCCAAATTTCCCTTGACTGCTACCTTAAGCTTGACATCTTGCCTCCTGGTGATATAAGTGAGCAAGGAAAGCATCCAAGCAGAGGGAAAAATCAATATAGGCCAACTCTCAAAAGTAGTAGCAAAGGAGAAAATATTTGCAAATCATGTATCAGAAAATATACCTGGATACTTGTATACAGAATTTATAAAGAGCCCTTATAACTCAGTAATAAAATTAAAATAAACCAATTAAAATTTTAAAAGGCAAAATCTGAACAGACATTTCTTCAAAGAAGATACACAAATGGCCAACAACCACTGAAAAGTCACTCAACATCATTAGTCATTAGGAAAATGCTTATCAAAACCACAAGATACCACTTAACACCAACCAGGATGGCTATAATAACAAAGACAACAATCATTGGCAAAGATGTGGATGGACAACCTGGAACCTTTACAGGCCTAGCAGAAATGTAAAATGACATAGCCACTCTGAAAAACTGTTTGGCAATTCTGCAACCACTAAACAGTTACTGAATGACCCAGAAATTCCACTTCTAGGTATACATCCACTATAAATGCAAATATATCAAAGACACAAAATCTTACATACAAATGCTCACAGCAGCATTATTCATTAACAGCCAAAAAGCACAAATAATCCAAATGCCCCCACATAGCTATATAAAATATGGCATATCCATACAATGGATTATTATTCAACATAAAGAAATGAAGTATTACTTGCTGTAACACAGGATGAACCTCAAAAACACTAAACTAAGGGAAAGAACAGTCACAAAAGACCATACGTTATGTAACTCCATAGGCAAATCTAGAGAGACAGAAAGTAGATTAGTGACTAGCTAGAGCTAGAAAGGATGGAGGGGGCTTCAGGGATGATGGCTAAGGGTGTAGGGTTTCTTCCTGGGGCCATGAAAATGTTTTAGCATGGACTGTGGCAATAGCTGCACCTATGTGAATGAACTAAAGTCACTGAATTTCACACTTTAAATAGGTGACTGTATGGTATATGATTTATATCTCAAACAGCACAGTGTCAAGAATCTGCTAATTGCAGAGTGAGCAAAATTTAGCACAGGTGGGGCTACCACCCTTGGACTAGGATTGAGGCTCTCTTCTCTCTACTGTAACAAGCCAGACCAACCTGACAACATAGAAAAAGACTAAAGGTGGAGTCAGTGACACTGACAAAGGGTAGGGAACTGGGGCTGAGGCAAAGAGTAAAAATCAGCTCTGAAAACAGAGTGAGAAAAAGACATGAGTGACTGGAGAGACTGACTAGACCTTTCTTCTTTTTAGTTCTTGGGTTGTTTAATTTGAGTTGCTAAGTTTAACTTAATCAAACACATATGGACCTATTATCTATGACAGAAAAAAAAAATGCCTACAAGAAAGTTCATGAAGGGACAGGGAAGAGAGTTCTTTTTATTGCCTACTTAATCACCAGGGAGATAAAAAAACTGTAAGAGATAATAACCATCAAAGTCAGAGCTCATGATATTTTGTGGTGCCAGCCCTCCCTTAGAAGTCCAAATGCTTGACAATGGTGAGGTCTTAGCAACTGAGAAAGTCTGTCTCTGAGGACTGCCTCTGTGGGGAAGAGGAAAAAGCAATGGAATCCACACATCTGTGTTGTCATAAATTTTGTAACCTTTGTACCATCACTTAATGGACTAGTTTCTTCTTCTGTCAAGTGGGGCAATAAGATAGCAACACTAACTCAAAAGAATAAGCAAGAACCAAAGAGACCAGTAATAACACGGTGACCTTGAACGTATCAGCAATTCACTGTTTTAAAAACATATTAGGTCCTCAATTATCCCTCTGAGAAAAGAACATGATTATTCCCATTTTACAGGTAAGAGTACAGGCCCATGGGAAGAGAAGGGACTTGTCCAATGTCATTCAAGTATTAGATCCACAAAATTCAGCTTTGTAATTTACCAAGATAAAAGTGGCATAATTTTATTATACCCACACTACCAACATTCCACAGAAATTCAACCTCCTGTTCCCTCTCCTTTGAGGCAGTAAAACTTACCAGATAGAAAGGGGAACGAGGTGGTGGTGGGGGCTGGCGTCGAGGCCGGGGACCACTGAACGAGGTAGCAGTGGAGGGAGGACTTGGGGGACCAGAGCGCAATGTCAGTGTCTCAGGCTCATCCTTGGAAACAGGCAGCCGGGATACCATGGTGACAGGCAAGGGAGCAGCGTCAGATGCCGAAATCATAAGGGATGATGCCTGGGAAGCTGAGGCCTGTGTTGAAGCCGGGGCCAGTGCCAGAGCTTGGGCTGTGGTTGGGCCCAAGGTGGGCACTGGAAGTGGGGCAGGGCTCAAGGTCAGTGTCTGCACTGAAGCTGGGACCAGGAGGGAAGCAGATGATGATACCGGAGCCAAAGTCAGTGTGTGAGCTGGGACTGGGCCCACTGGAGAAGCTGGAGCCAGAGTGGGTGCTGGAGCCAGAGACAGCGTCTGAGATGGACCCAGGGGTGGTCCTGGTGTCAAAGACAGTGTCTGTGCTGGAGCTGGTAATAAGGATGCTGCTGGAGTTAATGACAATGTCTGAGCTGGAAAGGGCCCTTGGGTGTTCCCCATTCCCAAAGAGTGTGTCTGAGATGGAGATGAGCCACCAAGAGTGGATGTTAAAGTTGGGGCTAAAGCCGGTGTCTGTGCAGAAGCTGGGCTTGGGAGAGGTGATGGAATTGGGACTGGTACCACAGTTTGAGTTGATGATGGAGCCAAGACAGGAGTTGCGGCTGGCACCAGTGAAGAAGCTGAGGCTAAAGGAGTTCCTGGAGTAGATGATGAAGCCAGAACTGGAACCGGAGTCTGTGATGGAGCGAGGACAGGAGCAGGACCTGGCGATGGAGCCAGGACTGGGAGAGAAGCCAGAGGAGGAGCTGGAGAAGGAGCCAGGATTGCTGTCTGTGGAGCCACCATGGGAGTCAAAGAGGTGGCCAGAGCCTGAGATGCAGAAGGTGCTGGAGCCAGAAGGGAAGCCTGAGCTGGAGCTGGATTTGGTGTTGCCGGAAAAGGATTGGCCAGAGAAGCTGGCACCAGGACGGGTGAACATGCTGGGGCCACCACTGAGTTCAACCCTGAAACATGTGAAGAGGCTGAAGCCAGCAACAGAGGGTGACCAGGTGCCTGAGATGGGGAGAGGGATGGAGTTGTGCCCAACCCTAGAGTCAAGGCTGACGCTGATGGGGAAGTCCCAGTTGGTGCCAAAGAGGGAGGTCCAGGAGCCGCTGAGACAACAGGGGCTAGTGTTGGAGTCACACTGGTCAACAGAGCTGGGCCCGAAGCCGAAACAGGCAAGGGGGCTGAGATGGGGATAGTAAGTGGAGCTGAGGCTGGGGCAGGAAGTGTGGTGGAGACAGAGATGGAAAATGAAGATGATGCTGGAACTGAAACTGTAGAGGACACAGGGCTAGCAAGGGGAGAGGAGCTGGGAACTGGCTTCGGAGAAGAGGCTGGCCCAGGGAGTGAAGACGGCACAGGGAGAGGAGAAGAGATGGTCAAGGGAGCAGCTCCGGGTGCTGAAGCTGTGGAGACAGAGGATGAGTTAGCCCCAGAATTCTTTTCTTGCTCCTTCTATTACCCTGACCCACCCTTTCTCTTAACCCAAAGCTTCACCTGTTTCCTAGAAAACCTTTGCTCCCATGCCATACGGTCAGATTCAAGGAATGTGACATTTCCTTTCCCTCGTGGTTCCAACAAACATATCTTGGAATTAGGCAAGGGCTCAGCAGCCTAGTTCTGGGGCCCACTGCAAAGGGAGTCATTATGCTGATAATGAAGGGATCTGTTTTGACTAAGAAACCCTGAGAACCACCCTATTTCTGTTCCTGACAAAAATTTCTGGCCTCAGCCACCTGGACTCACCACTGACTTCAGGAGAAGGGCTGTGGACCAGCTTGAGAAGGGGTCTCATCAGAGAGGATGTGGGCATGGGGGCCCGGGCAGTACTCAGCGTAGGTGTGGGTAGCCGGCCAGGGGTTAATGTGGGGTGTGAAGTCAACACAGCTGGAAGCCCAGAGCTCGGAGGCCGGGGTGTTGGGGCCAACGGAGGAACAGGAGTCAGTCCATCCCGAGGGGCCTGTCTTACTACAATCTTCACCACGCCTGTATTATTCACCATGGTTGGTGGCACTGCAAGAGGAAGCTACATTGAGAGGAAGGTAGAAAAGAAACAAGAGACCCAAAGGATGGAAGAAGTCCAGGGCAGGAGAGGGTAGCAGACAGATATTGGAGATACTGGCAAAGGAAAACAACACTGAGGGAAGGCTAGACAGACAATAGCCCAGGGCATGCCTGGAAGGACTGAGGCCAGCAAGGGCTAAGTAAGTAGGAAGGCCAGGAGCCTCACCCTGATTAGCAGCAAGCGGAAGGCTGAGGCCAGTGGGGGCAGGGGTGGTGCTGGGGGTCGAAGAAGGCAGCACAGAGACAGGGGTGGGGCCAGGGGTTGGGGCCACAGCCTGGATGAGGGCCACATGAGCAGGCTGGCTGATGAGGTGGTGCTGCCCCCCTGCTGACACCAGGTGCACCACATTCCCTGGGTTAAGGGAAGAGAGAAAGAGAGAGAAGCAGCTATCAGCCAGAGGAGGGCAGAGGCAAGGGCAATAGGAGAGGGAAAGAACAGAGAGGGGATAACTTTTCTAGAATGACCTTATCTTTATCTTTATCTTTACCAAAAGACCCCCCTCCAAACATTCCCTTTGGCGCCACCCACCAAAAGCTAGGCAAAGAAACATAAAGGCTAACATCTGAAAAGAGCCACAAAAACAAGGGGACAAAGAAAAAAGGAAAAAGGCAGGACAGGGGGTGGGTTTTACCTACTTTGCAGCGGGCGGGGCTGCCCCACAGCAAGCTGGCGCACCTGGGCACCAGACAAAGTCAGCTTGTTGCCCTGGATTTGGAAGGTGAGAGGTTTGCTTCCCCCTGCATTAGCCACTGGACGTTGTGCCAGTGAGGCTAACTGCCCGATGCTGACCACTTCACCTGCTACAAACAAAGAAGGGCTTAATGTACACACAGCTCACTCTGCTCAACACCACCTCACAGACAGGAGGCAGAAGTCTCCACTTCCTCAACCCTTTTCCTCAATTTACCATGTCCCAATAGCCTTCATCTACAGCCTTTGAGCTTTTGACACACTACTCCTTCCAGTCCCACTTAGCTGCTTAGCAATCTACTTTACATCCTCTAATGGCCTGCCACCATACTGAGCTAATCCCACCCCCTCCTCTATGCTGAACTTTTATCCCAAATAATTTTCTACTGCTAGACTTACCTACTTACCCATCTATGTGTCATCCGCCCCACTCCTGGAGGGCCCTTACTTGATTACGAATTATCAATGTCTGGTAAAATACATAATATATGTTAGCTACCTAGAATGTAAGAAACATAAAGGCTGATAATGTAAGAATGTAAGGATATCCTATGAGGACACTCTTATGTCCCTGAGATTTTTTCTTCTCCAGCTCCATGGCAGATAAGCTTTCTTCCTATCTCAAGTCCTTCACCTTTTCAGAGCCCTGGGAACTTACAGGGCAGGCGAGCTTGCATATCAGGAGACAGGATGAGGCGCTGTGGTGCAGGAGTAGGAGTTGGCACTGCCATGGTGGGAGCAGTGGCTGTGGTGGTAGAGGTGGTGGTGGCAGCAGAAGGGAAAGTGAAGCCTGGTGGCACTGTCAGGGGCTTCAATAGGCTGGAGGAGCCTGGGGGTGGAGCAGGACTCAGGCGAACAGGGGCAGGTGGGGCCGGCTTCAGGGACAGGGTTGGGGTGGGAGGCCGTGAGGTCCCCCCACTCAGGACCCCCAGTGGGGATGGCAACACTGTAGATACAAAGCAACCACCTGTCAGATATATGACTGGAGCCTTAGCCTGTTCCCAGAAACCACCATACGTATTCTCTTCTACCAGTCAAATACCACACCTGTCTCTAAACCAGCTCCTCAAACACCCTACTTTCACTTCTTCTTCCCCAGTCTGAATAATTTAGTTAAGCACTATTGCCACCCCAACCCCCGCCCCCAACATCCTGGCTCCCTTGCAACTCACCCTGGGGGAGAGGCCCACTGTTTGGCTGCAGTGGGGGCAACAGCACTGGGCCAGAAGGCCGGGATGCTGGAATAAGTGGGGGCCCAGCAGGTGAGGCCGACACCATCAGTGGTGCTGGCAAAACTGGAGGTGTTGGGCCAGGAGAGGGCTGGTCTGAGAGCTCAGGGCCTGTAGAGGGTCGGACTGGGACAGGGCCCAGAGGGGTCCGTGGGCTGTTCACCACCACCACTGTCCGGCCTTCTTGCTTGGGCACTGGCTGAAGCATCCTATGAGGAAAAAACAAAGGGGTGGGTGGAGAAGACAAATAAAAAGTAGAAAAAGAAAGGAATAAGGAAAACGAAGCAGAAAAATAGAGATTATAAAAGGAAAGGGGGAAAATGGAAAAGACCCAAAAGAGAAGAAGGGAAAGACATCAGAGATAAATGAAAAGCACCAAACAGATGGAGGGGGAAGAAAATCAATGACAAACACAAGGGCCCATCCCAAGACCCTCTTCTAGTTATTCTCTCCCCTTTCCTTCCACAGTATTTTGCACGCATCCCATATAAACATTCTAGCCTAGCCTCCAACTCTTTCCTTTCCATCCCAATTCCTCTCAGCCAGCTATAGCCATTTTCTTCTAGGAACCCCACCCCCTTATGCCTTAGCCCTGGTACCTGTTGACCTTCATCTTGACTGGCTTGGGTCGGGGTGGGGGGTCAGGAGCAGTAGCCACCTCTAGCAGTACCCGGTGGGAGAGGCGGTGCCGGGGTAGAAAAGTGTCAGCCTCATATCTAGAGACACGACCCTCCAGGCCAATAAGATCAAACCGACCCATGTCTATCCGCTGGCACAAGAAGGAACACAAAAGCATGGTGTCAAAGGGGCCAGTGTGGCTATGATTTCTTGGCTATACACCAAAAGTACAGGCAACGAAAAAAACAATTGATAAATTACACTGCATCAAAGGATGCTATCAACAGAGATAACAGGCAACACTAGAAGGGAACTAATATTTGCAAATCATGTATCTGCTAAGCGATTAACATTCAGAACATATAAAGAATTCCTACAATTCAACAAAAAAGCAACCCAATTAAAAAAACAGCAAACACTTGAATAGACGTTTCTTCAAAGAAGATACAAATTAAGCACATGAAAAATGTTCAACATCACTAATCATTATGGCAATGCAAATCAAAATCACAATGATGTATCACCTCACACCCATTAAGATAGCTACTATCAAAAAGCAGTAAACAACAGGTGATAGCAATGAAGTGAAGAAACTGGAACTCCTATGAATTGCTGGTGGGGATGTAAAACAGTGCAGCTGCTGTGGAAAACGGTATGGCAGTTCATCAAAAAATTAAAATTAGAATTACCATATGATCCAACAATTCTACTTCTAAGGATATACCCAAAACAAACAAAAGCAGGGGCTTGAACAGATATTTGTATATGTATGTGCATAGCAGCATTATTCACAAAAGCCAAAAGGTAGAAGCAACCCAGTGTACACTGATGGATAAACAGTTAAAATATTCTATACACAGATAAATTTTACATATATACATGTATACATATAAAATGAAATATTACCCAACCTTAAAAAGGAAGGCAATTCTGACACATGCTGCAAGATGGATGAACCTTAAAGACATTATTAGGTGAAATAAGCCAGTCACAAAAGGATAAATACTGTATGATTCTATTTATGTAAGTACCTAGGGTAGTCATGGGAACAGAAAGGAATAGTGGCTACCGAGAGCTGGGAGGAGGTGGCAGGGGGAAAGGGGAAGTTATTATTTAATGGGTATAGAGTTTCAGTTTGGAAGGATGATAAGAGTTCTGAAGATGGATGGTGGTGATGGTTGCACAACAATGTGAATGTAGTTAATATCACTGAACCATACAGTTAAAATGGTAAAAACTTACTACACATATTTCACCACAATAAGAACAAAAATTTGGAGGAGTGGTAAGTGGCCATAAAGAGGGAAGGAGTAGGTACGAAAAATAATATCTAACTACTATTAATATGCCAGGGACTTCCAAAAATATTAACACAATTCTCACAAACACTGCAGAACAGGCCTTTTGATCACTATTTTGAAGTGCAAACAAACTTATGGTTAGAGGTTAATAAGTACCGTGCCCCAAGCCACATGGCTAGAAAACAAGAAAACTAGGGAAATTATGCTGAGATGACCCGGAGGTATGGATGCAGGTCAGACTCTAGCCTAAGAAAAAAGGTACAGGGATGGATTAATGCTAATAACCTCGGAAGCAACTACTTACCTGGAGGGGATGAACATCAGTGGCCCTTAGCACTAGAGAGGCGGTGCTGAAGCAGATGCCTGGTGTGATGAACGGGGAGGTAACAGGTCGAGGATCAAATAGATTTGGATGATTACAGACTTTACGCAGCTGCATCAAAATGTTGATGACACTCATGAAATGGCCTGTGGCTAGTGTCTCCTTAGTTCTGGGAGAGAAGAAAAATAAATGGGACATCCTGTCACCTCTGCTCTAATCTAGGGTCCCAGGGCTCACCCTCAGTTCTCCCTTACGTGGTCTGTGCCATGAAGTCATCATAGAGGCAGCGTTGGCGTTTGGATAGCCGGCAGCGGATAACGTGCTCGTACTTTTTAGGCATCTGCTTCTCAACATCCACCTTAACTCGGCGCAGCAAAAAAGGCCGCAAAACCTAAAAGCAAATAAGCAGGAGGGTGACAGAAGAACAGCAGGCACTGAGTCCTTCTAGCTGGGCCTTGGCCTGATGACGTAGTAAGCACTATCTTAGCCCATCAGTAAACACTCATAGAGCAACACCAGGAACCAATAACACAAAGATGAGTCAGATGCAAGCCCTCCTCTCTCAAGGAATTTACTGTCTGTTGAAGCAGACAGATATAAAGTTGATGATACTATAACATCTGAGATCATAAAAAGAAGCACTAAGGGCAGAGCAACTAACTATGCAAAAGGGATGACTCAACTTACATTCAAGGAGTAACTGTAAATTTGTAAGATTACAAAAGTAAAGCTAGTAGAGAAGCTGAGAATAAAAACTGAGGCACTGACAGCAGCATAGAAAACAAAAGGCAAATCTATGATCTCAGGAGGTAAAATCTGACAGCACACAGTCATCAAGTTGACATGGAAGAAATGAAATAAGGGAATAAAATGAAGGAACAAGTATAATCAAGAATGACTTCTTGGTTTCTGGTTTGATTTACCAAAATGATAGTGTGATTGACCAAAATGAAGTCAAAATGACAAGGACAGAATGAGTTCAAGAGGAATTTTCAATTTAAGACATCAAGTCAGAAATTTAAATACAGGTCAAGTGACTCAGAGTCAAGGGATTAAAAATATGAATTGAAGAGTCTTTAAAGCCTTATGAATGATTATGCCTATGATATATGTAAATTGGAAAACTAAAAAATAAAGATCAGAATGCTGAGAGATGTTACTGAAAAGCTGGACAAAGGAAGAGGAATCAGAGAAGACAGAAAAAAAAAAAGAAAGGAGAGACACAATGAGACAGAAAACATAAATACAAAGCTGAAGAAAGCCTGATGTAGAGAAATCCAAGCAGGGACTGATCACCAGTGTGATTCTACTCAGAGAAGAACAGAAATATCACCATTAAAAAAACGCCTAAGATGAGGTCACTCAATTTGGCAAAGGGTTAGTCATTAGAACACTGAAGCCTGATAACTAGGTGAATTCAGCTCATCGTTGACCTCCCTCTCCCTAAGTTTTCTGGGAATTGCCCTTGGTTCCTCATCATTCCCCAATACCTATGGCAAAATGTTAAGGCCCTACCTTGTGAAGGCGTTTGACCAGACCTTCATTGTATTCTTGGCTACCCTCAATCATGCCAGTTAGGGGGTTAGAGAACCATTCTTTGAATTCGCGATGAGACTGGAAGACATGGGGCATCAAAAAGTGCATCAAGGACCACAGTTCCATAAGGCTGTTCTGCAAGGGGGTTCCCGTCAGGAGCAGGCGTCTCTGGCTGCAAAAAAATGAGAGGAAATAAGAGGGAGGATGGTCAGTAAGGTCCCCAACATCTGAGCATCTCACCCTTTAGGCCAAGGCAACCATCCCACAAATCCCCATCATCTCCATCTCCACCTGTTAAAGTTGAGCAGTGATTGCCAGCGCTGTGACTTAAAGTTCTTGATGTTCTGAGCCTCATCCAGAATGAGATAACGCCAGTTCTTGCGGCGGAAGGCCTGGTGGTCCTGCAGCACCAGCTTGTAAGACGTGATACACACATGGAAGGCATTGGGCTTGGTCCAGCCCTGAGGTATCAGGAGAAAGTAGCAGACAGTGGGGTGAAAAAAAAAGAAAGGACAAAGGGAAGACATGCTAAAGTCCTCAAGGGACAGAAGTGAGGTTGGGAGAAAAGAGAAAGTCCCAAGAGCAGAATGTAGCAACAAAAAAGGGAGGGAAAGGAACTCATCTGAGGAAAGAGGCCTAAAAGTTAACAGGCACCAACAGGGAGTGGGGGGAAGTGATCATATGAAGGAGCAAACCTGCCGCTTGAGCTTCCTCTCTTTTTGTGCTCCATAGTAAGTAAGGATTTTAAAGCTGGGACACCAACGTTTCAGCTCCATTTCCCAGTTCAACATCACACTGGTGGGGACAATGATCAAATGGGGACCCCAGTTACCTGTTCAGCAAAAGAATGAGAGATGTACAGCAAGGTAACTATAGTTAATAATATGACGTTGCATGTTTGAAAGTTGGTAAGAGAGTAGATTTTCAAAATTCTCATAAGAAAAAGAACTTTTTTGGTAACTGTGATTCCAGATGTTAACTAGATTTACTGAAATCATTTCACAACATATACAAATATGGAAATATGTTGTACCCCTGAAACATGTTTTATGTCAATTATACCTTAATTTTAAAAAATAAGAAAGGTCTTAAATACAGAATTAAAAAACAAAAATGAGAGATGGTAAGAAAACAAACTTGAGGTTCTGTTTCCTCAGGTATAACCCTGACCACTCTGACCTAATGGCTCTAAGAATCCTAGCACCTATGTTGGCCTCTCGATACTGACCAGAATGAAGCTAAGATAGGTAGTAAAAGAGTGTTTCACTATCTTGCAGCTGGAGTCACCACTAAACAAGCTTCCCAGGGAGCTGGCCAAGGAGACCCAAGAGGAAAGAACCTGCCTAGTTACCTTTCTCACAGGCCAAGTGGGCAAGCAGGGAGATGGTCTGGATTGTCTTGCCTAGTCCCATCTCGTCAGCAAGAATGCCATTAAGCTTCTTCTCATACATTGTAACCAGCCAGTCCAGCCCAATGTGTTGGTACTCCCGGAGCTGACCCCGCAAGAGCAGAGGGATGGGTGTCTTCACCTGGTGGGAAGAAGAGAGGTATCATGGTGGAACTGAGGCATCTGTCACTGAGCAACAGGAATGTCAAGATATGCAAAAGCAGAAGGTTGGCCTGAGGGTACCTGGGTAGTGGCCAAGGTGTAACCCTTGGGCTGGAGACTTTCAGCTGCTGCAGCTATATCAGTAATTTCTTTCTTAGGACCTAGAGAGGTGGTGGGCCCTGGGGTGGGAGGTCCACTGCCTCCATCTGCTTCACTCTGCTCTTCATCCGGGGCAAGCAAGTACTCCACTCCAAAGTCATCATCTTCCTCCTCTTCTTCATCTGCTTGGCTCTGTGATTGGGACTCTTCAGACTCATCAGACTGAGATTCCTCTGATTCTGAACTGCTTATTTCTTCCTCCTCTGAGTGCTCATCTTCCACTTCCTCGCTTTGCTCCTCAGCAGAATCTAAAACACAAGACCAAGGCTTATTGCTCATCATACCTGCTCTTCCAGTGCCTGCCCTCCCCAGCTCCTGTCTCATGACCACACACTCACCTAATTGACTGCTACTATCTTCTTGAGGAACCTCATCAGCTTCTGTGGCCCCCTCTGGTTCACAGTCAGAGCTGTTAGCTGCAACCTCATCTTCATCTTCCTCTTCGCTACTCCCAGAACCTGGGGCAGAGGCATCAGAGGCATAGGCTCCTGAATATTGTTGCAGTAGCTCCTCCATAGATAGCTCACCTGGAGAAGAAATGGGGTTAAGCTTTGGGTGCTTGAGGAAGAGGAAGGAGAGATCTGAGTGGTGTCAGTTCATTTTACCTAAGTCTCTGTAGAGATTGCTAGCCCCACATCTGAGGAGAGACAAAAGTTTACTTTCAGTACCAGCTACTAAAACCAAGCCCCACAACCTGGGCTAGAACTGTGGATAATGCTGTCTTCTGCTGAGAAGGCCACTATCAATCTATGAATTTCCCTTTAAGGTTCAAGTCAAACGTGACCAATACCCTCTTACAATAGCTCTTCCCTCCACTGAACTATCACATCACTTGCCCGGCATAACCAGGCATCATATTCTATTTGTAATTATTTGTTTATAAATCTTTGTCATTAGACCTGAAATTCCTCCAAGGGGGATAAAAAATATCTTATTCATGTCTTTATCCTTGGCACTCTCCACAGAGGAGACATTTAGTGGATGCTCAGTAAAATGTCTAGTGAATGTCACCTTCTCGAGCCAACTCGCTCAGCTCCATGGCATGATCCACCTCCCCTTCCAACTGCTCCTCAGCTGCTATGGTATCCTCTTCATCTTCCGCTACAGAAAAGAATGAAGCAAGATCAGTGAAGACAGAGCCACAAAACAGAGCCTAAGTGGAAAAGGTAAGAAAAAGCCTGAAATATTAGGTCCAGACAATTCAAGGGGTTAAGAGGCAACAGGAAAAAAAACAGGCCTGACCCTCATCCTCATTGGCAGTAAACTCTTCATCATCCTCATCTGGATGCCAAGGCTGTTTGTTGCACTGTGTGACAGAGGAATGTGGGCGCTTTACCTGCATGGCAAAGGATGAAAAAAGAGAGAAGGGAGAGGGCCCAAGGTTAGAACAAGAGAAAGGCACGATACTGAATAAGATATCACAAAATAGTCTCTCTGTCCCACTGAGTGACAGCTGCCACTGGCATAGTCCCAGGGCAAGGATGAAATCAAGGGTTTTCTTTCAGCACCAGCTACCAAATCCTGGCCCCACTACCTGGGGAAGGACCTGTGAAAGTGCTAGAAATGTAGGTTCCTAACACCATCCCAAAGCACTCAGACATATGGAAAAACAGAGGTTAGGTCTGCAATAGATATTAAGGTTAAGGTTACCATCCCAACCCCAAACCTACAAACCAGTAAAGGAGTATGAGGGCCATTTCAGACAAGTGGCAAAGCCCAGAATAAGCATTTTTTCAAGGTCACACTATTTAAAGAATAGAGTACAGTACACTCTTCCACTACAGCATCAGAAACTGCCCACCGCAGACTCCAACTTGCCCCAAACCGTAATTCTTCCCTATCCATCCCCAAATGAAAGCCAGTTGCCCTTAATCAGGGAGGACTCCTAAAAACCACAAACTTGTAAGGGCAGAACTCAGTCCTTGAACCTCTCTCCCTCTGCTCCCACTGTGAGTCCTCCCCCTCTGTCCTTACCTTTAATACCTGAGAGGGCTCTTCTTCACCACCTTCTTCAGGCCCATCTCGGGTATCACTATCATGAGATGAGGGGGTTCTAGAGGGGCTGGAAGGCCCTCCTAGCAGCTGAGCGGGGAGGGAACGGAGAAGCTCTTCCAGTGGCAGTTCTCCCTCATGGCGAAGCAACTCAATCTCACGCCTCTGGGTCTCTGCATCATTTCCTTCCTGTTGTTCTTCAACCTCAATCGTCTCCTCATCATCTTCTTCTTCTTCCTCTTGGGGTTGGAAGTCCCCATCTATAGCAGGAGAACAAGGTCACAAAGTCCACGGGGCCCTGCAAGCCACAGGGTGGGTTTTCAGCTCTGGAAAGGGCACATGAGGAAGAGTAACAGAGCTAAAGAGGACACACACCTTCATCATCCAGTTGGGAAACCAGTAGTGGAGGACTAGAGGCAGCTGAGGAGGAGCCAAGGCAAGGGGAAGAGCCTGCTTTGCTGGAGGCTAGTGGCTGGTTGAGGCTCTGAGACAGAAGATCTGAGTACTTTTCAGTTTGCCCCACAATGAAGTCTAGGTGCAGATCCAGAGCTTTTTTGCGCTTTTCCTCGAGCCGAGACTGTTGTTTGAATTGCACCACCTGCCACAAGGATGAAATGGACAGGTCACCAAGATAATCATTTATGTATTCATGTGCTCTTTTACCCAACATTTAGGGAAGCCTCCTCTATGCTAGGCCCTGGGATGGCTTTTTAGCAGAGAAGAGCTAAAAGACCCTAAGTGTGCTTCTGAAGAAAGCATAAAGAAGTACAGGGGAGAGATGAGACAGCTTAACCCCAGGCAACAGAAATGTCATTAAAATTCTCAAAATTATAACACCCACTCTCTCAAGGAAAAGTTTTGATCATTCATGCTACCATACTACCCACCAACCAAACCCAAGGCATTTCTTTCCCAATCCCTGTTGCCTACCTTTTCCACATTGCTCCAGAACTGCCTGACATCCTTGGCCATGGTAGAGGCAATTCGGCGCAGCTTGGCCTGCTCCTCCCTCCGAGCCCGTTCTTCTTTCTGCCGCTGCTCCTCGTGGTGCCGGATCACCATGCGCACCACCTGCAGGAATGAGGATCCAGGGTGAAAACACTCCAAGGCCAGTCCCTCGCCCTTCCCCAAGTTAAAGGCAAAGAGAAAAATCAATGCCAAGAAACCTGGGAAGTCAGAGCTTGCCTCTTGGGACTGGGAATTGATAAACAATCTCTACTTTTGTTTGGTTACCTTCCAACCAATCCACCTACCAAGGAAAAGCAAACCTGGGAAAGAAATGGAAGGTAGGCCCAGTTGAGGACATACCTTACGAGCCACACCCCGTTTCCAACGGCGCTCCTGAGCAAAGTCAGCAGAGAGCCACTGCATCTCTTCACACAGATAGTCCCAGTGGCCTTTGGGGCGGGGAGGCTCAGGCACTTTAGGCAGTCTCTTCAGTGACCAAAAACCTTCCTTCCGCAGCTCAGCAATCCGAGTCTCAATTTCAGCCTCCTAATGAGAAAGAGCTAGGTCAGTCAAGTTACCAGAAATATACTCCACCTCATTACCATGGCTGAATTCCTGAGCATTGACTACACATAGGCACTGACTGGACTGATTGTTTTATGCTTGTTTTAAATCCACATACCAATCCTACACATACCACTCTCTTCAGGTGAGTAAAAAAAACAGTTCTAATGACTTCAGATGCCAGATTTCATGCTCTTTCCATTATTTCCATTGAAATTTCCATGCCCCATGAATATAAGGGAGATGTGGGAAAACACCCCAAGGGGAACTTCTCAGAGAAGCAGGGAGTGCATGCTTCGTTACTGACTCTAGATTCAAAGGATCTTTATCACAATAGAATTCCATTTATGCAAGGATCTGTTCATGCTTAGAAATATGCTATAAAATGCAGTTTACACAATCTTGGTTTCTGTTTTTAAAAATATTTTTATGAAATGGCATATTTTGTTGAAGATAATACTGACAGGTTGCACATGATAATATTAACAGTGGTTAGCATAATAAAAAGATCATTTTCTACATTGATTATATTTCATAAGGAAAAAAATAACAGCATTTGAGCTTTTTTTTTATTTAACAGAGGTGACTTAAGAACTCATGACAACTGCTTTACTCTTGTCCTCTCCTGACAAAATCTAAATCAGAAGAAGTAACGACCAGAGATAAAACAGGGAACTAAGTGGTCTGATGAAGGAAACATCATGACAGACATAGGTATTAAACCAATGGCTCTCAAATTTGAGCATGCACCAGAATCATCTAGAGTGCTTTGTAAGACAGATTGCTGGGCCCCACCCACAGTTTTAAAATGAGTAAGTGGAAGAGGGGCACTAAGAATTTGCATTCTATCAAGTTCTCAGGTGATAATGAAGCTGCTGGCCTAGGGACCGCACTTACCACAGCATAAGTATTAAAAGGCTACGAGACAGAAATGAGAAGTAGAAATCAATAAATCTTAAGAGCCTCACATTTACAAAGCACTTTCATGTATACTTTCCCCATTAATTTAAACTTCATAATAGTCTAGAGATTATTACACCGTCCCCCTCTTATAGAAAAGGAAATAAGGCTCAGAGTTCAAGTAACCTGCTCAAGATCATGTTAAGACAGAGCCTATAATCTTAAGTGTATGACAAGGAAAGAAATGTAAATGCCCGTGGGACATTAAGAATTGAAGGAAGAAGACTACCAAGAAGCCTCATTGACCTTCCCAATACATACATGCTTGGCCTGCTCTGCAATCTCAGCATGGCTCTTCTCCCACTTTGGGCCCTTGTTAGCAAAGTCAGCAGCCTGGGGTAAGCTGAGGCCCTCCAGGGGCACTGTGGCACCATTTGGGGGCCCTGGAGGTCCATCCAGAGAGGAATCTTGAGTTATATGCTGGGGGGAGATGCCACCTGCCCCACTAGAGGCTGGGGAACTGGATGAGGCAGGAGACACAGGATTGCTGCCTGTCATGCCGTCCGACACCATCTAGAAAAGGGGAAAATGATTGATAAAATGAATACTTATCACTGTACCGAGAGTTTCCTATCATTCTAACCTTCACAAGAAAAAACTCTGGAGTAAGGTATTCTCATTTTTATAAATACAAACATTTGGGATAGGTTCCATAAAGTACTCAAGATGGCAGAACCAAGTTTATAGTGGATGGTTGGCATGCAAAAATCATCACAGCCTGATATTTATGCAGTTGCCAAGTTCAAGAATACTACTATAGCATATGACTTCAAATTTTAATGGTCCTTTCAGAAACTCAGTGATTTCACTCACAGAAACAACTATTTTTCCCTCCTTTCCACAGCAAGTATGGCAGAATGCAAATGAATTCCAAAAGCCACCAAATTCAAATGGCATCAAAAACCCCCCAAAATTACCTAACTCTCTTTACGTTCATCACAAATCTTGGTAGTTTCCTATACTGGGGAGGCAGGTGGGACTGGCCATTGTTCTTAAACATCCACCTATTACAAGCTACTGCACAGGCAATAAGAAGTAGAGTTCAAGTTCCTGCTTAAATGTGGATAGTGAGGGAACTCATGAAATTCACTCCAGCACACAAACTTGCCAGTGTGCACTTAAATTACTACCTCATTTCAACAAGACAGTATGTCACAAAATTTCCTAGCTGCTCATGAAAATTATAAGTATCAAATCCATAACCATTAAAGGCCTACTGTATGCAAACCTAGGTCTGTCTGGTGACAAAAGCCACTTTTCCTACCCCCTGCACTTCTTTGGTATGAAAAAAGAATGAACACTACACACCATCAAATAATGCTTACCTTGTTTCAGTTCCAAAAGAAACTGAGCTATCCTCAAAGCCCACAGTCTCAGAAGCATGTCCCAATCTCCATTTCCAACCTGGCCTAATTCAAGCATTTTCAGGTAATGAGAAGTTTTCACACTCTGAGAGTTCAATGATACAAGTAGAATGTGAGTATCCAATAGGCTTGACAGCCCACCTGAGCACCAAAGATTCTACAAACTCAGCTATCCAGGTAACTAGGATCATAGAAATGTGGCTAAAACCTGCCACATTCCTTCTGCCTCAAAGCCGGCAGCCCACAAGGCAGAAGCACAGAAGAAACCCTCCCCACTTTCAAACCTGTGTCTGCAGGATTGGGAGCTGAGGGTGAGCAGGGGAGGGGCTGCTCTGCATGGTCCCACTCCCAGGCTCCTCTTTGGATGCCTGAAGAATGACTGGGTTGTTGTCACCACTGCTGCTGGCCGAGGGGCTGGCGTCCGGCTGCAGGGCATGCTGGGAGCTGGCCTCATTCTGGGCCACCGGCCACCGGGACCCGCCTTCCAGGGCCCGGGGCCCACTAGGGCGTCCCAGCCTCCGCTCAGGTCCACTGGCCTCTGGAGCAACTACAGTTGGGAAAAAGAGTAGAAATGGTATTTTAAAAAATTAAAAAAGAAAACAGGAGTAAATTAAGGAAAAAAGATATATCAACAGTTATGTTAGCCTACATTCTTGAGCATCTACTATGTACCACATATTCTACTAAGTACTTACCTTATGTGTTCTACAATCCTCATATTTACCTTATGAACAAGATGCTTTTCACACAGTAATAAAATTAACCTTTATTTAGCTTCTCCTACACAGTGAGGAGAGAACCATGCAGAAAAAAATCCCTGACCTAAATGGAGCTTCTATTCTAATATTTCTCTATTTTATAAATTAGGAAATCAGGACACAAAGAGACCAAAAAGGTCACACAGAGGAAAGTGGTAGGAAGACTTAAACCTAGGTAGTCTTATGTCAAAACCACGGAGGACGTACTAATGCTACTCCTTGATAGAGAGAGGGTGATCAGATCTTTCTCTATCCATAGTCCCAGTTCTGTTGTGTCACTGTTATCAAACGAGAGATACTTCTTTCACTAATTATCTCAAACATCAGTACACAAAATGGTATCTGAACCCTCACCTGTGTGAGCTGAGACCACAGCCCCTGTGGAAGTCTGTACTTCCACGGTGCCGCCGTACTGAGGAGAATCAGGCCTGCAACAGAAGAGCAGCAAAATACGACTGAGGAACCAATCCCATTCACCAACATCCATCAAAGCCTTCTTTACACCAATGTTTGAGGTTTTTAAACATAATTAAGTCAGTTCAAAGGCTTAAAAGAAGAGTTACAGTAGCAGGAAAAGCTCACATATTTTGGAATAATAAAAGCAAATCGTGTTTTATGAAAACAGAATTCCCTAGGGACATTAAGATTCTAGCTATGGGGAGGCGTAGGGAAGTGAAACAACAAAAAAGCTTAAAAAGCTTAAGGCCCCAACCACTGAATGGAAGGCAAGTAAAGCAAAAGAGCTGTCGCATCTAGAAGAGCTAAAAAAGATGCTGGCTGCCTGGCAGCCTGCTCTCCATTCCAGTGAGGGCTTAACATAGTCACAGGAGAATCCTCTCTTCTTCAGGTCAGGGCCCTGTGACTCCTATACCTGTGCTGTAAGACACTTCCACAAACACAAGAACTTGAGCAAAAGACAACAGAGGATCAGTCAGATGGGAGGAAAGCCACAAACAGTAAAGAACCTGCCCCGGAAACAGGCAGGGTAAACCCACACAAGGCCCGGAAGTGTTTCCCCACTGTTTAAGGTAATTCCTTAACTATCGTGCAGCCTTTGATTCACTCCCTCCTCCAAAACAGATTCAGAGACCCAAGCTAACCAGAATCCAAGACGTTTGAACTCTTGACCCCAGGCTTCATTACCGTCCCCCAACCCCTTCCAACAGATTGACCAAACGTCACCCCTGACCTCTGCCCCAAGTTACCACTAGCCCTAAAATAGCCCCGCCCCCTCCCAGACTCCCACCCCACCCATCGTGCGCAACTGACTGGGGGAGGGGCCCGCGCGTGCGCGCCTAGAGGCGGAGTGTTCCGGCTGCGCGCACCGCCCGGGGGCTCCCGCCGGAACCCAAACCCACGCACGGAAGGGTCGCGGGGCTGGGGATCCTCTCATCCCTGCCCATCAAGAAGCCCCCACCACCACCACCACCACCACCACCACCACCACCACCACCACCACCACCACCACCAGACCGCGAAAGGCTGAGATAAGGGAGGGTTCGTGCCGCCAAGTCCTGGTTTCTGACTGGATATGGTGGGCGCGCGCCCCGACTGCTCATCCCACGCCCCCCTTTCTCTTCCCGCGCGCCCCTGAGCGGGGGCTGGAGTTAACGAGCGGGCAGGAGCGCACCTGGGTCCGTTCTTTCAGGGCTCGTTCGCTCACTCGGGCACGCGTGCGCAGACGGGAGGGAGGGGAGAAGAGACGCGCCCCGGCCCAGTACCGGCCGGCATGGCCCACTTCAGCCTGCCTCTATGGGCGCGCGCCGACAGCCTCGCGCACCGGCCCGGGGCCCCGGCAGAAGGTGCGCGCGCAGCACCCCGGGAAGGTGGGAGGGGAGGCGGCGGTAGAAAGATGCGCGCGCAGTCACCCGTCAGGGGAGGGGGAACTGTGGAGCGTCCGCCATCTTGTCTCCCTCTCCTTACCTGTGTCCTCGGGGGCGTGCGCACCACCCCCCTCCCGCCGAGGAGGGGGGAGGGCCCCCTCTTGGCCACCGCCTTCGCGGCCTTTAAATTCCCCTGGGGCCCACGGCTATTGCCACCGCCTTGCTTCCACTGGTTTCTCTCACGGCACAGAGATGCAGGCGGTGGGTGGGGAAAATGGGAGACGCTACTCCCAGGGAATTGCCGCCGCCGCTTCCGAGGCCTCGCCAAAATGGCCGCCGTCGTCTCGGCCGCCACCACCACCACCAACACCACCACCACTACCACCAACACAGCTCGCTATCGCTGCCGCCGGCGCGGCCCGTCCTCTCGCGAGAGACTGTAACCCAGGTTGGAGCCGGGAGGCTCGCGTGCTAGCGTCGGGCGCTGCCGGAGGCGCAAGGCAGGCTGGGAGATGTAGTCCGTCCGGAGGCTATGCGTTTAGCTCGCAGAAGAGCGCGTCTTTCCCACAGAAGCTGCCGGGACAGGAGAGCTGCCGTGCGACTGCGAACCCGGACCATTTACTCCTTTTTTAAAATAGATAACCCAGAGAGCTGAAGCAATTCGTCAAGATACCTTCAGCAAATTAGTAGTGAAGCGTGGACCTCTAGATTCCCACGGCGGTCCATTTATACAGAGCTGCTGCGTTTAACTCGGGTGGTATTCCCAATAGCTTCCAAGCGCCTAAGTCGCCTGTTGGCCAACTTCATAGGTTAAGAACCCTTTTAAGACTTTGATGCCCTCACCCTTAGAGTAATAACAGCTGCCTTCTACTGGGGCCACTTTGTGCACTGATTAATCTCTCTTAATCCCAACAATAACCCGATTTACAGATGGATTGAGGCTCATGGATATCCAGCGACAGAACAGCATTCATACCCAAGCAGTCTCTCACAAGGATATGCACACTCTCAAAATTTACCACCTAAATACCCCTTACGTGCCGGGTAAAAAAGCCATGATAAAGCTCTCATTCAGCTTTTTCATCCACTCAGTTTAGCTCTTCCCTATTCTGCTCAAAGACTTAATCATTCTCTGTCACTGATTTGAAGTCCTCTTTTTCTCACAGCAAAGGCCAAAGGCTGAAAACTTAAAAACCCAAAAGGTCCAGGAAGATAATGGAAATAAAGTGAAAAGGGGCAAGTGAGGATCAGACCATATATATGTTCTGTCCAAAAGCAGCAGCAACTGTTCAACCCACTATTCCAGTGGTCACCTTATAGGAATGTGGGCCAAAATACATCTAAGGGTCAGATTCAGCCACAGGTTGCCAGTTTGCTACCTTTGGCCTATGTTGGAGCCTCAAGACACTTAGAAGCACCCAGGACAGATTGTTTGATTTAAAAAGTGGATGAATGCCCAACCATTTAGGCCCTGTTCAAAGTATTTTCTGCACCAAGGTTACATATTTCTGAGACCACATTATAGAACCACATGGAACTCCCAAGAGAACTCACATCTCTTGGTCTTCCCTAATGCTTTTTCATTCTTTTTTCAACTATTCCTTCAAAACTCAGCTGAAGGACCGCAACTCCCAGGTGATCTCTCTTGACCACCCCAGGCTGGTTAATATCCCTTTTGTCTCCCATAGCCTCTTGGGTTTCATGAAGTATTGATTGCTGTGTATCTGTATTCTTGAACTGTCCAACCCATCCCAGAAAAGCATTACTAACCCCTTGAGGGTAGGGGCATGGTTTATACATGAAAATACACTATGCCAGTCTCAAAAAGATTATTCAAAAAATGTATTAGTGTGAATTATTTATAACACTTTATTAAAAATAAAAACAACTGATAATAGATTAATGAGCTCAAACTCAAAGTAAATCCAAAATCTCTATTTCCTTGACTATCACCCTGACCCAGCTACCATCATCTCTTGCTTGGATTACTCCTGACTGGGCTTTCCACTTCTGTTTCCCTTTACTCTATTCTCCATCCCAGCAACCAGAGTGACCCTTTAAGTCAGATCATGTTGCTCTCACTCTTAAGACCCACAGATAGCATCTTAGTCCATTTAAATGAAAACCCAAATTATGTATCATGGTTTAAAATCCCCACAGGACAGACATGTTGAGCCAAAGAAGCCAGACACAAGGTTATATACAGATGATTCCACTATATAAAGTTCAAGAGCAGGCAAAATTAATTGATGGTGATAAAAATCAAGACAATGACCATTAAGAAAGAGGGATTTTAACTTGCGTGGAGGCACAAGGGGCATGGTAGAAATATATCAGAGGTTGATAAACTATGGCCCAAAGGGCAAGTCTAACCCACTACTGATTTTTTACATCCCACAAACAAAAAATAGTTTTACATTTTCAAATGGTTGAGGAAAAAGCAAAAGAAAAATATTTTGGGATGGATGGAAATTCTATGTAATTCAAATTTCAGTGTCCATAACTATGTTGGACCCCCACCATGTCTGTTCATTTACATTGCATCTATAGCTGCTTTCCTACTACAATGACAGAGGTGAGTGGTTGCAACAGAGGCCACAGGCCCACAAAGCCTAAACTATTTTCTCTCAGGCACATTACAAAAAACGTTTGCTGACCCTTGTTCTATATCTTGATGTTGGTGAGGTCACATCCATGGGTATATACTGATGTAAACGTTCACTGAGCTGTGCACTTAAAGTCTGTATGTAAAGTACACTTTACATACCTCACAGCATGTATTTTATACCTAAATCAAAAAAATAAAGTAACCCTGTCTATCTTTTTTTTTTAACCTCATTCACCACTGCTCACTATTCTACAGCCAGCATGCTCTTCTCCACACTATCCCTTAAGTTCATTTAATCTTCCAGGGCCTTCTGTTTTTTTCCCGCTCAGAAAGTTTTTCTCATGGCTAGCACCCTCACAACACTTTTCATGAATGCCTTCGCTCAAACGCTTCCTCAGAGAGGGTCCCTGACATTAAATAGCCCTTTCATTGCCAGTCACTCTCTCTGTCACATGCTTTCTTTACAACACATACCTGAAATTATGCATTTATTTGTATGCTTATTTATTGTCTGCCCCCCTGCCCACTAAAAGATAAGTTCCTTGAGAGAACAGACATTGTAACAGGGTAAACAGTACCCTCTAGACAATTAATGAATAAAAAATATTTCAAACAACACTGTGAAGAACAGCTTGTTTGTTCCATTTGACAAATGAAACTTGTTGAATGAAAAGTGAATGATGAAGGTCCAGTACTGGCAATTATCAGTTCTTCCCAAATTGATCTGTAGATACAGTGTAATCAAAATCCAACCATTATTTTGTAGGTATCAACAAACTGATTCTACAGTTTATATGGAGAAGCAAAAGACCAACAGTCACCACCACAATATTGAAGAAGAACAAAGTTGAAGGACTGATACTCCCTGACTTCAAGACTTACTAAAAAGGTGCAGAAATCAAGACTGTGATATTGGCAAAAGAATAGAAAATAGGTCAATGGGACAGAATAGAGAGCTCAGTAATAAACCCACATAAATGTAGTCACCTGATCTTTGATAAAGGAGCAAAGGCAATACAATAGAGTAAAGAGTCTTTTCAACAGATGGTGCTGAAACAACTGGACATCCACATGCAAAACAATCTAGACACACATCTAAAACTCTTCCTGAAAATTAACTCAAAATGGGTTACAGACCTAAAAGTACAAGACAATGAAACTCCTAGAAGATAAAATAAGGAAAACCTAGATAACGTTGCATATAACTATAATAACATTAGATACAACAACAAAGGTATAATCCATGTAAGAAATAATAGATAAGCTGGACTTCACTGAGATTAAAAACTTATGGTCTGCAAAAGACAATGTCAAGAGAATGAGAAGACAAGCCACAGACTGGAAGGAAATATTTGCAAAAAATATTTTGTAACAACAACAAAAGGGTAAGGAACTGTTATCCAAAATACAATTCCCTAAAAAGACTTAAAAATAAGGTAACACAGCAGACAGGATTAAAGAAGGCAACATGAGAGGTGAGACAGAGGCCTCCTCTCAAAACCATATCTAATACGAAAATATAATTAATACAACTAATCCTGAAAGAGCAACAGGAAAGAAGGCTGCACCAGACTGCATACACCTAGAGAAAAGTACAGGCCTCATGGAACAGGGTAAAGAACCAAAGCCATGATCCAATGGGACCCAAGCCTTTCCCCCACCCCAGCTCACCAGCAGGAGGAAGAGAAATGGAGCCGGGAGGGAGTGGAGGCCTGGGACTATTGAACATCTAGCCCTGGACATCTGCTCTGGGAGCATGAACCTACATTGCCTGGTGCTCTGGTGATTAGTGGGGTTGGAAAGCTAAGATGGGCAGAATACCTGGAGAGACTGAGATTCCAGCTGCTTGTGGAAAACAAGGATCCATATACAGCTGCTCTGGGACAAAAGAAAGGTGGGCAGTTGAGAGACTTCCTAACAACGAGAGGGCTGCTAAAGGGGCAAGGATTGCACAGATCTTACTGCTCAGGAGAAAGGACAGGTAGACAAAATTTTCTGGGTATGCTCTGCCCAGCAGGTTGGGAACTTTCAGGAGCTTCAGGTGCTCCAACCCCCTGGCTGGCTATGCAGCTCCAAGGCCCCCCACCATGATAGCAGCCTGCTGCACATTCCTTCTGGCCAGACCACACCTGGCTTGCAAACAGCAACCCCTGCCCTGGTGTCAGCCCAGCCAGAGGAAAGCCCTGCCTATAGCAGCCACAAATACAAATCATAGAGGCTTACACCTATGAGGTTGGCCCACTGGTTCTGGCAGTGGAGACAGGCATAGCAGGCAGGAAATATCTCTTTCCTCCCCCCAGGCACCAGCACCACTCCCCTGCAACCCCTGACATTGCTCTAGGGGCTGAGCACCTACAGAGAGTACAGCTTCTGGGCACTACAGGGTGCCATGTACAAATATGAATCATCAAAGGAACCTGGTTCAAACTAAAATCCCACAAACACCAGAAAAAGGTTCAGGTGAAACTGATGTCATCAATTTTACTGAAAGAGATTTCAGAATAAAAATCATAAACATGCTTATGGAGGTACAAAAAAATATTCAAGAATTCAGGAATGAATTCAGGATGGAGATCCATTCATTATGGAATACAATGGAGGGATTTAAAAGCAAATTAGATATGGTGGGGGAGACAATAAATGAAATAGAAACTAGAGAAGAGGAATACAAAGAAGCTGAGGCACAGAGAGAAAAAAGGATCTCTAAGAATGAAAGAATATTGAGAGAACTGTGTGACAAATCCAAACGGAACAATATTCACATTATAGGGGTACCAGAAGAAGAAGAGAGAGAAAAGGGAATAGAAAGTGTCTTTGAGGAGGTAATCACTGAAAACTCCCCCAGTCTGGGGAAGGAGATAGTCTCTCAGGCCATGGAGGTGCACAGATCTCCCAACACAAGGGACCCAAGGAAGACAACACCAAGACATATAATAACTAAAATGGCAAAGATCAAGGATAAGGACAGACTATTAAAAGGAGACAGAGAGAAAAAAAAAAAGATCATATACAAAGGAAAATCCATCAGGCTATTATCAGACTTCTCAGCAAAAACCTTACAGGCCAGAAGGGAGTGGCATGATATATTTAATGCAATGAAGCAGAAGGGCCTCCAACCAAGAATACTCTACCAAGCAAGATTAACATTTAAATTTGAAGGCAGGATTAAACAAGTTCCAAATAAGCAAAAGCTAAGAGAATTTACCTACCACAAACCATCTCTACAGTGTATTTTGGAGGGACTTCAAAAGACGAAAGTTTTCCTAAGGCTAAATAGCTGTCACCAGAGGTAATAAAACTGCAGTAAAGAAAGTAGAACAATTAATTACTAAGTAAATACAAACTATATCAACTACCTCCAAAGTCATTCAAGGGATAGATGAAGAGTACGGAATATGATACCTAATATATAAAGAATGGAGGAGGAAGAAAAAAGAGGAAAAAAAGAGGGAGAACCTTTAGATTGTGTTTGTAATAGCATACCAAGTGAGTTGTTAGACTCTTAGATACTAAGGAAGTTACCCATGAACCTTTGGTAATCAGGAATCTAAAGCCTGCAATGGCAATAAGTACATACTTAACCAATAATCACCCTAAATGTAAATGGACTGAATGCACCAATCAAAAGACATAGAGTCACTGAATGGATTAAAAAACAAGACCCATCTATATGCTGCCTAGAAGAGACTCACTTCAAAAGCAAAGACATAAACAGACTAAAATTGAAGGGATGGAAAAGGGTATTTCATGAAACTAATAGGGAGAAAAAAGTGGGAGTTTCAGCACTTGTATCAGACAAAATAGACTTCAAAACAAAGAAAGTCACAAGACAAAGAAGGACATTACTTAATGATAAAGGGGTCAGTCCAACAAGAGGATATAACCATTATAAATATGCAACGAACACAGCAGCACCTACATATGTGAATCAAATACTAACAGAATTAAAGGGGGAAATAGAACGCAATGCATTCATTTTAGGAGACTTCAACACACCACTCACTCCAAAGGACAGATCAACCAATCACCAGGCAGAAAATAAGGAGACAGAGGCACTGAACAACACATTAGAACAGACAGACCTAACAGACGTCTACAGAACACTACACCCAGAAGCAGCAGGATACACATTCTTCTCAACTGCACATGGAACATTCTCAAGAAAAGATCATATACTAGGCCACAAAAAGAGCCTCAGTAAATTCAAACAGATTGAAATTGTACCAACCAGCTTCTCCGATCACAAAGGCATGAAACCAGAAATAAATTACTCAAATAAAACAAAAAAGCCCACAAACACATGGAGTCGTAATACATTCCTAAATAAACAGTGGACCCATGATCAAATAAAATCAGAGATCAAGCAATATATGGAGATAAATGACAACAATAATTCAACAATGCACAATCTGTGGGATGCAGTGAAGACCGTGCTAAGACACAAGTATGTTGCAATACAGGCCTACCTCAGGAAAGAAGAGCAATCCCATATAAACAGTCCAAACTCAAAATTGACAAAACTAGTAAAAGAAGAACAAATGAGGTGCAAAGACAGTAGAAGGAGGGCCATAATAAATATTAGAGCAGAAATAAATAAAACTGAGAAGAATAAATGAATCAATGAAAGGAGGACCCAGTTCTTCAAGAAAATAAACAAAATAGATAAAACCCTAGCCAGACTTATCAAGAAAAAGAGAGTCTACACACATAAACAGAATCAGAAATAAGAAAGGAAAAATCATTACGAGTGCTACAGAAATACCAAGAACTATTAGAGAATACTATGAAATTATATGCTAACAAACTGGATAACCTAGAAGAAATTTTCTAGAAAAATTTCTAGAGAACATTCTAGAAAAATGCAACCTTCCAACACTGACCCAGGAAGAAACAAAAAATCAGAACAGACCAATTACCAGCAATGACATTGAATTGGTAATCAAAAAACCACTTAAGAACAAAACTCCTGGACCAGATGGCTTCACCACTGAATTTTATCAAACGTTTAGTAAAGACCTAATAACCATCCTCCTTAAACTTCTCCAAAGAGTAGAAGAGGAGGTAATACTTCCAAACTCATTCTATAAGGCCAGCATCACTCTAATACCAAAGCCAGACAAAGACACCACAAAAAAAGAAAATTACAGACCAGTATCCATGATGAACATACATGCAAAAATACTCAACAAAATATTAGCAAATTGAATCCAAAAATATGTCAAAAAGATCATCCATCATGATCAAGTAAGATTTATTCCACGGATACAAGGATGGTAAAACATTAGGAAATCCATCAACATCATCCACCACATCAACAAAAAGGACAAAAATTACATGATCATCTCCATAGATGCTGAAAAAGCATCGACAAAATTCAACATCCATTCATGATAAAAACTCTCAACAAAATGGGTATAGAGGGCAAGTACCTCTAAAGGCCATATATGACAAACCCACAGCCAACATCATACTTAACAGTGAGAAGCTGAAAGCTTTTCCTTAAGATCAGGAACAAGGCAGAGATGCCCACTCTCCCAACTGTTATTCAACATATTTGAATAGATGAACCCCTAGCCAGAATTATCAAGAAAGCCATGGCAATCAGACAACACAAAGAAATAAAAGACATCCAGATTAGTAAAGAAGAAGTTAAACTGTCCCTGTTGCAGATGCCATGATATTGTACGTAAAAAAAAAAAACTAATGAATCCACTCCAAAACTACTAGAATACCTGAATTCAGCAAAGTTGCAGAATACAAAACTAATACAGCAATCTGTTGCATTCCTATACACTAATGACGAACTAGCAAAAAGAATCAGGAAAACAATTCCATTCACAATTGCATCAGAAAGAATAAAATATCTAGGAATAAACCTAACCAAGGAAGTGAAAGACCTATACTCTGAAAACTACAAGGCACTCCTAAGAGAAATTGAAGAGGACACTAATAAATGGAAATTCATCCCATACTCTTGGGTAGGAAGAATTAATATTGTCAAAATGGCCATCCTGCCTAAAGTAATCTGCAGATTCAATGCAATCCCTATCAAAAAACTAAGAGCATTCTTCAATGAAGTGAAACAAATAGTTCTAAAATTCATATGGAACCACAAAAGACCACAAATCGCCAAAGCAATCCTGAGAAAGAAGAAAAAGCAGGGGGGTGTCACTTCCCAACTTCAAGCTCTACTACAAAGCCACAGTAATCAAGACAATTTGGTACTGGCACAAGAACAGAATAGAGAGTCCAGATATTAATCCAAACATATATGTATATGATGAAGGAGCCATCAATATACAATGGGGAAATGACAGCCTCTTCAACAGCTGGTGTTGGCAAAACTGGACAGCTACATGTAAGAGAATGAAACTGGGTCATTGTCTAACACCATACACAAAACTAAATTGGAAATGGATCAAAGACCTGAATGTAAGTCATGAAACCATAAAACTCTTAGAAGAAACATAGGCAAAACTCCCTTGGACATAAACATGAGGAACTTCTTCATGAACATATCTCCCCGGGCAAGGGGAAAAAAAGCAAAAATGAACAAGTGGCCTATATCAAACTAAAAAGCTTCTGTACAGCAAAGGAACCCTTCAATAGAACAAAAGGCATCCTACAGTATGGGAGAATATATTCATAAATGACATATCCAATAAAGGATTGACATCCAAAATATATAAAGAGCTCATGCACCTCAACAAACAAAAAGCAAATAATCCAATTAAAAAATGGGCAGAAGATCTGAACAGACATTTCTCCAAATAAGAAATTTAAATGGCCAACAGACATATGAAAAGGTGCTCCGAATCGCTAATCATCAGAGAAAAGCAAATTAAAACCACAATGAGATATCACCTCACACCAATTAGGATGGCCACCATCCAAAAGACAAACAACAAATGTTGGTGAGGATGTGGAGAAAGGGGAACCCTCCTACACTGCTGGTGGGAATATAAATCAGTTCAACCATTGTGGAAAGCAGTATGGAGATTCCTCAAAAAACTCAATATAGAAGTTCCATTTGACCCAGGAATTCCACTCCTAGGAATTTACCCTAAGAATGCAGCAGCCCAGTTTGAAAAAGACATCTGCACCCCTATTTTTATCACAGCACTATTTACAATAGCCAAGAAATGGAAGCAACCTAAGTGTCCATCAGTAGATGAATTGATAAAGAAGATATGGTACATACACACAATGGAATATTATTCAGCCATAAGAAGAAAACAAATCCTACCATTTGCAACAACATGGATGAAGCTACATGGTATTATGCTCAGTGAAATAGGCCAGGTGGAGAAAGACAAGTATCAAATGATTTCACTCATCTGTGGAGTATAAGAACAAAGCAAAAACTGAAGGAACAAAACAGCAGCAGACTCACAGAACCCAAGAATGGACTAACAGTTACCAAAGGGAAAGGGACTGGGGAGGATGGGTGGGAAGGGAGGGATAAGGAGTAAAAGGGGCATTATGATTAGCACACATAATGTTTGGGGGGTTATGGGGAAGGCAGTACAACACAGAGAAGACAAGTAGTCATTCTATAGCATCTTAGTACACTGATGCACAATGACTGTAATGGGGTATGTGATGGGGACTTATAATGGGGGGAGTCTAGTAACCATAATGTTGCTCATGTAATTGTACATTAATCATACCAAAATTTAAAAAAAGAAATTAATACACAGAAATCTGTTGCATTCCTATACACTAATGACGAAGTAGCAGAAAGAGAAATCAGGAAAGCAATTCCATTCACAATTGCATCAAAAAGAATAAAATATTTAGGAAGAAAACTAACCAAGGAGGTGAAAGATCTATACTCTGAAAACTACTAGACACTCATGAGAGAAATTAAAGAAGATACTAATAAATGGAAACACATCCCATGCTCATGGATAGGAAGTATTAATATCGTCAAAATGGCCACCCTACCTAATGCAATTACAGATTCAATGCAATCCCTATCAAAATACCAACAGCATTCTTCAATGAAGTGAAACAAATAGTTCTAAAATTCATATGGAACCACAAAAGAGCCCGAATAGCCAAAGCAATCCTGAGAAGAAAGAATAAAACAGGGGTGGGGAGGGAGATTATGCCCCCCAACTTCAAGCTCTACTACAAAGCCACCGTAATCAAGACAATTTGGTACTGGCACAAGAACAGACCCATAGCCAATGGAACAGACTAGAGATCCCAGATATATAAATCCAAGCATATATGGTCAATTAATATACAATATAGGAGCCATGGATATACAATGGGGGAAATGACAGCCTCTTCAATAACTGCTGTTGACATAACTGGACAGCTACATGCATGAGAATGAAACTGGATTATTGTCCAACCCCATACACAAAAGTAAACTCAAAATGGATCAAAGACCTGAATGTAAGTCATGAAACTATAAAACTCTTAGAAGAAAACATAGGCAAAAATCTGTTGGACATAAACATGAGCAACTTTTTCCTGAGCTCGTCTCCTCAAGCAAGGGAAACAAAAGCAAAAATGAATTCATGGGACTACATCAAACTAAAAGGCTTCTGTACAGCAAAGGACACCATCAACAGAACATAAAGACATTCTACAGTATGGGGGAATATATTTGTAAACAACATATCCGACAAGGCTTAACATCCAAAATATAAAAAGAACTCACATGCCTCAACACCCAAAAAGCAAATAACCCTATTAAAAAATGGGCAGAACAGACACTTCTCCAAAGAAGAAATTCAGCTGACCAACAGGCACATGAAAAAATGCTCCACATCGCTAATTATCAGGGAAATACAAATAAAAACCAAAATGTGATATCACCTTACACTAGTTAGGATCGAAAAGACTTAAGAACAACAAGTGCTGGCAAGGATGTGGAGAAAGATGAATCCTACTACACTGCTGGTGGGAATGAAAGCTAGTTCAACCTTTGTGGAAAGCAATATGGAGGTTCTTCAAAAATCTAAAAATAGAAATACCATTTGACTTAGGAATTCCACTCGTAGGAATTTACTCAAAGAAACAAGTTCTCAGTTTCAGAACGACATATGCACCCCTATGTTTATCGCAGCCCTATTTATAATAGCCAAGATATGGAAGCAACCTAAGTGTCCATATACACAATGGAATACTATTCAGCCATAAGAAATAAACAAATCCTACCATTTGCAACAACATGAATGGAGCTGGAGGATATTATGCTTAGTGAAATAAGCCAGGAGAAGAAAGACAAATACCAAATGATTTCCTTCATTTGTGGAGTATAACAACAAAGCAAAACTGAAGGAACAAAATAGCAGCAGACTCACAGACTCCAAGAAGGGACTAATGGTTACCAAAGGGGAGGGGTTGGGAAGGGCAAAGGGGATCGAGGGGCATTATGATTGGCACACATGGTGTACAAGGGATCATGGGGAAGACAGTGTAGCACAGAGAAGACAAGTAGTGACTCTGTGGCATCTTACTACACTGATGGGCAGGGACTGCAATGGGGTATGGGGAGAAGCTCAATAATATGGATGAATATAGTAACTACATTGTTTTTCGTGTGGAACCTTCATAAGAGTGTGTATCAATAATACCTTAATTCAAAAAAGGATAAAAAATTTAAAAAAATAAAAAATAAAATAAAGTAACACAACACAATTTAAAAATGGCCCAGGACCTTAACAGACAACTCACCAAAAAGGATATACAGATCACAAATGAGCACATGAAAAAATGCTCCACATTGTATGTTATCAGGGAAGTGCAAAGTAAAATAAGATACCATTACACACCTGGTATGTGTGTAGAATGGCCAAAATTCAGAATACTGACAACACTAAATGTTGAGGGTATGGAACTCTTATTCATTGCTGGTGAGAATGAAAAGTGATACATCTATTTTGGAAGACAGTTTGGTGATTTATTACAAAAGCAAACATACCCTTAACCATATAAACCAGGAATCATGCTCCTCTCAAATCCAAAGGAGTTAAAAACTTAGGTTTATGCAAAAGCCCGCGTACAAATATTAATAGCAATTTTACTCATAATTGCTAGAACTTGGAATTAACCAAGGTGTTCTTCAATAGGTTAATGATAAATAAGCTGTGATCCACCCAGACAATGGAATATTGTTTAGCACTAAAAATAAGTGAGCTATCAAGCCATGAAAAAAACATGGAGGAAGCTTAAATGCATATTACTAAGTGAACGAAGCCAATCTGGAAAGGCTACACACTGTATGATTCTACATATATGACATTCTGGAAAAGGCAAAACTATGGAGACAGTAAAAAGATCGGTGGTTGTCAGATTTTTGGGGGGGTGGGGAGACAACAGTAGTAGCACACAGGGTTTTTAGGGCAAAAAATATTCTGTATGATACTGTAATAGTGGATGCATGTCATTATGCTTTGTCCAAACCCATTCAATGTATAACACTAAGAGTGAACCATAATATAAACAATGGACTTGGGGATACTGTAATGTGTCAGTGTAATTTCACCAGCTATAACAAATGTACTGCTTAATCAGGGATGTTGTTAATGGGGTACATCATGCATGTGTGGGAGCAGGGGCCATCTAAGAAATCACTGTATCATCCTCTCAATGCTGTGAGCCTAAAACTGCTTTTAAAAAATAGTCTTAATTATTTTTTAAATTAATGATGCTCATCTTTTTAGATCCCCTTCCCATCACCCTCAAAACTAGAGGTCAGATTTGCAACAACATGGATGGAGCTAGAGGGTATTATGCTCAGTGAAATAAGCCAGGCGGAGAAAGACAAATACCAAATGATTTCACTCATATGTGGAGTATAAGAACAAACAAAAACTAAAGGAACAAAACAGCAGCAGAATCACAAAACCCAAGAATGGATTAACAGTTACCAAAGGGAAAGGGCCTGGGGAGAATGGGATGAAAGGGAGGGATAAGGGCAGGGAAAAAGAAAGGGGTATTATGATTAGCATGTATAATGGGGGAGGCATGGGGAGGGCTGTACACCACAGAGAAGACAAGTAGTGATTCTACAGCATCTTACTACGCTGATGGACAGTGACTGATGGGGTTTGTGGGGGGGACTTGGTGAAGGGGGGGCCCTAGTAAACGTAATGTTCTTCATGTAATTGTAGATTAATGATAACAAAATAGTAAAAAAAAAAAAAAAAAAAACTAGAGGTCAGGCCAGAGTCTGAATTGGTTAGACCAAGCCTTGTGCTACTAATTCCTTGCTATGTGACTTTCAGAAACTCACTTCACTTCTCTGAGTCTCACTTCCCTCATCTGTAAAGTGGGGATAGAGTTGCTGATAGAAAAATGCTCTGAAAGCTCTAAAGAACCACCTCAATGCAAGGGTGTATTTTGGACTTATATTTCAGTCTCAAACTAGTGATCTTCAGGAGAAGTTTAGCCTTCAAATGTGCTTTATATCATGTTTTAATGTTCTGCATGTTATTAAAACTTAAGGCAAGAGAATGAAGTTTCCTACTTGCCATAGGCCCCACCATGCCAAACTTTCTTGCACTGGGCAACTTTACACATTGTCTTATCTGTCTGGCTCCAGAAGGCAGTTGAATCTGAGACTCCTTGTTCCTCACCCATGAGTGTAAGTGGTTGCACTTTCCTCACCAGTATTTCCTCTACCCACTGAGTGTTAGCCCTCCTACTTTGTGAAGTGAGAGAGGAAAGAGGGAAGATGTCATAGTCCCTGCTCTCAAGAATTTAGCTTGGTAAAGATAAGAGCAGCATGTTTGATGCCACAGGAGAAAGTGGTCCAGGGTCAAGTCAGATTCTGTGGGGTATCATGAAGGGCTTCCTAGGGAAGGTGTTGTTTGAGTGCCTGGCCTTGAAAAATATAGACATTAAGGGTAGGCACTTCAGGAAGATGACATAGCTTCAAAAAGGTTCAGGACTGCGGGGACAAAGAATAGACCAGCTTATCTTCTTACCTTAAAAGGGAGCAGACTGAGACAGATAGATCACCAGGAGGTAGGCAGTCAAAGGCCCAGCATGCCAGGTTAGGTAGTGGGAGTTAATTTGGAAGTGACAAAGAGCTATTCAAGTTATTGAGCAGGGGTTGGCATGGTCCAGGCTCCAATTTCCAAAGGATGATCTAACGATGTATGGGATGGCTGTAAAGATAGCTCGCTGTAAGCCTGGAGACATAAAAGCTTGAGTAATTACCCAGTTGCAGTGGGGGCTACTGGCCAGGTGGTGGCAGTGGAGATGGAGGGAGACACCGCAGAGGAAGAATTAGCAGAACTCGGCAGACAGTTCATTTGCTCTAGTGATAAGCCTCTTAAACAGCCTTTCCTCTTGCCTTCTGTGAAGCCAGCCTTTCCCAGTCTTCCCCTACCTCCTACCACTTTCCTTCCTGGATGCTCCTTCTGTCTCCCTTACAGGCCATTTCTCCTAGACCTCTCCATCAGTTGTAAGAGTTCCTCAGGATTCTTGCCCGATTGCTTTCTCTCATTCAACATGTTCTCAAGGGTAAAGGCAGATACACTGAAGCTAATGATCTTAAGCTTCAGAACCCCTTCTGTACAAGGAGCCTTTATTGCTAGAAGTATCTGGGGATTATAGAGCAGTCTAGAGGAGGTGGGGAAGCCAGATTGCAACCAAAAAGCAATTACCTAGTTCAACCATAGTGGAAAGCAGTATGGAGGTTCCTCAAAAAGCTCAAAATAGACATACCATTTGACCCAGGGATTCCACTCCTAGGAATTTACCCTAAGAATGCAGGAGCCCAGTTTGAAAAAGACATATGCACCCCTATGTTTATCACAGGACTATTTATAATAGCCAAGAAATGGAACCAACCTAAGTGTCCATCAGTAGATGAATGGATAAAGAAGATGTGGTACATATACACAATGGAATATTATTCAGCCATAAGAAGAAAACAAATCCTACCATTTGCAACAACATGAATGAAGCTACATGGTATTATGCTCAGTGAAATAAGCCAGGCGGAGAAAGACAAGTATCAAATGATTTCATTCATCTGTGGAGTATAAGAACAAAGGAAAAACTGAAGGAACAAAAGAGCAGCAGACTCACAGAACTCAAGAATGGACTAACAGTTACCAAAGGGAAAGGGACTGGGGAGGATGGGTGGGAAGGGAGGGATAAGGGGTAAAAGGGGCATTATGATTAGCACACATAATGTAGTGGGTGGGGACACAGGAAAGGCAGTATATATAGAGAAGACAAGTAATGATTCTACAGCATCTTACTACACTAATGGACAGTGACTGTAATGGGGTATATGGTGGGGATTTGATAATAGGGGGAGTCTAGTAACCATAATGTTGTTTAAGTAATTGTACATTAATGATACCAAAATAAATAAATAAAAATAAAAAAAGCATTTACATTTAAGCATTCTGGTAATTTGCCTAAAGAGATCTCAGAAGAAAATGGCATTAATCCCTAAGGCTCCAGTGATTTGTCATGATTTCACTGTGCATTCCATTACCATCTGTTAAGCCAAGGACCATCTCAGCTTGGAACATGGGTTCCCATCTGTCTAACTCCTGGATTCCTCCTGCAGGCATCCCAGGCACCTTAGACTCATGCATCTGAAGCTGCATTCATGATCTGAACCACAAAATCTGCTCTGGAGTGTTGGCCCACCAACTGCCCAGTTGCTCAATTTAGAAAAGTGGGTATCACATTCTGTTTTCCCTCATGCCTCACATCCAGCCACTAAGTCATGTCCATTACAGTATCTTAAATACTTCATTCTATCAATTTCTCTCCAGTCCCATAGCCAATCCTTACCTCTTGATGACTTACAGTCAGTGACAGTTCTGGTTCATGGGACTGCTGGGATGTTAGTCACCCTCCCTACTACCATTATCTCCACTTGCCTCCCCACCCCATTCTTTGATATGGACAATTGCTGTTTTCTCAGTCTTCCCTAAAGTGCTATGCAAATGAAGCTTCAAGCTGAGTCAGGTTCTCTAGCCTCCTAATCTCTATCAGCAAAACAGCTGCTCCCAACCCTCCTCGCAAGTGAAAATTCTAGAGCTTGGAATAAAATACCTAAGAATAAACCTAACTAAGGAAGTGAGAGACCTATACTCTGAAAACTACTAGACACTAGTGAGGAAAACTAAAGAAGATACCAATAAATGGAAACACATCCCATGCTCACGGATAGGAAGAATTAATATTGTCAAAATGGCCATCCTGCCTATAAAGCACTCTACAATTTCAATGCAATCCCTATCAAAATACCAACAGCATTCTTCAATGAACTAGAGCAAATAGTTCTAAAATTCATATGAAATCACAAAAGACCCCGAATAGCCAAAGCAATCCTGAAAAGGAAGAATAAAGCAGAGGGGATTACACTCCCTGACTTCAAACTCTACTACAAAGCCACAGTAATCAAGACAATTTGATACTGGCATGAGAACAGACCCATAGACCAATGCAACAGACTAGAGAGTTCAGGTGTAAACCCAAGCACATTTGGTCAATTAATATATGATAAAGGAGCCATGGATATACAATGAGGAAATGACAGCCTCTTCAACAACTGGTGTTGGCAAAACTGGACGGCTACATGCAAGAGAATGAAACTGGATTATTGTCTAACCCCGTACACAAAAGTAACCTCAAAATGGATCAAAGACCTGAATGTAAGTTATGAAACCATAAAACTCTTAGAGGAAAACATAGGCAAAAATCTCTTAAATGTAAAGATGAGCAACTTTTTCCTGAACACATCTCCTCAGGCAAGGGAAACAAAAGCAAAAATGAACAAATGGACTACATCAAGCTAAAAAGCTTCTGTACAGCAAAGGACACTATCAGCAGAACAAAAATGAATCCTACCGTATGGGAGAATATTCTAAATTCTTACTTTTAAACAACATATATTCCTACAGTATGGGAGAATATTCTAAATTCTTATTTTTAAACAACAATATTTTTAAACAACATATCTGACAAGGGGTTAACATACAAAATGTATAAAGAACTCACACACCTCAACATCCAAAAAGCAAGTAACCCTATTTAAAAATGGGTGGAGGATATGAACAGACACTTCTCCAAAAAAGAAATTCACATGGCCAACCGACACATGAAAAGATGCTCCACATCACTAAAATTAAATGCAAATTAAAATCACAATGAGATATCACCTCACACCAGTTAGGGTGACCAACATAGAAAAGATTAGGAACAACAAATGCTAGCGAGGATATGGAGAAAGGGGAACCCTCCTATACTGCTGGTGGGAATGTAAAATAGTTCAACCATTGTGGAAAGCAGTATGCAGGTTCCTCAAAATACTCAAAATAGAAATACCATTTGACCCAGGAATTCCACTCCTAGGAATTTACCCTAATAATGCAGAATCCCAGTTTCAAAAAGGCATATGCACAAAAAGACTATGTTTATCGCAGCGCTATTTACAATAGCCAAGAAATGGAAGCAACCTAAGTGTCCATCAGTAGATGAATGGATAAAGAAGACGTGGTGCATATTCACAATGGAATATTATTCAGCCATAAGAAGAAAACAAATCCTACCATTTGCAACAACATGGATGGAGCTAGAGGGTATTATGCTCAGCGAAATAAGCCTGGTGGAGAAAGACAAGTATCAAATGATTTCACTCATCTGTAGAGCATAAGAACAAAGCAAAAACTGAAGGAACAAAACATCAACAGACTCACAGAACTCAAGAATGGACTAACAGTTGCCAAAGGGAAAGGGACTGAGGAGGATGGGTAGGAAGGAAGGGAGAAGGGGAATGAGGGGCGTTATGATTAGTACACATAATGCAGGGGGGTGGGCACAGGGAAGGCAGTATAGCACAGAGAAGACAACTAGTGACTCTATAGCATCTTACTAGACTGATGGACAGTGACTGTAATGGGGTATGTGGTGGGGACTTGATAATGGGGGGGAATTCAGTAACCACAATGTTGCTCATGTGATTGTATATTAATGATACCAAAATTAAAATATATATATACAAATAAAAGAAAAGACTAGGAACAACAAATGCTGGCGAGGATGTGGAGAAAGGGGAACCCTCCTATACTGCTGGTGGGAGTGTAAACTAATTCAACCATTGTGGAAAGCAATATAGAGGTTCCTCAAAAAACAAAAAATAGAAATACCATTTGACCTGGGAATTCCACTCCTAGGAATTTACCCAAAGAAAACAACTTCTCAGATTCAAAAAGACATATGCACCCCTATGATTATTGCAACACTATTTACAATAGCCATGATATGGAAGCAACCTGTCCATCAGTAGATGAATGGATAAACAAGAGGTGGTACATATACTTAATTGAATATTATTCAACCATAGGAAAGAAACAAATCTTACAATCTGCAACAACATGGATGGAGCTAGAGGGGTATTATGCTCAGTGAAATAATCAGGTGGAGAAAAACAAATACCAAATGATTTCCCTCATTTGTGGAGTATAGCAACGAAGCAAAACTGAAGGAACAAAATAGCAGCAGACACACAGTCTCCAAGAATGGACTAGTGGTGTGAGAGGGCGGGTGGGGAGGGAGGGAGATGGGGATTGTGGGGTATCATAATTGGTGCACATGGTGTGTGTGAGTCACAAGGAAGACAGTATAGCACAGAGAAGACAAGTAGGGACTCTGTGGCATCTTACTACACTGATGGACAGTGACTGTAATGGGGCATGGGGGGGACATGATAATAAGGCTGAATGTAGTAACCACATTGTTTTTCTTGTGAAACCCTCATAAGTGTATATCTATGATACCTTTAAAAAAATTCTAGAGCTTGAGCCATCTGCACCAGCATTCTAATCCGTCCCCCCGAGGCCTGTCTCTCCTCCTCCGTGAAGTCCCAGCTCTTGAGGGTTTCCATTCCAATGGGGTCAACAGAGACCAAGCATGTGAGAATGTAATATAATGTCAGGCACCGATGAGGGCTCATAACATAATAAGGCAGGTGGAGGGATCAGAGATGAAGGGCAGAGCAGATGCCATTCTTGAAAAGGTGGTCTCTGGTGAGGGAATAGTTGAACAGAGACCTGAAGGTTTCTCCACACAGCCTCCAGGGAAATCTTTTCCAACAGCAGCTGTGATGTAGCCACACTCTACTTCAAGTCCTTCCAAGGCTCCCATGAAATCCTTTCTGAGGCCCTCATGTTGGCCCCTGCCACATTCTCCAGCCTCATCTCTGCAGGCTCGCTGCCCTCCAGCCATGCTGGCTCCCACTTTTGTCTCTCCCCAGGTTGTTTCTCCACTCTGGGCTTTCTTACACATGTTCTCTCTTTCCTTTCCACCCAGTCCAAACCTAGAGGGTAACATTACCACCTCCAGAATCCCTCCCTGGCCCTCCAACTATGTTCCATCTCCTGTAACATTCTGTGAGTTTTTTTGCCTTGCAGCACTTTAACACTAGGAATAATTCTATGAGTTCCAAAAGACTCGTGGTAAGAAAGGGGTCACCTCTATCTGTTTTACTCACTTCTGTGCATGTGTCTGTGCCTGTTGTCTGGGGAGTGACAAGCACATACTAAATATCAAAAGATAGGGGTTGGTTGATGTCCACGTGTTTGTGTTACATTCACTCAAAAATGTATTATAGTGATAAACACTAAGCATCAACCTCTGTTTCTACACAAATTATTTCACTTAATTCTCACAATAACCCTATTAAGTAGATTATCACTCCTCTTTCACAGATAGTGAAAAGGATGGTTAAATAATTGTCCCAAGTGACACAGCTGGAAAGCAGCAGGGCAGGGATTGAACCCAGAAACTCACTTATGTGTATGCCCTTAACTGCTGTGCAGGACAACCTGTCAATCCAGATCTGTGAAGTGTCAGATATTAATCTAGGCACCAAGAAAATAATATTGGAAAAACAAACCAGTAAAAAAACTCTCAAAGTTCCAGCTTTTATTGAGCTTATATGCCTCGGTGGGGGGGGAGACAAAGTTAACAAATAAGCAAGTAAAAGTATAAAATAATGACGGGTAATATGTGTTATGAAAAAACCAAGTGGAGCTGGGAAGAGGTTGTGAGGGGTACAAGAAGTGTTATTTTAGATGAGGTGGTATAGTAAAGTGTCCGTGGTGTGGTGATGTTTGACCAGAAAATGCTTCGAGGGAAGAGCATTCTAAGCAGAGGTAAATAAGTACAAGGACTCTGAGGCCACCCCAGCTTATCCTGACAGGAAGCAGGAGGCCCAGGAGGCTGCCAGGGAAAGGGAAAGAGTAGGAGATGAGGTCTGAGAGGAGGGCCAGGCTGGGATCTAGCACGGCTTTAAAGGCCAAATTAAGGACTTTGAATGGAATTCCAAGTGTGAGCTGAAAGGCTTTGAGCAGAGGCAGTGCTGAGAATGGACTGCCGTGGTGAGATTCTAACATGATTGCTATAGTCTAGGTGAGAGGTGGTAGAGCCTGAAATTTTTAAGCAGAATGGGAATCTGAGGGCAGGGTTGCCAGATTTAGCAAATAACTCTTCTGGGGGACCTCTGAAAAGACCCTCCAGAAGGCAGCTGTAGAGTGCTGAGGTCCCAGGAGGCAAGAAGAGTGTGGGGAAGGAGCTGCTAGCACATGTCTCTTCTCTCTGGGAGGACTGGGAACTTCTTAGATCACAGCTAAGAGTGCTGACTTCCCAGGTTGAATCCAATACATCTTAATCAAGCTCACCAAATGGAAACCACCCTACCCTAAAAGAAGGAAACTAAAATCATGACATCCAGTTCTAGGAAGGGTGTGGAAAGACAGGCACTCACATGCTGCTGGGGGGAGTGTAAATGTGCATTCTCTTTTTTTATTTGGGTTTTTTAAAGACTGTTTCTTAAAAATAAAATGTTTTAAATTAAAAAATATCCTTTGCCCCAGAAATTCCACTTTTAGAAATGTATGCTAAGGAATGAATTAGAAAAAATGAGCAAATACGATGTACAAAGATATTCATCACAGCATTATTTATAAAAACAAAACAAAATTGGACATGACATAAAGGTTCAACAAAAGAAAAACGGACAAGTTAGGATGAAGTAGTTGGGAGACAAGAAAGTTCAAATGGCCAATAAATATACTGAAAAGATGGCCACCTTCACAAATAATCAGAGAAATATAAAGTGAAAACACAATTTCACAGAGCAGAGAGGACTTTGCCTCTATCTGTAGAGTTGCATTTTATTTAACAATTCTACACCCCAAATTATGGTCTCTGAAGGGACCTGTTGCAGAAAAGGCTGAGTCTGTGACTATGGCTGAAACAAGTTGAGCCTGGAACATCTGGCTAAACCAGAAAGCAAGCAGTTTTCAAAATAGTGAAATGAAGTCTTGTTGCAAAAATACAAGAAGCTTCACAAGGGGGCTCCCACTGGCCAGTGCAAAGACCATTGAAACCTCAAAAGGCAAATATTGACCTGAGTTCAGTAAGAAGGAACATATATAGTACTTTATGTTGTTGTCTTTTTAGTTAAAGAAAAAAGGTAGTAAAAAATAATGGAATGTGTGTGCGTTAATTCTAGGAGAGTGGTATATAGGTGTTTTTATACTTTTCTTATTTTTTAACTTAAAAACAATTCAAAAATGTTTCTAGAGTAGAGGTAACACAAAGCTTGCTTTCTAATTACTCTTTAAAACGTACATATTTTTTAAAGTACATATGTTTTATACATTTTTCTGATGTGTTTTATATTTTACAATTAAGTTTTTAAAAAGCATGCACCAGTAAGGGATTGCTTGATTACATTAGGGTAGAGCTATTATAATGGCATAATATACAATCATTAGAGTGATGCACTGACATGGGACATACTGAAAACAGCAGAGTGCAGAGTAGTAGTATATTCTGTATAAGTCCAATTTATAAATTGAGAGAATGAATATGTTTGTATAGGTAGAGAAGTAAATATGAAAGGGTTCACCCATATGTTGACTGGGCTTATCTCTGGGTGGTAGGATATGGGTATAATTTCAACGTTTTGTATGTTTGCCTGAATTTTAAACATTTTGATCACATGTGAAAATCATTATAAAAGCAACACACAATAAAAATACAAACCATCTCAATCCAATCTCCCACATGTAACTAGTCTGACCAGAGTTTACCCACTATCCTCCTCACAGACTGTTTTTTGGACCTTTACACCAATACACACACATTTTCTCTTTTTAACAAAATTGAGATGACACTGTACATTATTCTACAGCTTGCATTTCTTATTTAGCAGTGCAGTTAAAGAGATATTTTATTTGTGAATCATACTTGTATAATCAGAAAAAAATACAATTATTTCTTGTTTTGGAAAAAATGCTGTAGATATATATTACTGACATGATAAAATATGAAAAAAACTAACAACATGTATATGATTTTATTTTGTAGAAATAAATATATCCAAGTAAGTAAACAGAAAAGTAGGCAAAAATTTTAAAATATACCCCAAACTGTTAAATGTGATCATCTTGTTGAGGATAAGAAGGCAAAAACTGTGATCTTTTCTTCTTTATATTCTCCTATATTTTCTTTAAGAACATTTTTTTCAGTGAGCACACATTGTTTCTTTTTAATTTATTAACTTGCCTCCCAGCTTTATTGATATAATTGACATATAACATCGTCATTTTGAACTTCTAAAATACATTTTCTTAGAGCAGTAATAAGTGTGTGCTCTTTATAAAAAATAAAATCTGTGACATATTGTTATTTTCTGTTCATGGCCCTCTTTTATTTATTTACTTATTTTTTTACTTGCTTATTCACTCATTTATATATTTACTTATTAATATTATAGTAATATTGACAACAATTCACATCCTCTGATGGACTCTACTTCTACGTGTTACGAAGTATAAACAAAAAAATATGTCCTTCCCTTCACCTTCTTGGTTCCACTTCCCAGAAGTAACCAATGTTAACTATTGCTTGCACTTCCTCATAAATTTTTCATGAATGTGTCTTTTATGTCTACAAATGATATACTATATATATTGTTCTACATCTTGCCTTTTTTCACTTAATGTATTGTGACATTTTTCCAGGACAATACATATAGATTTGCCTCTTACTTTTACATAACTGCTGGATTACTAGTCAATTATGTAGCTACACCATGATGTGTAGCTAACTTTGCACCATGCTCTGATAAACAACCTCGCATATTTATATCTTGAGTTGTGCAAGTAAATATGTAAGATAAATTCTTAAAGTGGAAGAGAGTTACTGGGTCAGAGTATGTGAATTTAAGATTTCCATAGACGCTGCTAAATATTGCCTTCCAAGGGCACCAATTTCTAGCGCCACCATCAGGGCATGAAAGGTGCCTATTTGCCGCTTCCTGGCCTATTTCATTAATTAGTAACCTCTTGAAACATTTGCTGCAAAACATCAACTGTACTGAATTGAAAGCTTTGTTTTTACTTTAGTTTTTTATCTTGACACAAACTCTTGTTGAAAAGCTATTCTTATGCCTAAGGTAAAACAAAATTCCCCAACAGTATACAACAGTATGGAGTAAACAGAAAGTTTCCCTATCCATGATCTCCCACTCCATCCAACCCTGTTACCCTGAGAAAGGCTGTTCTATGAAAACACAGTTTCATATGTATGGATAATGGGAATTTCCCCCACTAATTTTTACACAAAGAGTAGTGGATGTTGCATGCTTTTTTTAAAGAAAGGACCTCAGGTACAAAAAGTTGGATTAATTAAAATCTTTAATCTGTGACACGTTGTTATTTTCTGTTCATGGCCCTCTTTTATTTCTTTACTTGTTTTTTTACTTACTTATTCACTTATTTATATATTTACTTATTAATATTATAGTAATATTGACAACAATTCACATCCTCTGATGGACTCTACTTCTATCTTATTCAAGCTGTTTTCCCCTTCCCCAAACCAGGATTTATTGTTTTTTTGCCTGTGGTTTTGTGGTTTTGTGTTCTATATGATAACTAAACAATATACTGTTTGGCTTTAGTTGTTTCTGAATTTTAGAAAAAGGGTATAGTGGTGTAGGTATTCCTTGGGGTCTTTCTTTTTTTTACACTCAATATTATATTAATAAAAATCATCCATACCGTCGTGTCTGGCTGTGGTTCACTCAAATTTCACTCTTGTGTAATACTTCATTTTGTCAAGGTACCCCCATGTATTTATCCATTCTCCTGCTTAGGGGCAGTTCAGGTTCTGTTCATCATTTGTTCACTGCTGTTTTGACTATTCATGCATATGTCTCCTGGAGCACTTGTGCTAGACATGCTCCTGGATATTTGCCCAAGAGAGAAACTGCTGGGTTTTAAGGTATGTAAATGTTTGATTTTACAAGAAAATGACAAATCATTTTCCAAAATGGTTGTATGGATATATATTCTCACCAGCAATGTATAAAAGACCTATTGTTCTTCTCCAATATTTAGTGTTACCAACTTCTTAATTTTTTCCATAGACGGGATGTAAACTGATACGGTATCTCATTACAATTCTGATTTGTATTTTCTTCATTACTAATGATATCAAGCATCTCTTCAAGAGCTTTTTAGCTATATTTCCTCTTCTTTGGAACATATGTTTGAGTCTTTTCCCATTTTTCTACTGGCTTATTGTCATTTACTGATTTGTAGAAGGTGTTCAGAATATCTTAATATATATCTTTGAATGGTTATTGGTGTTTGCACATATCTTATTCAAATTTGTATCTTATAATTTCATTTTCTTTAATTTTAATACAGTTTCATTTATCAATATTTTCTTTTATAACTAACTTGTGCTTTGTTTAAGAGATTCCTCATGACCACGAGGTCAGAAGAAATTCCCTTATATTGTCTCCTAAAAGTTTTAAAGTTTTGCTTTTAATAATTAAGCTCTTAAGTACCTGGAATTGATTTTCCTGTGTAGTGTGAGTCAATGATCTAATTTCATTTTTTCCCATATAGATGACCATTTTTTCCAGCTCCACTTACTGAATAGTCCCTCTTTTGATCTGCCATGTCACCCCTGTCATTTATCAAAGTTTCTTATATTCATGAGTTGATATTGGTGAATTCCTGTTGCTACCAATACCATCTTGTCTTCACTACTATAGCCTTTCAACAATTCTGATAAAGCAAATCTCTTTACTTTATTATTTTATTCCTCCCTATATATTTTTAATTGGCTTGTTGCATCTCATGAAAACCCTGTTCTAACTTTTATTAGCATTGCACTGATTCTTAGAGATCAATTTGGAGAGAACTATGTTTTTACAATACTGAGTCTTCCCATCCATGAACACAGAATTATCTCCATTTACTTAGTAATAATCTTAAAGATTATCCCAGATCTGCAGGTTGGGATCCACCCTATATTTTAAAAGATCATACTAGTCTATTGTGTGATTGTCAAATGATTTATTTAATCAATTTTCTATTTTGGACACTTGAACTATTTTCATTGTCTATCTTTAGAAACAACATTTTAGTGGATACACTTGCAGTGAATATCTGCCTTTATGTATATGACAGCGTGTGTGTGTTTTAAGTATCTCTTTACTACTTACTTAACCAGACTACTCTGCATTCAACATTATGGCACTAGGTATCCTCGGTCCTTATTCCTCACCATATTCCTTCCCAAATCTTTCCCAGGAGACAGGCAGTGACTCTGTGATCCCCAAGGGTTGGGATCAGGGTCTGCTAGGGAGTCTACAATAATTTCTCCTGATGTTAGGGGTGAGGTAGGGAGATTTGGGGTAAAATAAACTGATTTCTTTAGAAAGGAAAAATTGCTTCATTTCTAAGGGTTGCCAAGTTTTTCATACATGTTTCATTAAAGTGACCTACCAGCCCTAAGAAGTTAACATTGTTACCTCGCTGTTATTCCTACACTAGCCAAAGACATTGTTGAGGACCCAGTTCACAAAGCATTTTAGAGACCTCACCCGGATTACAACCTGGGTTGTCCCAGCAAGCCTGAGGAATGTTCATTGACAAGTAGAGAGGGGTGTGAGTTTATCAATAAACACTTGTTATCCTTTCAAAGTTCTAAACATTTCTCTCATACACATCAACTGGCTCCTTCTTTTGTTAATGAAAAGTCAACATCATTTGCATCTCTGAGGGCCTCTCCCTCGTTCACAGTGGGGATTGGGAGGATCGAGCTGGTGTTAGGGAAAGAGGTAGAGGCCACAGTTCCACTAATCTCAGCACCTAACCCAGTCTGACACCTAGCTCTGTAAATATTATTATCATTCAGAACATTTACAGAATAATGACCCTAATAGCTGCTATTTCCTGGGCCTCTATCCTGCTCCAGGAACTGTGGGAAGCTTTTACTTGTGCAGCAACTTTTAATCATCCAAGTCCTGTGAGGTCTGAGGCCTTGTCCCTTTTTGCTGGTTGTGGTTAACTCAGGTTCAGAGAGGTAAATAGCCTAAAATCACAAAGCAAATAGCTAGCAAAACTGGGATGTAAACCCATATTTTGCCCAATTCTAAACTTTGCTCATCTTGTACTTTTGGCTGTTTGGATGAGCCCTTTTCATTTTTGTGCTTATACAAAATGGGATAGTCATGCCAGTCTTGCCTGCCTCTGTATAATCATGAGCATTATATTATTACTGAATAGCTAACCCAAGCGAGTCAGTGCTGGAGGCAGACTAATACAGTATTAGTAATAATTCAAACCATTTCCAGACCACCAGTAATCCTCACAACAACTCTATTGAGAGAGAATTTATTATAATTCCCATTTTGTTGATGAGGGAACTAAGGTTCAGAAAGGTGAACTCTTTGCTCAAGGTTCAGTACCTACTCTGGATTTGAAGGGCCCTGAAAAAAAGGTGGGAGAAGAGTGAAGCAAGGCAAGAGAGGACTCTCTCCAAGACCCAGGGCGGGGCTCCCCACAGCTCTGGGAGGGGTTGGGGGGAAACTGGGGACTTGGTGAAGGCATTTGTCAGTCTTCCCCACAACCCCTAACAAAACTACTGGCATGTAGAAAGCATTCCACAAACATTCCTCAAAGCCTATCCTTCTAACATTATCAGTAAAAATGAAACTCTATCTCTACTCCCTACAAGTTCCCATTAAGAAATTGTCAGATATCTTTAGAACTATTCTCCTGTACATGTGTATATATTCTTCTAATAGAAATGGTAGCACACTATGCATGCAGTTCTTCACCTTAATTCTTTTAACACTACATCACAGAGAACTTTCCCTATCTCCCTCATCTGCAAATCCAGACATAGCTCATTTTTTAAAAACCGCTCTATTTATCCACTGATGATCATGCACATTCATTTAACAGATCCCTGTGCATAGACTTTTGGGTTGTTTCCAGTCTGTGCTATGACAAAGGTGGTTTCTGAACACATTCTTTAATACTACTATTACTACTACTATAATCATCTTATAATTCATATACCATAAATTCACGCTTTAAAAATATATGATTCAGGGGCTTTTAGTATATTCAAAAAACAGTATAATTATTAGCACTATCTAATTCTGGGAACATTCTTGGACACAAATGTAATAGCCTTTATGAATGTGTCTGCAGGAGGCTCTTCTAGAGTTGTAGTTGATGAGCTCTGGGGAGATGATTCCTTCCAATTCCTCACTCCCAAATGACAAAAAAAGGTGGGGCTTATTCATCACCCACAAGCAAAAGCCCTGGGCCAGGTGGCTTGGGATCACCACATTACCCCCACCACACTGAGCACTTACCTATGGCAATGACTGCCCAGTCCCTTAGAAAAATAGGTCCATCTGGATTTTCACACATTTGATTTGCTTTAAGCAGGCCAGGCTAACTCCAGTTAGAGCAGGCTAATGATGGGAAATGCCCCAATAACATGTACTGTAATGTCCCAATTCCAGACTGTCCTGTTGTGTGGGCCTTTAAAAAAAACTGAATTGGGTAATGCCATTCCTCAGCTACAAAACTCTACCCCAAGAAAGTGCAGCCAAAATAAATAAACTATGCAATAGCTAGCATCACACTCAGGGTAGAAGCCTTACAAAGGCCTACAAGACCCTAAATGATCACCTCTGTGACCTCATCTCCCACACGTCTCCCTCTTGCTCACTCTGCTCCAGCCACACTGGCCCCCTGGCTGACTCTCTAGCTCACCCAGCACATTCCCACCTCAGACACTTTTCAGTGCGGCTCCCTCTGCCTACAGCATTCCTCTCCCAGAAAATTGCATGGTTCATTTCCTGACTCTTCTCCCATTTCTGCTCCTGTGTCATCCCTTAGAGAAACCTTCTTTAATCACCCTACATAAAATAGCACCCCAGAACTTTTTAGTCCATACCCTACTTTTCCTCCATAACAATTATCACCAACACACATGTATTAATTTCTTTACTCTGTCTGTCCCCTCTAGAATTTTAATCTCTCAGAGAAAAATACCTTTGTCTTTTCTGTTCACTGCCATATTGTTTAAACAGAGTCTGATACACAGTAGGTGATCGGTAAATATTTGTTGATGGAACAAATGAATGAGTAGCTTTCACAGAGGCAAAAAACAAAGGGCTGGGAGAGGGGGAACCCAGCAGAGGATCTGAAGAGATAATTCATAGAAAACAAAAATATGAATTATTTGTAAATGTCTGGGAAGATGTTGAGCTTCACTCACAATTTTTAAAAATGCAAATTAAAACTTCTATGAGTCACCATCTTTCAACTACCAGATTAGCAAAGATCAAAAAGCTTGTTACTTCCCCATGTTAGCAAGGGTGTGGGGAAAACAGGTCCTCTCATACACTGCTGGTAAGAGTGAAAATTGGTATAAGGTTTGTAGAGGATAATTTAGCAACATCTCAATTTTGAAAGCATATATATTCTTTGGCTCACCAACTCCATGTCTAGAAATTTCTCCCACAGATTTATTAGCTCAAGTATACAAAGATATGGGTATTCACTGCAGCACTTCCGTCCTAGTAAAAGACTGGAAAGATGCCTGATGATAGAGATAGAAATTGGTTAAATAAATTATCATATAGCCTTACAATGGCATACTATGAGGAGGCTAAAGAGGAGGTAGACCTCTATGTAGCTGAGATGGAATAACCTGCAAAAGAGAGTTACAGAAAAAAGCAGTATACAGAATAGTGTGTACTATATGTAAACATCTTTTTGAAAGAACAAAAAAAATCATTGTTCTGGAGAAACAAACAACAAATCAACATGGCATCTCTGGGAAGGGGAATGAAATAGGGAAGGACGGAAACTTTTTACTCTACCTTTTTTTATAAGCTACAAATTTTTTATGTTAATTACACTAGCTGTTTTTTTAAGGTATCATTGATATACACTTTTATGAAAGTTTCACAGGAAAAACAATGTGGTTACTACATTCACCCATATTATCGAGTACGCCCCCATACCCCATTGCAGTCACTGTCCGTCAGTGTAGTAAGATGCCACAGAGTCACTATTTGCTTCTCTGTGCCACACTGTTTTCCCCCTGATCCCCCCCACACCATGTGTGCCAATCATAATATCCCTCAATCCCCTTGGCCCTCCTGCACACCTCCCCTTTGGTAACCACTAGTCCCTTCTTCGAGTCTGTGAGTCTGCTGCTGCTTTGCTCCTTCAGTTTTGCTTCATTGTTATACTCCACAAATGAGAGAACTCATTTGGTATTTTTCTTTCTCTGCCTGACTTATTTCACTGAGCATAATACTCTCTAGCTCCATCCATATTGTTGCAAACGGTAGGATTTGTTTCTTTCTTATGGCTGAATAGTATTCCATTCTGTATATTGACCACCTCTTCTTTATCCATTCATCATCTACTGATGGACGCTTAGGTTGCTTCCATTTCTTGGCTAATGTAAATAGTGCTGCGATAAACACAGGGGTGCATATGTCTTTTTCAAACTGGGCTCCTGTATTCCTAGGGTAAATTCCTAGGAGTGGAATTCCTGGGTCAAATGGTATTTCTATTTTTAGTTTTTTGAGGAACCTCCAGATTGCTTTCCACAATGGTTGAACTAGCTTACATTCCCACCAGCTGTGTAGGAGGGTTCCCCTTTCTCTGCATCCTCACCAGCATTTGTTGTTCCTAGTCTTTTCTATGTTGGTCATCTTAACTGGTGTGAGGTGATATCTCATTGTGGTTTTAATTTGCATTTCCCTGATAATTAGTGATGTGGAGCATATTTTCATGTGCCTCTTGGCCATCTGAATTTCTTCTTTGGAGAAGTGTCTGTTCATATCATCCAACCATTTTTTAATAGGGTTATTTGCTTTTTGGGTGTTGAGGTGTGTGAGTTCTTTATATATTTTGGATATTAACCCCTTGTCAGATACGTCATTTACAAATATATTCTCCCATACTGTTGAATTCCTTTTTGTTCTGTTGATAGTGTCCTTTGCTGTACAGAAGCTTTTTAGCTTGATGTATTCCCATTTGTTCACTTTTGCTTTTGCCCTTGCCTGAGGAGATGTGTTCAGGAAAAAGTTGCTCATGTTGATATTCAAGAGATTTTTGCCTATGTTTTCTTCTAAGAGTTTTATGGTTTCATGACTTATAGTCACATCTTTGATTCCTTTTGTGTTTACTTTTGTGTATGGGGTTAGACAATAATCCAGTTTCATTCTCTTACATGTAGCTGTCCAGTTTTGCCAACATCAGTTGTTGAAAAGGTTATTTCCCCCGTTGTATATCCATGTCCCCTTTTTTGTATATTAATTGACCATATATGCTCGGATTTATATCTGGACTCTCTAGTCTGTTCCATTGGTCTATGGGTCTGTTCTTGTGCTAGTACCAAATTGTCTTGATTACTGTGGCTTTGTAGAAGAGCTTGAAGTGAGGGAGCATAATCCCTCCCACTTTATTCTTCCTTCTCAGGATTGCTTTGGCTATTCAGGGTCTTTTGTGGTTCCATATGAATTTTAGAACTATTTGCTCTAGTTCATTGAAGAATGCTGTTGGTATTTTGATAGGGATTGCATTGAATCTGTAGATTGTTTTAGGCTGGGTGGCCATTTTGACAATATTAATTCTTCCTATCCATGAGCAAGGGATGTGTTTCCATTTATTGGTATCTTCTTTATTTTCTCTCATGAGTGTCTTGCAGTTTTCAGGGTATAGGTCTTTCACTTCCTTGATTAGGTTTATTCCTAGGTATTTTATTCTTTTTGATGCAATTGTGAATGGAACTGTTTTCTTGATTTCTCTTTCTGCTAGTTCATTGTTAGTGTATAGAAATGCAAAAGACTTCTGTTTATTAATTTTGTATCCTGAAACTTTGCTGAATCTAGTAGTTTTGGAGTGAATTCTTTAGGGTTTTTTATGTACAATATCATGTCATCTGCAAACAGGGACAGTTTAACTTCTTCCTTGCTAATCTGGATGCCTTTTGTTTCTTTGTGTTTTCTGGTTGCCGTGGCTAGGACCTCCAGAACTATGCTGAATAAAAGTGGGGAGAGTGGGCATTCTTGTCCTGTTCCTCATCTTAGAAGAAAAGCTTTCAGCTTCTCTCTGTTGAGTATGATGTTGGCTGTGGGTTTGTCATATATGGCCTTTATTATATTAAGGTACTTGCCCTGTATACCCATTTTGTTGAGAGTTTTTATCATGAATGGATGTTGAATTTTGTCAAATGCCTTTTCAGCATCTATGGAGATGATCATGTGGTTTTTGTCCTTTTTGTTGATGTGGTGGATGATGTTGATGGATTTTTGAATGCTGTACCATCCTTGCATCCCTGAAATAAATCCTATGACAGATGATCATTAGCTGTTGTTTTCAACTTTTAAAAAGAGGTAATACATGCAGGAGACAAAAATCCAAATAGACAAAAGGATAACAGTAAAAAGTCAGTCTCTGCTAAAACAAACACCCCACCATAATGGTGATATGTCAAAGGTACATGAGCCAGCTGAAACTGTAGTGTAACCTAAACTATAAAATAAATACCCATGAATTTATTATAATATAAATAAATGATTGAATAAATAAATGGAGAGAAGATAAATTTCTTGTGTAGAAGAATTCCAAATAAATTATGTAGGTACTCTGCCCTCAAGGAGGTGTAGCATAATCTCCCAACCACTGTAGTATGGGCTCTATGTAATGCCTTCCTTCCGGAGATTAGAATAGGGATAGAAGTGGGGAAAGAACAATTCTGCAGTGGGCTCTGACAAGCACTACCTCAGCTAGGTGATTAAGGCCAACATCAACAAGGATAAATCATCTTGAAGGCATGTACCCTTAAGATGATGAGGTGAAAATGGCACTTTACCTCTGCTTCCTCCCCAAACCCGTATCTCTAATCTAATTCTAAGAAAAACAATATACAAATCCAAGTTAAAGGACATTTTCTAGAACACTTGACCAGTACTTCATCAAAAACAAGGGAAGTCTGGGAAACTCAGTCAAGAGGAGCCCAAGGAGACACAAAGAGTAAATGTAACATGGTGTCCTTGTGAGATCCTAGAACAAAGAACATTAAACAAAAACTGAGAAAATTTGAATAAAGTATGGACTTAATAATAATGGGTCAATGCTGATTCACTAATTAGAACAAATGTGAAATGTTAAGTAGATGTTATAGAGGAAACTGAGTGCTGGGTGTATAGGAACTTCTTGTACCATCTTTGCAATTTTTCTGTAAATCTAAAACCATTCTAAATAATGAAGTTTTTTTAAACCTCATGCCCAGGTAAGTATGGTTTCTTTCTTCTCCTAACTCCCTAAGTTATGTAACTTTTCTGAATTTCAATTTACCCATCTTGAAATCAGGGAATTATTTCTAGTCTTTTCAACTACAATCAATAACACTAATTTAGTGAGTGTTCACTGTGTACAAAAGTCAGTGCTAAGCATTGTTTACATGCATTATCCCATGTAACCATCAGAATGAATTTGTGGGCTGGGTTGTAATTCCTTTTTGTCCAACATGGAAATAGACTACAACTGACCAAAGTCACAGAGCTGGTAGATGGAGGCCAAATTCAAATTCTGATTTGTCTGATGTCAAAGGCTGTAAACCTGTTCTTCACTGGCTCGGGCTTCTCCTTCCTTCTATGCCCACAGACAGATGGAGCCCACTTCAAAACTCTTTTGGAAAGATGTTCCTTTCCAACAAAGTGCATGTATGTAAGCATTCTCCTTAACTGAGCTCTAATAATGTGCTTCTCAGAGATTCTGATCAGAAAGGCATCACCAGCAATGATAGCAATCATTCTATGAGCACTTACTCTGCACCAGGCACTGTTGTTAAAAGTTCATGCTTATTAACTTAGTGAATTCATATAGTAATGGTGGGAGAAACCATTAAACTCCATCTTCATACATTGCTCATAGGAAGTCAAATAGTTCACTTTGGAAACTAGTTTGGTAGCTCCTCAAAATGTTAAACATAAAACTACTGTATTACCCAGCAATTCCACTCCAAGTTCTATACCTAAGAGAATTGAAAACGTGTTCATACAAAAGCTTGTACATGGATAGTCACAGCAACATTATTCATAGTAGTCAAAAGAAACAGCTCAAATGTCCATGAACTGAAGAATGGATTAACACAATTTGTATATCCACATAATGGAATATTACTGCACAATAAAAAAGGAATGAAGCTGTGCTGTGACATGGATGAACCCTGCATGTTTATAAGGCTAAGTGAAAGAAATCAGTTATAGACTGGTGAGTTGTACAGTATGTGGATTTATTCTAAGGAAAGTAGTTTTTCAAAACTGTCCATTTTATGAATAAAGAAACTATGGCACAGAAATGAGCACCCTGCTTAAGATTACATAGCTAAAAAATAAAACTACAGAGACCAATATCCCTGATGAACATAGATGTAAAAATACTCAACAAAATATTAGTAAACCAAATTCAAAAATACATCAAGAGGCTCATACATCATGATCAAGTGGTATTCATCCCAGGAATGCAAGGATGGTGCAACATTAAAAAATCCATCAACATCATCAACTGTAGCAACAAAAAGAGGGACAGAAGGACAAAATCACATGTTCATCTCCATAGATGCTGGAAAAGCATTTGACAAAATTCAACACCCATCATGATAAAAACTCAACAAAATGGGTATAAAGGGCAAGTACCTCAATATACTAAAGGCCATATATGACAAACCCACAGCCAACATCATACTTAACAGAGAGAAGCAGAAAGTTTCTCATCTAAGATTGGGAACAAGAATGCCCATGGTCCCTGCTTTTATTCAACATAGGACTGGAGATCCTAGCTAAGGCAATCAGACAACACAAAGAAATAAAAGGCATTCAGATTGGCAAGGAAGAAGTTAAACTGTCCCTATTTGCAGATGACATGATATTGTAAATAAAAAACCCTAAAGAATCCACTGCAAAACTACTAAACTAATATCTGAATTCAGCAAAGTTGCAGGATTCAAAATTAATACACAGAAATCTGTGGCATTCCTATACACTAACGATGAACTAGCAGAAAGAGAAATCAGGAAAACAACTCCATTCACAATTGCATAAAAAAGAATAAAATACCTAGGAATAAACCTAAACAAGGAAATGAAAGACCTAAACCCTGAAAACTATAAGACACTCATGAGAGAAATTAAAGAGGACACTAATAAATGGAAATTCATCCCATGCTCTTGAGTAGGAAGAATTAATATTGTCAAAATGGTCATCCTGCCTAAAGCAATCTACAGATTCAATGCAATCCCTATCAAAATACCAACAGCATTCTTCAATGAATTGGAAAAAATTGTTCTAAAATTCATATGGAACTGGAGGATTAAAGATGGTGGCATGAGAGGTGAGACAGAGGCTTCCTCCTAAAACCGTATATAATATGAAAATATAATTAATACAACTAATACTGAAAAAGCACCAGGAAGGAGGACTGTGCCAGACTGCATACACCTGGAGAAAACAACAGACCTCACAGAACAGGGTAACGTACTAAAGATGTGACCCAGTGGGACCCGAGCCCTTCCCCCACCCAGCTCAATGGCTGGAGGAAGAGAAACAGAACGGGGAGACAATGGAGGCCTGGGACTGCTGAATATGTAACTCTGGAGATCTGCTCTGGGAGCACAAACCTACATTTTGTGGGGTTTTCATGATACTCTCATGATTGGGGGATTGGAAAACTAGGACAGGCAGAATTCCTGGAGAGACTGAGATTCTGGCCGCTTGTGGAAAGTAGGGATCCATGTCTGGCTGCTCTGGGACAAAGGAAGGGTGGGTGGTCTGAGAGACTTCCTAACAAGGAAGGCCTTAGCAGGAGGGCTGCTAAAGAGGCAAGGATTGCACAAAGCTTACTGCTCAGAAGAAAAGACAGGTAGACAAAATTGTCCAGGTGCACCTTGCCCAGCAGGGTGGGAGCTTTAACGATTTCCAGGTGCTCCAGCTCCTGGACAGGCTACGCAGCTCCAGGGACCCCCTCTGTGATAGGCAGCCTACTGTGCCTTTCTCCCAGCCAGCCACACCTGGCTCACAAACCGGGAAACCCTACCCTGGCATTAGGACAGCCAGAGGGAAGACCTGTCTACAGCAACTACAAACGCAAAGCATAGAGGCTTATACCTGTGTGCTCAGCCCACTGGTTCAGGCAGGAGACAGGCATAGCGGCCAAGAAGCAGGAAACAGTTCTTTCCTCCCCCAGGCACAAATACCACTCCCCTGTGACCCCTGACATGGTTTCAGGGGCTGAGCAGCTCCAGAGAGTAGAGCTTCTGGACACTAGAGGGTGCCATATACAAATATTAAATGCCAAAGGAACCTGGTCCAGAGTAAAATTAATATAACTCCTGAGAAAGATGACATGGACTTCATGACTCTCCTGGAAAGGGAGATCAAAATAAAAATCATTAACATGCTAATGGAGGTACAGAAATATGATTCAAGAACTCAGGAATGAATTTGGTCAGAGATCCAATCATTGAAGAGCACAATGGAGGGAATTAAAAGCAGATTGGATACGGTGGAGGAGACAATAAATGAAATAGCAACTAAAGAAGAGGAATACAAAGAAGCTGAGGCACAGAGAGAAAAAAGGATCTCTAAGAATGAAAGAATATTGAGAGAACTGTGTGACCAATCCAAATGGAAAAATATTTGCATTATAGGGGTACCAGAAGAAGAAGAGAGAGAGAAAAATGAATAGAAAGTGTCTTTGAGGAGGTAATTGCTGAAAACTTTCCCAATCTGGGGAAGGAGATAGCCTCTCAGGCCATGGAGATCCACAGATCTCCCAACACAAGGGACCCAAGGAAGACAACACCAAGACATATAGTAATTAAAATGAAAAATATCAAGGATAAGGACAGACTATTAAAAGCAGCCAGAGAGAGAAATAAGATCACATACAAAGGAAAGCCCATCAGGCTAACATCAGACTTCTCAGCAGAAACCTTACAGGCCAGAAGGGAGTGCCATGATGTACTTAATGCCATGAAGCAGAAGGGCCTGGAACCAAGATTACTTTATCTGGCAAGCTAATCATTTAAATTTGAAGGAGGGACTTTGGGGCGGAAGATGGCGGCGTGAGTAGAGCAGCGGAAATCTCCTCCCAAAACAACATATATCTATGAAAATATAACAAAGACAACCCTTCCTAGAATAAAGACCAGAGGACACAGGACAATATCCAGACCACATCTGCACCTGAGAGAACCCAGCGCCTCGCGAAGGGGGTAAGATACAAGCCCCGGCCCCGCGGGAGCCGAGCGCCCCTCCCCCCAGCTCCCGGCGGGAGAAGAGCAGGCAGAGCGGGAGGGAGACGGAGCCCAGGACTGCCGAACACCCAGCCCCAGCCATCCGGGCCAGAGTGCAGGGCCCTCGATACTGGGAAAACAGGGCAGCAAGAACAGTGAGCAGGCACTGGAGGCTGGGCGACAGAGGACATAAGAAAAGCGCGCGACCATTTTTTTTTTTTTTTGCTTTTTTGCTGCTTTGTTTTGGCGAGCGCTTTTTGGAAGTCTTAAAGTTCCCAATATTAGGGAAACAGGACAGAAAGACCGGTGAGCAGAGGCCTGAGGCTGGCACCGGAGAATAAAGAAAAACGAACGACCACCTTTTTTTTTTTTAATTAAAAATTTTTTTTTTTTTTTTAATTAAAAAAAAAAATTTTTTTTCTTGTTTTTTTTTGTGGTCGTTGTTTTGTTTTGGCGGGTGCTTTTTGGAAGTCTTAAAGGGGCAGGGCGGGCCACTTAATCCAGAGGTAGGGAATCCGGGATCTCTGGGCACCCTAACCCCTGGGCTGCAGGGAGCAGGGAGGCCCCTTACGGAGATAAATAGCCTCCCAGCAGCTCCTGCTCCAACGCGACTCCACCACTTTGGAGTAGCTGCCCGAGCCAGGCCACGCCCACAGCAACAGCGGAGATTAACTCCATAGCAGCCGGGCAGGAAGCAGAAGCCCTGTCTGCGCGCAGCTGCGCAGCACAAGCCACTAGAGGCCGCTGTTCTCCCAGGAGAGGAGGGCCACAAACCAACAAGAAAGGAAGTCCTTCCAGCCGTCACTCGTCCCAGTTCTGCAGACTATTCCTATCACCATGAAAAGGCAAAGCTACAGGCAGACAAAGATCACAGAGACAACACCAGAGAAGGAGACAGACCTAACCAGTCTTCCTGACAAAGAATTCAAAATAAGAATCATAAACATGCTGACAGAGATGCAGAGAAATACGCAAGAAAAATGGGATGAAGTCCGGAAAGAGATCACAGATGCCAGAAAGGAGATCGCAGAAATGAAACAAACTCTGGAAGGGTTTATAAGCAGAATGGATAGAATGCAAGAGGCCATTGATGGAATTGAAATCAGAGAACAGGAACGCATGGAAGCTGACATAGAGAGAGACAAAAGGATCTCCAGGAATGAAACAATATTAAGAGAACTGTGTGACCAATCTAAAAGGAGCAATATCCGTATTATAGGGGTCCCAGAAGAAGAAGAGAGAGGCAAAGAGATGGAAAGTATCTTAGAAGAAATAATTGCTGAAAACTTCCCCACACTGGGGGAGGAAGTAATCAAACAGACCACGGAAATACACAGAACCCCCAACAGAAAGGATCCAAGAAGGGCAACACCAAGACACATAATAATTAAAATGGCAAAGATCAAGGACAAGGAAAGAGTGTTAAAGGCAGCTAGAGAGAAAAAGGTCACCTATAAAGGGAAACCCATCAGGCTAACGTCAGATTTCTCAACAGAAACCCTACAGGCCAGAAGAGAATGGCATGATATATTTAATACAATGAAACAGAAGGGCCTTGAACCAAGGATACTGTATCCAGCACGACTATCACTCAAATATGACGGTGGGATTAAACAATTCCCAGACAAACAAAAGCTGAGGGAATTTGCTTTCCACAAACCACCTCTACAGAACATCTTACAGGGACTGCTCTAGATGGGAGCACTCCTAGAAAGAGCACAGCACAAAACACCCAACATATGAAGAATCGAGGAGGAGGAACAAGAAGGGAGAGAAGAAAAGAATCTCCAGACAGTGTATATAACAGCTCAATAAGCGAGCTAAGTTAGGCAGTAAGATACTAAAGAGGCTAACCTTGAACCTTTGGTAACCACAAATTTAAAGCCTGCAATGGCAATAAGTACATATCTTTCAATAGTCACCCTAATTGTTAATGGGTTGAATGCACCAATCAAAAGACACAGAGTAACAGAATGGATAAAAAAGCAAGACCCATCTATATGCTGCTTACAAGAAACTCACCTCAAACCCAAAGACATGTACAGACTAAAAGTCAAGGGATGGAAAAACATATTTCAAGCAAACAACAGTGAGAAGAAAGCAGGGGTTGCAGTACTAATATCAGACAAAATAGACTTCAAAACAAAGAAAGTAACAAGAGATAAAGAAGGACACTACATAATGATAAAGGGCTCAGTCAAACTAAATTTGAAGGAGGGATTAAACAATTTCCAGATAAGCAAAAGCTGGGAGAATTTACCTACCACAAACCATCTCTACAGTCTATTTTGGAGGAACTGCTATAGATGGAAGTGTTCCTAAGGTTTAATAGCTGTCACCAGAAGTAATAAAACCATAGTAAAGAAAGTAGAACAGCTAATTTAATTTTGCAAATGCAAAATTAAATTAACTATCCCCAAAGTCAATTAAGGGGTAGACAAAGAGTACAGAATGTGATACCTAATATGTAAAGAATGGAGGAGGAAGAAAAAGGAGGAGAAAAAGAAGAAAATCTTTAGATTGTGTTCATAATAGCATAATAAGTGAGTTAAGTTAGTCTCTTAGATAGTAAGGAAGTTAACCTTGAACCTTTGGTAACCAAGAATCTAAAGCCTGCAATGGTAATATGTACATACCTATTGATAATCACCCTAAATGTAAATGGTCTGAATGCACCAATCAAAAGACAGAGTGTCACTGAATGGATAAAAAAGAAGACCCATCTATATACTGCCTACAAGAGACTCAATTTAAACCCAAAGACATACACAGACTAAAAGTGAAGGGATAGAAAAAGATATTTCATGCAACTAATAGAGAGAAAAAGCAGGAGTTGCAGTACTTCTATCAGACAAAATAGACTTCAAAACAAAGAAAATCACAAGAGACAAAGAAGGACATTACATAATGATAAAGGGGTCAATCCAACAAGAAGATATAACCATTATAAATATCTATGCTCCCAATACAGGAGCACCTACATATGTGAAACAAATGCTAACTGAATTAAAAGGGATAATAGAATGCAATGCATTCATTCTAGGAGACTTCAACACTCCACTCATTCTGAAAGACAGATCACCCAGAAAGAAAATAAGTAAGGACACAGAGGCACTGAACACATTAGAACAGATGGACCTAACAGACATCTACAGAACTCTAAACCCAAAAGCAACAGGATACAAATTCTTCTCAAGTGCACATGGAACATTTTCAAGAATAGATCATATACTAGGCCACAAAAAGAGAGTCAGCAAATTCAAAAAGATTGAAATTGTACCACCCAGTTTCTCAGACTACAAAGGTATGAAACTAGAAATAAATTATGCAAAGAAAAAGAAATTTCCCACAAACACATGGAGGCTTCACAACATGCTCCTAACTAACCAATGGATCAATGACCAAATAAAAACAGAGATCAAGCAGTATATGGAGACAAATGACAACAATAATTCAACACCACAAAATCTGTGGGACATAGCCAAGGCTGTGCTAAGAGGAAAGTATATTGCAATACAGGCCTACCTCAGGAAAGAAGAACAATCCCATATAAGCAGTCTAAACTCACAATTAATGAAACTAGAAAAAGAAGAAGAAATGAGGCCCAAAGTCAGTAGAAGAGGTGACATAATAAAGATTAGAGCAGAAATAAATAAAATTGAGAAGAATAAAACAATAGAAAGAATCAATGAAAGCAAGAGCTGGTTCTTTGAGAAAATAAACAAAATAGATAAACCCCTAGCCACACTTATCAAGATACAAAGAGTCTACACACATGAACAGAATCAGAAATGAGAAAGGAAAAATCACTACTGACACCACAGAAATACAAAAAATTATTAGAGAATACTATGAAAAACTATGTGCTAACAAACTGGATAACCTAGAAGAAATGGACAACATTCTAGAAAAATACAACCTTCCAAGTCTGACCAAGGAAGAAACAGAAAATCTGAACAGACCTATTACTAGCAATGAAATTGAACTGGTAATCAAAAAACTACTTAAGAACAAAACTCCTGGACCAGATGGCTCCACCGCTGAATTTTATCAAACATTTAGTGAAGACCTAATACCCATTCTTCCTTCTTAAAGTTTTCCAAAAAAAAGAAGAGGAAGGAATACTTCCAAACTCATTCTATGAGGCCAGCATTACTCTAATACCAAAACCAGGCAAAGACATCACAAGAAAATAAAATTACAGACCAATATCCCTGATGAACATGGAAGCAAAAATATTCAACGAAATATTAGCAAACCGAATTCAAGAATACATCAAAAAGATCATTCACTATGATCAAGTAGGATTCATCTCAGGGATGCAAGAATGGTACAACATTCGAAAATCCATCAATATCATCCACCACATCAACAAAAAGGACAAAAACCACATGATCATCTCCATAGATGCTGAATAAGCATTTGACAAAATTCAACATGCATTCATGATAAAAACTCTAAACAAAATGGGTAGGTAAGGCAAGTTCCTCAACATAATAAAGGCCACACATGGCAAACCTACAGCCAACATTATACTTAACAGAGAGAAGCTGAAAGCTTTTTCATTAAGATCAGGAACAAGACAAGGATGCCCACTTTCCCCATTTCTATTCAACATAGTAGTGGAGGTTCTAGCCACTGCAAGAAAAAAGGCATCCAGATTGGCAAGGAAGAAGTTAAACTGTCCCTGTTTGCAGATGACATGATATTGTCAATAAAAAACCCTAAAGAATCCACTCCAAAACTACTAGATCTAACATCTGAATTCAACAAAGTTGCAGGATACAAAATTAATACACAGAAATCTGTGGTATTTCTATACACTAACAATTAAATAGCAGACAGAGAAATCAGGGAAACAATTCCATTCACAATTGCATCAAAGAGAATAAAATACCTAGGAATAAACCTAACCAAGGAAGTGAAAGAACTATACTCTGAAAACTACAAGACACTCATAAGAGAAATTAAAGAAGATACCAATAAATGGAAACACATCCCATGCTCATGGATAGGAAGAATTAATATTGTCAAAATGGCCATCCTTCCCAAAGCAATCTATAGGTTCAATGCAATTCCTATCAAAATACTGAGAGCATCCTTCAACAAACTAGAGAAAATCATCCTAAAATTCACATGGAACCACAAAAGACCCCGAGTAGCCAAAGCAATCCTGAGAAGGACGAATAAAGCAGGGGGAATTATGCTCCCCAACTTCAAGCTCTACTACAAAGCCACACTAATCAAGACAATTTGGTACTGGCACAAGAACAGACCCATAGACCAATGGAACAGACTAGAGAGCCCTTATATAAATCCAACCATGTATGGTCAATTAATATATGATAAAGGAGCCATGGACATACAATGGGGAAATGACAGCCACTTCAACAGCTGGTGTTGGCAAAACTGGACAGCTACATGCAAGAGAATGAAACTGGATTATTGTTTAACTCTATACACAAAAGTAAAGTCTCAATGGATTCAAGACTTGAATGTAAGTCATGAAACCATAAAACTCTTAGAAGACATCACAGGCAAACATCTCCTGAATATAAGCATGAGCACCTTCTTCCTGAACCCATCTCATCGAGAAAAGGAAACAAAAGCAAAAATGTACTCATGGGACTACATCAAACTAAAAAGGTTTTGTATGGCAAAGGACATCATCAACAAAACAAAAAGGCATCCTAGAGTATGGGAGAATATATTTGTAAATGACATATCCAACAAGGGGTTAACATCCAAAATATATAAAGAACTTACATGCCTCAACACCCAAAAAGCAAATAACCCAATTAACAAATGGGTAGAGGATATGAAGAGGCAGTTCTCCAAAGAAGAAATTCAGATGGCCAACATGAAATTTGCTCAGATGGACACATGAAAAGATGCTCCTCATCACTAATCATCAGGGAAATGCAAATTAAAACCACAATGAGGTATCACCTCACACCACTTAGGATGGCCAGCATCGAAAAGACTAAGAACAACAAATGCTGGCGAGGATGCGGAGAAAGGGGAACCCTCCTACACTGCTGGTGGGAATGTAAGCTAGTTCAACCATTGTGAAAAGCAATCTGGAGGTCCTCAAAAAACTAAAAATAGAAATACCATTTGACCTGGGAATCCCACTCCTTGGAATTTATCCAAAGAATACAACTTCTCAGTTTCAAAAAAACTTAATGCACCCCTATGTTTATCGCAGCACTTTTACAAGAGCCGAGATATGGAAGCAACCTAAGTGTCCATCAGTAGATGAATGGATAAAGAAGAGGTGGTACATATACACAATGAAATACTATTCAGCCATAAGAAAGAAACAAACCCTACCATTTGCAACAACATGGATGGAGCTGGAGGATATTATGCTCAGTGAAATAAGCCAGGCAGAGAAAGGCAAATGCCAAATGATTTCCCTCATTTGTGGGGTATAACAATGAAGCAAAACTGAAGGAACAAAATGGCAGGAGACTCCAAGAATAAACTAGTGGTTACCAAAAGGAGGGGTGTGGGAGGGTGGGTGGGGATGGAGGGAGAAGGGGATTGATGGGTGTTATGTTTAGTACACATGGTGTGGGAGACCACAGGGAGAACAGTGTAATACAGGGAAGGTACATAGTGAATCTGTGGCATCTTGCTGCACTGATGGACAGTATGAGTGGCGACTTGATAATATTGGTAAATGTAGTAACCACATTGTTTTTTCATGTGAAACCTTCATAAGAGTTTATATCAATAGTACCTTAATAAAAAATTAACAATAACAAAAAAGTCATATGGAACCACAGAAGACCCTGAATAGCCAAAGCAATCCTGAGAAGGAAGAATAAAGCAGGGGGGATTATGCTCCCCAACTTAAAGCTTTACTACAAAGCCACAGTAAGCAAAACAATTTGGTACTGGCACAAGACCAGATCCATAGATCAATGGAACAGAATGGAGAGCCCAGATATAAATCCACACATATATGGCCAATTAAAATATGATAAAGGAGCCATGGATATACATTGGGGAAATGACAGCCTCTTCAACAGCTGGATGTTTGTCCTGTTGGCAAAACTGGACAGCTACATGAAAGTGGATTACTGTCTAAGTTCATACACAAAAGCAAATTCGAAATGGATCAAAGACCTGAATGTAAGTCATCAAACCATAAAACTCTTAAAAGAAAACATAGGCAAAACTGTCTCGAATATAAACATGAGCAACTTTTTCATGAATGTATCTCCTCGGGCAAGGGAAACAAAAGCAAAAATGAAAAAATGAGACTATATAAAGCTAAAAGGCTTCTGTAAAGCAAACACATCATCAGTAGAACAAAAAAGGCAGCCTACAGCATGGGAGAATATATTCATAAATGACATATCCAATAAGGGGTTCACATCTGAAATATATAAAGAGTACATGCACCTCAACAACGAAAAAGCAAATAACCTGATTTAAAAATGGGTAGAGGATCTGAACAAACACTTCTCCAAAGAAATTCAGATGGCCAGCAAACACATAAAAGGATGCTCCACATCGCTAATCATCAGAAAAATGCAAATTAAAACCACAATGAGGTATCACCTCACACCAGTTAGGATGGCCAATATCCAAATGACAAACAACAAATGCTTTTGAGGATGTGGAGAAAAGGGAACCCTCCTACACTGCTGGTTGGAATGTAAATTAGTTCAACCATTGTGGAAAGCAGTATGCAGGTTCCTCAAAATACTCAAAATAGAAATACCATTTCACCCATGAATTCCACTCCTAGGAATTTACCCTAAGAAAACAGGATCACAGATTCAAAAAGACATATGCACCCCTATGTTTATTATAACACTATTTACAACACTATTTACAACATAAGTGTCCATCAGTATGGAAGCAACCTAAGTGTCCATCAGTAGATGAGTGGGTAAGGAAGAGGTGGTACATATACACAATGGAATACTATTCAGCCATGAGAAAGAAGCAAATCCTACCATTTGCAACAACATGGATGGAGCTAGAGGGGTATTATGCTCAGTGAAGTAAGTCAGGCAAAGAAAGACAAATACCAAATGATTTCCCTCATTCGTGGAGTGTAATGACAAAGCAAAACTGAAGCAGCAAAGCAGCAGCAGACTCACAGACTCCAAAAAGGGATTAGTGGTTACCAAAGGAGAGTGGTTGGGGAGGGCAGGTGGGAAGAGAGGGAGAAGGGGATTGTGGGGTGTTTGGTGTGTGTGGGCAGTGTAGCTCAGAGAAGACAAATAGGGACTCTGTGACATCTTAGTACACTTATGGACAGTGACTATAATGGAGTATGTGGTGGGGACTTGATAATTGGGGGAATGTAGTAACCACAAGTTTGCTCATGTGAAAACTGAGCATAAGATTGTATATCAATGATACCTTTAAAAAAAAGATTACATAGCTACTCTGCTGAGTTCTTTCAAAACAAAGAAACTTATTTCTGAATAGCAGCCTCAATGATGGTGAACGATTTTGGTTTGGTTTGGTTTTTCCACAATTCGACTGTCATTTCTGGACTTCCCCATTATCTCTATCTGGAGATCTCCCTGAGTTAGGGTCAGAACACTGAACATGGTGGTTATGAGGGCAGGCCCCAAGAAGGTAGCCCTTGGGATTCCTTCCCTTCACATACAACGGTATGTTTGTTGCTCCCCTTTTACAGCCGTTGTTTAAGCTCCAGGAAAGGTGAGACTTTGTTTACCTGTGTATCCCCAGCCTCTAGTTCAGTGCCTGGCCTGATGAAGTCAACTGTGGTTGAAAGAATAAAAGGCAGTTCAAGCAGTGAATCAAGTAAAGTTAAGAGGGAGGTTGCTGATGGGTGCTGGTAACACTCAGAAATGGAAATGGGGCAGGGGTGGGGTGCACAGCATCAGATCCAGGTGACTGGGATGGCTGAAGTACTTGTGGGAGAGATCTAGGAGAGGTTGGATATACTTATCTAGAAAATATTTCAGAGCTCCACACCCTGAATAGTGAAATAGCCCATTCCTAAGCAATAGAATGGAGTGGACAGTGGCAATGTGGAGAGATCATATACCCCATCTCAGGGGACAAATGGAAAGCAGGTATAGTGTGAAATCTTGTCTGCAAGCTAAGTTTCTCCTGGATGACCTATTTTTACTTCTGTTTGTGCAATCTGAACTTGAGTCTTCCCCCTGTTGTGTTTGGTGGTAGCAGAGTAATGGCTGTATCTTTCCTAAGGAGATGGATATAGCTGGAACAATTCAATTATGCATGGCTTGGGTGGATTTAGATCCTTGCTTTTTCTAATGATTACACCAAAGAATAATGTTGTGTAAAAAGGTAGTTGCAAGATAGTACATATCTCAATGCCCAACACTCTAATCCATCTATCCAGAAGTAGAACAACTCACACAGGTGCAAGGGAGGGGAAAACCTTCATCAGTGCATGGACAGTATGGTCCTCAACCCTCCGTAACCCCAGGACCCAGCCCAACCCCCTTCCAGGTGACCCACACACACTGAAAGGAGCCAGGGGGCCTCATTGTAACACTCATTTTTATATAAATATCTGCAAGTCATGTTACAGAATAAGCCCCACCAGGGAAAAAAAGTCGATGTTTTTTGTTAAATTGACCCTTGCCTTCTAGGCTGGGCCCCAGCCTGGGGGCACCTACTGCTTTGGGAAGGCTGGGGCTGCTGCCAAGAGGCGCTGCCTATGTGGCCCACCCCTGGGCCGATCCCCTTCTTTGGTGTGTAGTACATGATGACCTTTTCTGGTCCCCCCCTTAGCCTGGGTCTGGGGTCTGGGGAACAGCGTTCTGGAGAGCAGGGCCCAGGACTCCTGGGGGCACTTGGAAATGGAGTGGGGGTACTAAATCACTAAGAAGTCGAGTCTGAAGCTTAGAGGTTGAGCCTTTTGGGGATGGAGTACACAGAGGTAACAGGAACAAATCAGGGAAACCTGGGCTGTCAGACAAGCAGGAAACATTTGCCCTTCTGTCCAACCTAGGTACCCAGGTCCCTTCCCCTGTTAGTCTGCCTCCTGCTGGACCCTGTATTCCCATGGTTAAACCCTGGGTTCCTGACTGTCCCCTCCAGCTCTTTCCCCTGCAATCCCGCTTCCCCCCAGAGAGAGGCCAGAGGCTAGGAACACAGCACCAGTCTGAGGATTTAATTAACCAGGAAGGGGAATTATTGGGAGGGGTACCCCTGTAAAAATACAAAAGGTCCTGGGGGCTATGTGGAAGGGGAGATAAATATGTACATGGAACCCCCCTTCCTTTAGCCCCTCCTCCCCCAGCCCTGAGGGCAATGAGGACTTGGGTGGTAGGTGAAGAGGAGGTGGGGCACTTTGGCCTCTGGCTTAGTGAGCCCTTGGGGAGGCGGGCCAAGGGCCTAGAGGCCCTCAGAGGAGGTAATGGTGCACCTCAGGAGATCATGAGCTATGACCTCTGAAATGACCCCCCCTCACGTACACACAGACACAACACACACATGCGTGAGCGCATACACACACACACACACACACACACACACACATCCTCTCTAGAGGCTTGTGACCTCTGCCCTCCAGTGACCCCAAGATCCATCTGATACTTGATCTTGCAGGGGTTGGGGTTTCTGCTCCCAGGTTCTATGACCTCAGAGTTGGCTAGTGAGGTCATTACCTTTGCCCTCCAGCCCTGGCTTGAAACCTCAGCTCTAGAACCTTGTCAAAAGGAAAGGGGATGGAGCTTTGCCCCTGCCTTTCCCCTTCCCTCACCTGTCAGCCCGGGCTGGGCCAGGGGCCCTAGGTGGGGAACCAGGCCGGGGAGCGGGCACAAGCGGAGGTGGTGCCCCCAAAAGGGCTCCTGGTGGGGTCTTGCTGAGAAGGTGAGGGGTGCCTGGGGCCGCAGTAGGTGGCGGCGGAGGAGCCAAGCGGCTGTATAGCAGGGGGTGGGTAGGCTCTAGACCATAGAGGCGGGCAGCAGCCACTGCCCCCGGTCCAGTCAGCTCCTCACCCGCCTCATAGAAGCGGGGTGGCCTAGCAAGGCGAGGGGGCCCTGCCAACCAAGTTGGCTCCAGGAAGCCAGCGCAGCGCTCTGGAGGACTAGGGCCCAGGAAGGGGGGTGGCCGAGGCCTCTCAAACAGCAGGTGAAGGCCCTGAGGCCCGCTGGCAGCGGTGGCTGCAGCGGCGGCGGCGGCGGCGGCGGCGGCAGAGGCAGCGGCGGCGGCAGCGGCGGCCTCTTCCTTCCGCTCTTCCTTTACCCGCACTGATTCCTTGGCTGGCCTGGCACCCTCCTCACCAGCTCGGGCCTTGGGAGTTGCAGGAGAAACTCGAAGCTGGGGCCTTGAGAAGGGGAGATCCCTGGCGCGGCAGGCATAGGGCAAGAGAATGAAGATACTCCAGAGATTAGAACCAAGCTGAAGGGGAGGGCAGACATTACAGGGAGTGGGGTGGCAGGAAGCATACCTGTCTTTCTCCTCCTTGGTGATAGAGGGCTCCCTCCGCTCCACAGGCCGCTCCTTGTCTGAGCCTGGTGTCCGGGAGGCCTCAGGGGGACGGACCCAGGCAGGAAAGGCCAGAGGACTGCGGTGCAGACGTCCCCATGGGTCTGGTGGGGAGGCGAAGGCTGGTGGGGCCCCTGGACTTTCTTTCTGGGCAAAGACGGTGCTGGAGTCTAAACAGAAGGTGAAGTAGAGAGTGACAAGAGCCATGAGTGGGAGGTCCCATTCAGGTATCCTCCCACCCCTTGCTAGAGCACATTAGCCCACTGCGACAGTCCCTACCCTCCCCACCCCAGCCAGCACTCACTGAAAGTGGGGCTGCCCAGGCCTCCAAAGGCCCCGTTGGAGAGGGCAGCCAAGGAGGCGAAGCTTGTGGGACGCCCAAAGGGATCTGTGAGAGAAAAGGGGGATGGTCAGAACAATGGGCAGCTCTCAGCAGGCACCAAACACTGGCAGGGAAGAAGCAGATCAGCAAGCAGGCCCCTGGGCCCTGGAAGGCTTGGTTTTAACAAGCAGGTGCTGAGCACTTCTTTGGGCCAGGAAAGGCACTGAGCTTTAACATGGATCATGTTTATTTAACCTCACAACAAGTCCTATGAGGCAGACAGGATCATTCCCACTTTCAGATAATCAAACAGGCTCAGAGAGGTGAAGTGACTTGCCAACAGTTATCTAGCCAGTGAGTGGTATCACCAACCCAGGACCTCTCTGACTCCAGAGGTCAAGCTCTTACACCACACTGCCTCACATCGGCCACCTGGACCAGCTCTATAGTAAGCCACTTGCCTGAAAACCTCTGCTGGCTTCCTCCACCTGACATGCAGAGTCCTTCCCAACCTGACCCTAACTTCATGCATGTGTCACACAGTCAGTCAGAATAACCTATCCCACTATGGGAACCTTGTAATTTCCTTTTCCAAGAACATTCCTTCTGCCATCAGGCTCAATTCCTCCTTGTCTACCCAAATCCAGGATAAACCTCCCTAAGAAGGCTGACAAGACTTAGGAGCCACTGACCATGCTCACCCCCTGAGGTCAGAATAGCTTTCCTCCACCCTCCTCTTCCACGTGGCACAGTACTCCCTACCACTGGCTATTTTCAGAGATCAGTGTGAGCTGGCAGAGACTAGTACTTGCTCCATCCTTCTCTATCCCACTTTACAGATGAGATCAAGGCTCAAATTTGCTCAAGGTCACAAAGCAAGTGAAACCGGGTCTATTCCCCCATTCCAGCTGCCTCTCTGATCTAATTTCCATTCCCAGTTTGAGAACTCCTGTAAGTCAGGGACAAGTACTGGGTTGCACAACATGCCCATAAGCTCTTACCAATGTGGGTGCTGGGGCTCAGAAAGGGCCCATGGGCCCCGGGAGCTGCCGTGAAAGGGTTGGTTGCAGCGTGGACGGCACCTGGGGCAGAAAGGTGGGATATTCTCATGAAGCTGAGTGGGCGCAAGGTGGGCCTGGGCTGTAGACAAGGAACCTCAGGGCTCGAGAGAGCTGGCCCGACTCACCAGTCGCAGTGAAAAGGGAGGTGGCTGGGTGGGAGAGCTCCTGCCCAGGGGGCAGGGCCCCATAGGGCCCCGGAAGGCAGGGCAGGAGGTCGTTCCGAAAGTCAAGCTTGTGGGAGTCGCCCTGCATGGGACAGGGAGAGGGGCAGTGAAATGAGGAGCCAGGTGTGGTTCCGTTCTTGCTCTTTCACCCATAGCCCCCTCCAAGGGCTAGCTGGTGCCAAAATAGGGCTTGGGTGTGTGGCCTCTACCTCTCTCAGAGCCTCTCTGACCACCCACCTAGTTAGCCAGAGAACCTAGTGCTAGTTACGGAACTGCTCAGGCAGTGACCAGGAATAGGAGGGGATGTTTCTGGCCAAGATTCTGCCAAGCTACATCATAGACAGACACCCAGAGCTGAGGCAGGCCCACTCTTCCCAGCCCTCCGACCCCAGTACCTTCATCTTTTCCTGGTGTCTCAGGATCATGTAAGCCACACGCACATGCATGGCACACCACTTCCCTGGTTTCTGCCGCCCAAGAAGGATAACCAAAGGGAAAGGGAAGGAAAGAATGTTCACTCATTGCCCACTCCAGACCTGCCCTGGACATTGCCACACACATCCCCGTTCAACATCCCTACAAGTGAAGGTATGACTAGGTCACCTCACAGCCTAGGAAACTGAGGCTCAGAGAGAGAAACTGTCTTGCTCAAGGTCCCATGGCAGTTACATCTGAACCCAGGTCTGTGGTTTACAAGGCTAGTCTTTGGTTTACAAGGCTTTCCCTTTCTGTGTTCCACATCAGGCTGCCTCCACTTCTTGGGCTTCTTGCTCATTCCCAAGCAAGACCTCCCCTCAGCCAAACACCTTGATACCAGCCCCCAACTTCATGCAGCCTGAGGTCCTCACCAAACTCACCCTCAAAGGTGGCCGGAAATGGTCAGGGATCTGGGGATGGCAAAGCAGATTGGTGGCAATTCAGACATGTTTATGGATACCTGGGCACCTCATCTCCACACTCCACAGTAACCACCCAAACACCTGAGACCTTGTGATACTCCTTCAAACCTTCCCTGCTTCTTTTAAGAATCCTTTCCCCATCTCTACCACTCCAGGAGTCTCCCCTCCAGCACCAAGTTCACCAAGAACCAGGCCCCAGGAGGTAACTTGCAGGCAGGACAGGTTTCCCAACTAGAGAAACTACCCTACTAATAACTTTATATGATGAAAATCTGTTTAAGATTACTTTAGGAAAAAAGCCTTTACTATGGCTAAAAGAGATTAGAAAACATCTGGTCTAGCCTATCCTTTAGGAAACACATCCTGTACTTTTTACTATGTTCTCAGAGCCCTGGCTCTAAGGCTGCTCCCCAAGCCACTTCACAAAGGGGCAGCTTATCTTTTCATTGTTTTACATACAGGACTTCCTGGTATGATGTCATTTTTTTTAAAAGTGTTTTGTGACTTAAAAAATTTGAAAACCCCTACAAAACCACTGTTTCTGGTCATCTTATTTCTGGGGCAACCCTCATGAAATTCCTACTCCTTGTGTTCTGGGAAATCCTGTCATTTACAGAAAGTCCCTCACGTCAGATTCTCTGGGACACCACTGATCACATATTAAAAGGAAGGACCAGTAGTTCTCCCTCAAGTTAACCCTGCTCTTCCTCCACAGATCTTCCAGCTAGCTCCCCCAGGACCTGCCTTGGCCCCCCTCACCTGTGTCCCCTTTTGAGGAAGCCCGCTCGGCACTGGCCCCAGTCGTGGTGGCAGCTCGGGGTTTGTGCTCTGGGAAAAGGGAGTGAAGGGATCAGTCAGTAGGGCTGACACCAGGCATAAAAGTGGTCTAGAACCAAGCTGGGGGCTGGGACAGGGAAGAGCATGGCTTTGGAGAAACTTGGGTCCACAGGGGAGGGCAGGAAAATGGGTATGGTTTTGGGGAATGGGAAGAAGGTATGTGGATCTGGGGGTGTCTGGGTTTGTAAAGGGTGGGAGGTGGTGGTGGTGTTTGGATTGGAAGCTCACCTTGGGCTGGAAGGCCCCCTGCAGGGAGCCAAAGGAGACAGCCGGCGGAAGGCCTGGAGGTAGGCCGGGCACTGCGGGAGGGAAGGCCGTGTACGGCTGTGGAGAGAAGGGAACTAGTCCAAGCTCGGCGTGGAGAGGCAGCCCATGTCTGGTCTGCCCATCAGTCCTCTAGCCTCCAACCTAAAACCCCCCAGGAAGCTCTCCTAGGCTCAAGACCCTTGCTTTTAAAGCTGAAGACTGGACCCCAACAGTCAGGATTATACACATTAATGCATCCAAGCTCACTCACTGACTCACTGACTCACTGACTCACTCACATTATGCCGGAAGAGGCCTTCCATCTTTCCTGGGTATTTCTCAAACTACGGAAGAGAAGGGAAGAGTAAGCTGTCAGTCAGGGACTCAGGGCCTTCCCCTGGAAGCCATACCCTCCCACCCAGGTCTCTAAGTCTCATTACTGGCCCAACAAGAAGCTCACCATGTGGGGGCCATGAGGTGGCAGCAGGCCCGGGGGATAAGGGGTGAAGTGCTGGTGGGTGTGCTGGTGGGTGTGCTGGTGCTGGTGGTTGTGCTGGTGGAACTGGAAGGCCAGGGGCCGGGCTGAGCCCCCTGCCCCCACCACCTCAGGGCCACCCTGGGCATTCAGGTAGCGAGAGTTCAGGTCCTGGCCGATCAGGTCCTGCTCTGTGGGAGGGGAGGGGGAGAAGGCTTTAATATCTGCTGCTGCTATGCCAACCTCCTTGGGCCCAGGTGACTGGCCTTCCCTTCTGGCCTTGAGCCACTCCCTCCTCAAACCCTGTTGTCTGCTTAGGTCCAGATGCCCCAAAGCCGGCTGAGCCCAAGCCTGGGGCCATGGCCCCCATACCCCCCAGCCAGGACCCCAAACTCACCAGAAAGGGCGTTAGTGGCTGAGGCCCCAGGGTGCCCTGGCACCTGCAGCAAGGGTGGGGGTGGGGGCAGGGTGGGGCCAGGGGAGAACAAGGAGGGGTGGTGGGGTGGTGGGGGAGGCCGCAGCCCAGGGTGGGGAAAGCCGTGGGTGGACAAAGGCAGGGGCAGTGAGGGCGTCGGGGGCCGGTGGGTGAGCTGCGCGGACGAGGAGGAGGCAGATGAAGAGGAAGAGGACGAAGAGGATGATGAGGGAGTAGGCTGAGCCACGGGAGGGGCCGGGACCTTGAGGGGCGGCCGTGAAGAGCTGGGGAGAGAAGTGGGGAGATGAGTGAGGGGTTGGGAGGTGCCAGTTCTGACTGGAGGGGGTCAGAAGCCTGGGCGATACCTTGACCCTGGTTCTCCAACTTGGAGGGTGGTAGAACCCGGTCCCCAGGACCCCACCCCTGCCCAGGGAACCCATCCTCAGCCTGAAGTACCTCCCACACCCAACAACCCCCTCTCTCCCTCTCCAGGTCTCTTCTTCCATACAACTGCCCCTGACGTCTCTAGCTGCAACATTCCCTTTTCTGACTCGACCACAGCACAAAATGTATCACTAACTGTGACGCTTAATTACAACAGGCCACCTGGGTTCCCACCCTAAGACAGTTGAAGCAGTACCTTGCTGACCTGGCTAGGAGATAGGAGACCTAAATTCTAGACCCACCTTGCCATTAACACCCTGGGTGACCTCAAGCAAGTCACTGCCCCTCTCTGAGCCTTAGTTTTCTTAATAAGAAAAAAATGAATAACGATGACGGCAATAATAGAGACAGCACTCTAACAATAGGATCAGTGATTCTTACCCTTTAATGAGCACTTACTGTACACCAAGTACTGCCACCTGCTTTACATGCTCCAATATTTTACACCACCTTCCCAACTGCTGCCGCATCCACGTAACCACCTGTACCATCATTTTCTTCTTTCTTTTAACTCAGTTTTTGTTTTACTTAGCCTTACCCAAGCAGTAACATGTGAAATCAAGAGGGTGAGGTACTACTCATGTTTTTCTAAAGCACATAAAAGCTGAGAAAGATTTACTCACATAACTTCTGAAATTCTCTCACAAACCATTAACAATGATTGTACACACTTTGGGAAACACTGCGTTAATGCATAGTTAATCCTCACAACAACTTTAGAACGAAGGTACTATTATTATTTCATTTTACAGAAAGAGGAAACTGAGGCCCAGAGAGGTTAAGTGACTTGTCAAAGAATCACACAGTAAGTGGCAGAGCAAGAATTTTAAGCCAGGTCTGACTGACACCAAAGCCAGAACTCTCAATTATCATGACAGCATTTCCCAAAGTATGTTCTGAAGAACACTATTCCTAGCAGATGTGCCTTGCAAAAGGGTCTCACCAGCAAATAAAATTGGGGAAGGGCACACACTGGATTCCCCTGAGTGTAAATGTATAAAGGGTACTCTAATAAATCCTATAGTAATCTCTTCACATGTTTCATCCCAGTGTTTCTCAAACTTTTCAGCCTCAGAACCCTTTTCCAAGTCACCTCCCACAGGTACCATCCCATGTCCCAGTCACAGAATGCAGGGATTGGCACCAAAATGACCAGACCCTTCCAGACCAGACCAGACCCCTGGACCACTCACCTGCCAGTGCTGAGGTCCAGACTGCTGCCATAAGGAGAAGTGCGGAGGCCAAAGGGCGAGACCCGAAGCTGCAGCTGGGGCTGGGGTGGGGGTGGCAGACTGGGGGCAGTCAGCAGGGGTGCAGGGGGCGAGACAGGAGGCTGAGGGGCCAGTGGAGGTGGTGGTTCTTTCAGGGGAAAAGGCACTAGCAGCGGGTCGGGCCCAGGGGGCTGTTCCTGGCTCCGCTCCAGGCCCGACACTTTAGGGACTACAGAGAGTTTTGCTTCACAGTTCCCATTGAAGGCGCCGTGGGGGCCAGAGGCTATGAGAACAGGACAGGACAAATACTCGGTTGAGGCCCTTGCTCACCCAGCTTCCCTCCCTCGTCTTCAGCCACAGCCCTCTGGACCGACCTCTGCTGGTTGAGACAGTAAAGGATGGGTCGAGGTCATCATCGGAGACCTGGGGAAGAAGAGCAGGGACAGGGTCAGGTTCTGGTCAGGCCAGGTCCTCACTCAGGGGGGCCAACAGCCTTGGGAGCCTTCTAGGAACTAGCAGTGCTGTTAAGTCTATTCCATCAATTTAGTTGCAATCCATCACAGACTGTGGGCCCTTGAGGGCCTACGCTTGGAGCAAACAGTGGAGCAACTGAGCCTGAGAATCTGATAAGCCAGAAGGACTGAATCGAGACAGCATTGAAGTAACAAAAGAGCAGGCAAATCAATGCAAAAATGTCAGATATCATTAACTGCTGGTCCATACAGGTTTGCCTGGTTCACAAGTGTTAGCAAAAAACTTTAAACTAGCTGCTGATCTTTAGAAATCCCAAGATTCCTCATAAAAACTCAGACTTGCCGGTTCTCTTGAAAATGGGCCCATATTCTTACAACAGTTAGAACTGGTCAGTGTCCCTCTTTAGATGGACAAAGAACTCTGGTTCACCACAGTCCCAGCCAACTTTTCAAACTAAAACAAGACACACATCAGGGAGTGCAAATTTAGGTACAGGCATAGAACACCAACTGCTAGGACACATTTCAAAACAAGCAAATGAGCCCTAACAAACTGAAATACACCTTTAAAGATTATGCTCTTCCACTGATTACAATGGTTTAGTGTCCTCACTGCCATGAACACAGTCTCTGTTCAGGATCTAATCTGTAAGAGCAGACCAATTGCCAGTAGAAAGAACTAGCTCAGCTCCATAGCTACCCCGGTTTTACATGGAGAACCACTGCTATCTCCAAGGGCTTTACATTGGTTAACTGGCTCTAGTCACTAAAGCCATTTATTCTCTGAAGTCCCCCTGCCTTTTCCTCCCAAAAATCTAATCCTGGCTCAACTAACTCATGTTCCCTACTTAAGGGGAGGCTCAAGCTACTGCACGTAGGAAAACTTTAAGCTCATTATACAAGCTGTTCGTTATACAAGCAGTAAAACTGCCCACCCAACACGTTCTAGCCCTACTCACCTTCTCATCCAGATCACTTTCAGCATCACACTGGGGAGAAGGAAAAGACAGAGGTGTCACAAGAGGGAAGAGTGGGCCCAAAGGGGAAAAGAGAGGAGATTGGCCGGTACAGGTAGAGAACACTTACTATGTATCCAGCTTCCAGAGAATGACGGGAGGAGGCCTGAGAAAGACCAGAGTCCAGAGGTAAGTAAGGGAGGCTGACTAGGGAGGCCTTTGGATAAAGTCTAAACTCACTGGCAAGGCACTCAAGGCCACTCATAAACTACTCTCAATCTCTTTCCAGCTGCTTCCCTGGCTGCTACCTACTTCTATTGCCAATGCTGTGACCATTTTCTAAATGTACCAGATTCTCACATTTCTGTGCTTTTGCCCAAAACTTCTTTGCGCATTTCTCCTCTTAGCAAACTTATGACTATCCTTCAAGGCCTGACTAAGACATCCTAGGGGGCTTTCCCTAACCACAACCTTCCTCCCATCCCCCAGGCAGAATGCGTGTCTTCCTCATGTGGGTTTCTGCAGCATCTCTCCCAGATCTCTGCCTTCTGTACCTTCTCAGATTTTAGTGTAGTTATTTGCTCACAGATTGCTTCTTTCCTGCAAGACTGTGACCACCTCAAGGGAGAGGACAAAGACCATATCTAATTCACTTATGACTCAAGTTCCTTTAACACATCTCTGAATTATCAACGTTTGAAGTAAATAGATGTAGTATCAGCCCAAAACAGGTGAGTGTGACTGTGGACTCATCTTTGTCAGCCCTGGATTGGGGAGTGAGCACTCAAAATTTGCTTTTTGCCCTTAGGCACTGGGGTCACTATTTGCGATGTGCAGGGACATTACTGATGGGAAATGGATCTATGTGAAGGTCATCGTGCCGAGTTTTAAAGGACAGTGATATGGGACAAGCTCACCTCTTTCCTTCTCCGCTTATTGGGCCATTTTCGAGCCCGATCTCCAGAGGGCCGTCCAGGCTCCCGTTCAGAGCTGTCCCCTGGCTCCCCAGTGGCACCACTGGAGCCCCCCCTCTTCCGCTTCCCAGAATGCTTCAGCCGATGTTCAAGTCGCTCTGGGGGCTCTAGAGATGCATCCTTCTGTGGAGGAGGAGGTGGGACTAAAGTAGATGGAGAAAGGAAACCTCCCGATCTCTCTAGGGGGTGACCAGACCACCAAAGTGGCTCTCAGGCAAGGTAACCTGGTTGGTCCCTGGAGACTAGCTCTACCTCCTTCCACCCCAGGGTGGGGCAGAGGCCTGGCCAGAGGAGCCGGTTGCTCTGGTTTGGGGTGCCAGCATTCCCCCCTCAACTCCACCCACTCCAGGCACCGTACCCTTCTCTCTGACCCTCTGGAGCCCCCAAAAGTCCCCAGCCCCATCAGGCCCCACCTGCAAGGCCTCGAGGCTGGCGAAACTGGCAATAGCAAAGCCATCGATCAAGTCTTCCTCCTCTTCTTCCTCCTCAGGCTCCTCCTCGGCCTCCCTATCGTCTGCGCCCCCCTCCTCCTCCTCCTCCTCCTCCTCCCCGCGGCTGCCCGAGCCAGCAGGCTGCTTCCGAGTTCTGGGTCGCGGGGGCCGAGGCCTGGGACGAAGCCGCCGCCGTCTCGGGCCTCCAGGCCGCTCTCCAGACGAAGCTGACGACCAGGGCCTGGCAGGCGGCGGGGGCGACGACGAAGAAGAGGAGCCGCGCGGGGCGGCCAAAAGGGCTCGGGGCGCATCGCCGCCGGGACCTCGGCGGCGCCGCTGCTCCCGGTCTCGGTCTCGGCGCGAGCAGCGCCGCCGCCGCCGCTCCCCCTCAGTCGCCCAGCCGGGGCCCGGAGCCGTGGCCGCTGCTGTCTCCATGGCGACCGCCCTCAGCGCCGCATCCGGAGGCAGCGGGGCCCGAAGTGGCCTGTCCGCAGGCCCGGGGTCGCAGGTGCGACGTTGGCGGCTGCACAGGGACGAGAGGGCCACGGCTTCCCCTTTAAAGCAGGATCTACTGGCCCCGAGCTTGCCACAAGGCCAAGGCCCGGGGAGCCGGCGCCGCCCCGGGGCGACAAGCCCCAGAGCCCCCTCCCCCCGCCCGAGGGGCCGGCAAGACCGAAACGGTGAAAACGGAGCGGCCGTCCCTTTAAGGCGAGGCTTCAAGTTGTCCAGCCCTTGGCCCCTTTAAGACCACTCGACCGAGTCCGGCCGGCCTAGAGCGGCGGCCGTCCCCCTGCCAGGGGTCGAGACAAGTCGCCCCAAAGGAAGGGCCACCCCTTTAAAAGGGGCCGAAAGCTCGCCCTGAAACGCAGACCTCCCCTTTAAAAGTGGTCAAGTCCTCCGGCTGAGGCCACCCCTTTAAGAGGTCTAGGGTCGTCCAAACAGGCCTCTAAGGGCTCGGGAGTTAAGTTTCTAGTCCTCCGCAGGCGGCCACTTCCCCTTTAAGCTGAACTTAAAAGGACTTCTTGGCTGGGGGAGACGAAGTGGTAAAAATCCCTGCTCGCTCCAGTTCTCCTAACAGCACAGTTCTCAATTTGTCAGCTTCTGTTCGGCGCGTCCCCTTTAAGGCTGGCGTTGCAGCCGGCCGAGTTCAGAGGCCACCCCTTTAAGGAGATTTAAAGGGGCCTCCTCCTGGCCTAAGTTTTCCAGCCTCCGCCTCCGGTCGCCATGAAAGGCGGGGAGGGCGGGGGGCGGGGCCGCGGGGGCCAACCCTCCAAAGCCCCGGATGTGAGGCAACGGTGACGGGCAAAGCTTCTCTGCCGACATAAAAGTCTCTTCCTGCTTTCCTCCGTCTTTGTCTGACTTGTGCCTTAAGGGATCCGGAACAGCCTTTGGGCAGCGGGGGAGCTCCAGCGCAGCTCACCCTCCTCTTGTCTTCTTCAGAATCTCGGGCCTCTTCTCTACCACGACTTCCCTGCCCCTTCTCCCTCCCTCTTCCTCCTCAGCCTACACCTCCTTCCTCTATCTCCTCCCACTCTCCCCTCCACAATCTAAGTCGTTGATAGGTTGAGAAGTGTACGTCAAGACGGAGGTCGGGGTCAAAGTTCAGGGAGTGGGAAATAGGTAACCGCCCTCAAATTTTGGATTGGGTATACGTGTGATTAGCCCCGCCCTACGTCAAATCTTGTAATTCGACTAGTCAGAAGTAGGTACTTGGGGCGGTCCCCCAGGTGATCCCGCCTCTTCCTGCTCTTTGTTCATTGGCTCGCTTTCTGACGGCGTCGAAACGAGGAGTAGGGATCTGGTGCGCCAGAGCTGGGGGCGGTTGGCCGCTGGGCGGCGCGCGGCCTTGGAAGGTACCTTTCGACAGCCCGTGACGGCGTCTCTCCGTTTCCGGCGCTTGGCTTATTAGCCCGCAAACTGCCAGGTTACTTGCGCACGCGCGTGGTGATAACGTCGTCCCGTTGGCAGTTCCATGGGATCCCTCGCGGCACGAGGTGGGTTGAGCACGCGTGCGGTGCCTTGCGGGCACCGAGCCGCTCGGGAAACTGCGTTCCGTTATCGCTCCGTTCAGTGGGAGTGAGCTGGCCTGTCGTCTTTGCGTGTTAACAAGGAAAAAAACACCTTGATTTGTGTACTAGGCACATTCTCACATATTAATTCATTTGGGAATAAGAATTATTTCAGCAAGGTTACAGAGGGGGAGGGGAATAAACGCACAAGCATTTAGTTTCCTAACCAGAATTTGGACGGAAGAAGCCTAGTTCCAGAGTCTGTGCTCTTAGCAGCTCCCTTCAATGAAAGTTGGCACGTCTGGCCTCTGGTTGCCTGGATTGCCATTTTAATGTGGACATTTCACCGACACACTCAGCTTGCTTTCTTATGTAAAAAATGGATATAATTCCCTCTCACAGGGAAGTGCAAGTCAAGTACCTGTGACAGGTTGTTTTAGGTGCTCAATTACAGTTGATTATTCTTAGCTCCCAAATCAGCAGTAGTAGTTCCTGGCCTGCAAGTTAGGAGGAATTCAGGTCCATCTTGATCAGGCCCTTGGTCCACTCTGGGGCTTTCAGTCTCCTCCTTAATGTAAGTGATTTAGACAGACCTGACCAGGGAGGGTCCAGGAACACAGTATCTTCTGGAGCAGATTCTGAAGAATCCCTCCACACAGCAAAATTCTCAAATCAGTAAAGTATCTCTAATGACCATTCCCGACCCCCCTCCTGAATCCAACCCTCATGGCCTTCCCTGGCACCTCCCCAACTTCCAGTCTTCAGGGGCCAAAGTAGAAACATCAACCAGCACTGTCAACCAATCTCAAACTCAGACATACAAGAGAATCAAGCATATGAAAACTTTACTAGAAATATAGAGAAAAAAATGTAACTGCTCCAAGAGGCTACCCCTCCCTCCAGGATGAGGATGGACAAATAGCTGGAGTTCCTAGGTCCGATGGGGCCGCTTCCTATCCACTTCCTCCTCCTCCAGGAGCAAGGCATCCAGCTCCTCCAGCCGCTGCTGCAGCAAGGGTCCCACATCTGGGCTGGGGACCAGGTTGGGAGTAAGGGTCCTGCCAGATGCAGCCCGGACCCCCCGAGATGGCCGCCGAGATCTTGGGAGGCTGCTGTCTCGAAATTCTACAGCCCGCCGTAGCTTTCTTGAGCTGGTAAAAATCAGAGTCCCATTGCGCTCCCGGGGTTCCTCGAAGATGGTTTCAAAGGTCCTGGACCAGGCAGGGAGGGGGCTAGTTATCACCATGCCCCCTGCTTCAGCCTTCCCACTATCACCCCCAAGCCTTCAAAGTTTCTCACCTCCTGGTTGTAGGTGTCTGGTAATTCTTATTGGTATAAATTTCTTCCAAGCTGAACTCCTTCTTGTTCAACCTGGGAGCAAAAAGCAGAGGCCACTGAGAAACCTGGGGCCAGTGAGGCCTGGAGAAAGGATAAGCAAGGCCTGGTCTGTGTTTCAGTTTCTGGGACATGCCAGAGGCCAGGAGTGCTGCCTGAGGCAGACAGAGTTCTAAGCACAAACCATGTCCAGACTAAACTGACTCCTCCAAGACAAACCGTGTTCCCTGAGAGGAGACGAAGCCACATTTCAGGGAACCTGAGCCTACATCTGTTTGGCCAAAGCAGCCCCGTGCATGATAAGCCTCTCACCTGACTGGTCGAGGCAGTCCCATTGGTGTAAGGTTTAGCTGAGGATGGGCTGGTGTCCTACGTATTCTGAATCGAGAAACTTTTCCCATGGTCTGCCAAAAATGGGGCACAGAGTAAGGATGAAAAATGGGCTCAGGCTCCCCCTTGCCTCTTCCCCCTTATCTGCACTCCTACCTTCGTCTCAGGGTCTGAAAGCACCTGGTCCTCTGAGGCCCTTGCCTCCTTCTCCTTTGTTGAGCCCAACCTGCAGAGAAGGTGAAGGTTCAGGGACAAACAACATTCACAACATCCCCATCTCCTGTCCACTGGACACTAGGGAAGAAGGCTAGGCCCAGACTGTACACAGCCAGGGCTTTGAGGCGGGTTTACCAAGAGCACTACCTGGGTTCTGCAGGTTCAGAGAAGGAACGAGTGGATGCGGTGGTTGAACAAGATGTGACAAGGGGAGGAGAGGCTCCCACTCCTCCAAGAGGGAAGACCTCTTTCCGGAGACAGGGCCGAGGGGGTGGTGGGGCTCGGGTCATCTCTCCACCACCCACAGTGTGCCGCCGTGGCCATGGCCTGCTTGGGTGGGGTGGAGCAGGGGGCCAGCTGTAGTTATCTGGGCCAAGGGGCCCCAGATCAGGGCAGGAGTGGCTTCGGCCCAGAGAGGGCTTAGGGAGGGGTGCTGGGGGATTGTGGTCTTGGGCCCGCCACTGACTGATAGGGGGCCGGGGACTGACAGATGCAGTGTCCTCAGCAGCTCCGGACTGCTCAGCCTCTGAGATGGCAATCTTCAACTCCAACTTCATGGGGGGTGATGGGGGTGGGGGCTGTGGGGCTTTGTTGGGCGTGAGGAAGATGTCAGCAAAGCTCTCCAGCTTGGAGCGGACAGAACGGAAGAGGGGGGCCAAACCCCAGGGGCTGAGGTGGGGGCGTAAAAGGCTGGACGGTGGTGGGGTCGATGGGGACTCCAGAACAGGATCTGGGACTGAGGAAAGGAGAGGATCAGGTGGGCATTCCTCAGGTACAGATGTCTAAGCCCCATTTCAGTAGCCTCAGCCCCTTCCCAAACATTAAACTGCCCACAGAGGAAGAGCCCATCCCTAAAAAACTCAGTCTTAAATGTAGGAGTTGCACTTCAGGTTCTGAAATCTAAAACCCATCTTCACACACCAAGCTCTGCCTCAGTTGGGGTGGGGTTGTGTGTGTTAAGCCCCAGCCTCACCTCTGCCCCTGACATGTCTAAGCATAGCTGGGATCTTTTAGAACCCCAAATCTCATTCCTCTGAGTCCTTACCTTGTGATGGGCTCTCTGGAAGATTTGCAGACAGGGCAGATGGCTGGAATAGGGGTTCCAGGTCCCTGGGCGGAGGCACTGGCTGGCGAACCATTATCACAGGTTCAGCTCTACAGTGAAGGGGCAAGGTAAAGGCTGGGGGGAGCTTCCAGATCCCAATCCCACCTGAGCCATCACCTCCCCTGCCCTTACGACTGCTGAAAGTACTACAAGGAAGGATTCGATAAACAAATTCTGATGTTCCTAGCTCTGGCTGCCTAGATAATGGTTGTTGCCTAGACACCTTGATAAGCCCTTCCCCAGCCCTCTCACCTTTTCGTTGGGATGATGAAGTTGGGACTATGATCAGCAAAGCCCTGGATATATAAACAGGATGTTTGTGAGGAGGCAGGGAAGCCCCTTTGGCCTCCTTAGCTCCCCACATCTCAAGTCTCTCAGTTTCCTAATGTGTTCCCGGGTTCACACCAAAGACTTTTTCATATAGGTCTTCGCTTAGGCAGTATCTTCCACCTAAAATGCGGTTCTCTTTGCTCTGAGAAAAATCCACCCCAGACTCAGACCTCACATATCTGTCTTCTATTCCTCCTGGAGGGCCTGACCCCCCTGATGAGCCCCTAACATCCTGACCCAAAGCTCCCATACCTCAGCCAGGGGTCTGGAGCTGGCAATGTCTTCTAGCATCACCACTAGAGTGGGTTGGGGGGTCTGGTCCACCTTTTGTGAAGGGCCCTCCTCTGGGCCAGAGGTTGTCTTTGATCGCCGCCTCAGGGTAAGAGCAGGCCGGCGGACACAGCTCAGGGGTTCTCGGCATAAGTGAAGTGAGTCGGGAGGCCTGGAGAGGGAACAGTAAGATCAGAAGAGCTCAGGTATGTGCCCAGCTTATCCCCATCCTGCCATGCTCACCTGGCCTGCAAGGACCATGAGGACTGCTGGAGTGGTGAAGCAGACGGCTTGCTTCGGACAGAATCCCGACAACTGTTGCAGTGCCGTGAGGTGGAGGTCTCCTCTTTGGGCACCAGGGGGACCTTGGATTGGAGGAGATATCAAAAGCAAGGTGATGGAATGAGGTTGGACTGGACAGAGTCTTCCTGTGCCTAACCCTGTGCTAGAAAGGTAACAGAGATCGTGGCTAGAATTCATTTAAGATCCCCAAGGGTAAGTTGAACTGAATGAGGGGCAGATATTACAGTGTCCTAACCTGCAGATATAGGACCCAGGTAATCTCACCAAGGCTGTTTGGAGAAATGAAAAGGAGAGGATGACCTTGGGTGACTTGCTGCCCTATTGGGGGCCTCAGTTTTTCTGATCTGTGCACTGGAGCCAAAGACCTCAGCCTGCTTCCCAAGGATTGTCTAGAAATTGGGCTGAGAAAACAGAAGGCTTTCTCACATTTAATAGTTGCAGGGATGTGGTTCTAGCTCAACAGGGTTGGTGGCAGGAATGGTCATTTGAGACCCTGCCCAATTCTAGGTTGGAGTGAGAGCGAAGCAAAACTCTAGCATTAGGCTGCCTGAGTAATGGGTATGAGAATGAGGATAACCTAAATTATCCTCAGTAGTGATCTGGTCTGACTTTAGTACTGAGGAGGGGGACCTGTGAGAGAAGGGGGCCTCTCAGTGCAGGAGGCTCACCATGTGAGCAGCCATGACATCTTCCAGCACCACAGCCAGGACCCGCCGAGAAGCCTTTTCCAAGGGTGAAGGGGCCCCTAGAGACTGCAGCCTTGGCCGTTTTGGGCTCCTGGCTCCCCATAATGCCCGAGCCAGGGGCTGGCGGCACAGACGCGGCCGGCCAGGTGGGCTGGAGAATGAGAGAAGCAGAGAACGGTCGCCTGAGCCTGTCACTGGCTCTGTAGTACCGCCGCCAGGCAGCCCATTTCCCGGGCTCAAGACAGGCGGGCAGGGTGCGCTCTCACCTGGAGTCCCCGGGCAAGTCCATTGGGGGAAGCGGCGGCTCCGGGGAGTCCCTGGGGAATCCCAGGCTACAGCCTGGGGTAGGAGGAGAGCAGGGGAGCGGGAAGTGAGGGCTAGTCCCTCCCCTCGGGCTCTGCCCGTCATGGTCCGCCTGAGGCTCTTGGTAGCCCACAGACCGGAACCCTGGGGGGCGGAAGGACGCCCCCAACTGGCCGCCCGGAGCGGGTGTCTTCCCGCTGCCGCCGCGGCGATCAGAGGATCACTCGTGCCCTGCCTGGGACTTGCCGCGAGAACCTGGACTGCAGCGGCCCCAGTTCTCCCATAGCTGGAGCCTCCTGGGGCCTTTATCCCTGCAGATTTCGCCCTGAGATCCCCTGGGATCCCGGTCCTGGGAGGCTGAGTTTCCGCCGGATCCCTCTGCGACCCTCATCCACTCCCAGAGTGGCCAAGGACTCCGAAGCAAAAGTACCACACACCAACGGTCCCACCTCCCATCAGATCCCCTAGACTGGATCCCTGAGGAAAGAATCCTACAGCGCGGTTTTTCCAATCAGACGCCACGCGAGGATTATCCTCTCCCCGTGCGCTTCAGCTCTACAAAGCTCCACTCAGACAGGGGCGGCCTAAGCTTATGCACCACGAACTCAGTCCGGATCCTCGGGGATCCACTGTCAAGCAGATACCCCCTTCACTCCAATCCCGGGAGGTCCCGCCCACAGACCCCCCTCCCTCCGCCCTCCCGGATCCCCGCCCAACGCTCTCCCCAGCCCGGGACCAGATGGTTCAAACGTTTCCTTCCCTCCCTCCTCCCGCCCTCTCTCCTGCCGCTCGGTGCCCTCCCCCGCGCGCCGCTCACCGTCGCCTCCCGTGGATCCCCGGTCTTCCATGGCTCCCACCTCCAGCTCCTTTAAAACTAGCCTTATCCCTCACTACCCAACCGCCGAGGGCCTTCTTCTTGGAGCCTTCAGGCACCGCCCAATCGCCGGTCCCCGTCTTCCGGGGTGGCGAGAAACTAAGTGAAGCCTCCTGGCAGCCATCTTCCCTAGGGGCAAGAAGCCAAATTGGGCAGCGCCGCCATTATAGTTGAGGGCTAGCGCTATCCAGGATGAACCCAAGTGGGCTGGATGGCGTCATCTGAAGGCCGGTCAGTGGTCGAAAACTATGCCAAGTTTTTTGAGCTATTGAGGCAACTGTAGTGAAGCTAGAGTGCCGCCACGTTTTTTAAGGGCACCTTCCGGTTCTTTCGTTCTTAAACATGAGTGCTAACGAATGTGAAATTCCGTTTCCTAGAGAGGTCCCACTGAGGCCTGTTCCAGTACCACCTGGGTTCCTCACCCAAGTTCTCACGTCGCAGAGAAGAGTTTGGGAGGGGGCGGAGGGGACCAGAGACTAGGGCTAGTACCGCCTCCAGCATCGTTGCTTGCTCAGTCCTGGAGAGACTGGGCGGAGCCAAAGTGGGGAGAAGGCTGGGGGCGTTGAGCTTCACTTCGACTTCACCCAAGTGTCGTGCGCCTCATCCTGGAGGGTTGGCGGGTTTCTGCGGCCTGCCAGAGGGCTCGGTATAGGAGTGTCAAAGAAGGAGGCCAGTAACGACCTTGGCATGCTTGGTGAAGTCCGTCCACTTTCTTCTCTGTTCCGGGCTCCCACAACCCCTCTTTGAAGAGGGGCCTGCCTCCTTAGTAGTGAGGGTATTGGAAAGGCTGCGTCATGAATTCTTTACCAGGGGCTAGGCTGTTCGTGGGGAGGAAGTGGGCACATACTGACTTATTGCACTGTGAAGGCACCCTCACCGGCTAAACAAAACCCGTGCATCCACTAGTTCTTCCCCAGGATTCCCTGAGCTGTTTTCTTGATAGAATAAAAAATCCTGAAGCCTAGAATCTTGGGTCTGAGATGAAGGTGCAGAGTCATCTACCCAGCCCAGCATAATTTTTTCTTAAAGGAGTGAGTGATAATTAGACACAGGATAAGGAAGGAGAATTAGCAAGAGCTGATGTGGAAAGTGAGGACTCCCCAACTCTGTAACCAAGGACTCATCCAGATAGTTCTCCCATGACTACACCGACTCTCTTTGTACTGTGAGGCCTGCTGGGTCCTCTGGAAATACATGATGAGACTACTGGTGGAAAGCTCTTAGAGCTGGAGATGTCTCTCTTCCCCTAGATCAGGACTGGTTGTATGGTGCCTGAGCATGTTACTGGAGAACAAGGGGGTGGGGAACTGGTATGGTGGTGCTTCCAGCTGTCAGTGCTTGGAGGCCCTCTGGAGACTCTCACTTTCCTCCTTAAACACACAGGTGCTTCCCATGCCCCAAGGCAAGTAAAGCTTTCAAGAGCAGAACATGCCTTATCTGAATTTTGCTTCTCTAGGACTGCTGAAGAAGTCAATACCTAGGGCAAAGGAAGTAGCCTGAAGAAAGGGCCTAGACCTGAGAATCTGGTAGGGAGAGCCTAGCCCTACTACCCTAACCTGGAGAGCTGGAGTTCATCAAATTGAAGTCTTTGTCCTCAGCCCAGGCCAGCAAGGCAAGCCCTCATAGCCTCACAGTCTTGCCTCTGCCCTCGTTGTGACTACCATTTCAATAACTCCTACCTTACCTACTGCCTATGAACAGACTCTAGGGCATGACCAGTGTATGCTGATCAAGTGGCAAGAGGCCCCACAGACTCCAGTGGGGCAGGTGATGTAGTTGGAGATTGGTACAACATTCTTCAGAAACTGGCCCTTTGACTCTGGGTCTCCCAACTGCTTAACGGTTCTTGGCCTTAGTGGTCTCATTTGTAAAATGGGAACAACAAATGCCATTGTGTCGATTTCAAAATAGAAGATCAAGATGAAGTGAGAAGATATATCTGAATGTGCCTGATAAATATGTTAAGTCTCACGCTACCAAAAAGAAGATGACAAAAACTGCCTCTTCTTTCCTCAGAGTGCCCTATCCCTTTTGGTCCTCAAGCCAGCTCTCTGCTGGCAGTACCTTTCTCTACAGAAGTCTGTAGCCTGAGCTCCAGATCAGGCAGGGTAGGTTGGGCTGGGTTGTGGCTGAAGGGTGTTGAGATGGGTGGGATGATCAGTTATAGCCCATTGTCAAGAATTGCCCCCCAGAAATGACAGGAAGCCTTGGGTTTGGGGTTAACTCTACTTCCCATCGGCCATTCAAGAAAATTTCAGCACCACCTATATGCTCTGCCTTAGGATAGGGTGTCTATCCCTGAGTTTGGAGTTTATATTCCTGTAAAGGAGATTGCCATTGGTTCTGCTGCTTCCCTCAGCTTCAGTCCTCTCCACTCGAAAGTACCTGGCTCACACAGGTGTCAGCATATTCCTGCCCAATTTAATTCCACAGGTGAGGAGCTTTCAGGACCCACCTCTGGGGCTCTCCCACTCTGAACAGCTACTTTGAGTTGCTAGAATTTTTATTTACCTGAGAAAGCTGGTCCTGTCTGTGGTCTAACTCCTCTTCCACAGTCTAGAGAACCACCTGCCACCAGTTCTATCCTTGTCTCATTTTTTTTTCTTTTGAGGAGGGAGGGAATGATGGGCAGGTGTCAAATCTGAAGACACTGAATGGTAAAGTGATAGGGCTTATAGTGAGGTCAGGAGGGGAAAAGGCTAGGAGGATTACAGGGTCAAGAAGGGTGAAGGGAGCTATTAAGCTTTGAAACAGTAGTATGTCGCTATACCAGTTATAAATTTATTACCTCTCAGCTCTACATTCATTCTTTTTGCCTGCTCTGTGAAAATGGGTCTGGGCCCTTTAAATATATTTTCTTTGCAAACTGGCATCATATTAAGTTCTGCCAAGACGCAGCTGGGGAAACATTGCACAGAGAAAGGATTGCATCCTGGTTCCAGTGAGCCCTATTGGCAGGCTCCTGCAGTGCACTTGGGTCCCCCCGCCTCCAGCTTCTGTAGTCTGGGCAGCTTCTCCACTGCTAGGCTCTGGGAGCACCCAATGGCCTGCAGCACCTAGTGGCCAGCACCTTCTCCTGGTATGTGCCTCTGGTGAGTCACCTTCCCAGGAACAGTTTTCTCTGGTACCCTAAAGGGAGATTGCCAGCAAATTCCACCAGAGTTGCACCCCAGCAACTCTTGTGCTCTCTCCAGAAATTTCTGGATTTCAGTCCCAGGGAGGCCCAGGTAGAGGCTCTTTTTGGATGCTGTTTCTCCAGCTGAGGTATTGTGGCTGCTCCTTATACCTGCTATTCCTGACTTCCTTAGAATTATTTTTACTTCTTACTATCTTTTATTTTGTGTTTTTTTGTATCATTAATGTACAGTTACACGAGGAACATTATGTTTACTACACTCCCCCATCAGCAAGTCCCCCCCACATACCCCATTATAGTCACTGTCCATCAGCATAGTAACATGTTGTGGAATCACTACTGGTCTTCTCTGTGTTTTACAGCCCTCCCCGTGCCACCCCACATATTATACTTACTAATCATAATGCCCCCTTTCTTTTTCCACCACCCTTATACCTCCCTTCCCACCCAAGCTCCCCAGTCCCTTTCCCTTTGGTAACTGTTAGTCCATTGTTGGGTTATGTGAGTCTGCTGCTGTTTGGCTCCTTCAGTTTTTTCTTTGTTCTTATACTCCACAAATGAGTGAAATCATTTGATACTTGTCTTTCTCCACCTGGCTTATTTCACTGAGCATAATACCCTCTCGCTCCATCCATGTTGTTGCAAATGGTAGGATTTGTTTTCTTCTGATGGCTGAATAATAGTCCATTGTGTATATGTACCACATCTTCTTTATCCATTCATCTATTGATGGACACTTAGGTTGCTTCCATATCTTGGCTATTGTAAACAGTGCAGCGATAAACATAGGGGTGCATCTGTCTTTTTCAAACTGGAGTGCTGCATTCTTAGGGTAAATTCCTAGAAGTGGAATTCCTGGGTCAAATGGTATTTCTATTTTGAGCATTCTGAGGAACCTCCATACTGCTTTCCACAATGGTTGAACTAGTTTACATTCCCACCAGCAGTGTAGGAGGGTTCCCCTTTCTCCACAACCTCGCCAACATTTGTTGTTTGTCTTTTCAATAATGGTGATCCTTACTGGTGTGAGGTGATATCTCATTGTGGTTTTAATTTGCATTTCTCTGGTGATTAGCGATGTGGAGCATCTTTTCATGTGCCTGTTGGCCATCTGAATTTCTTCTTTAGAGAACTGTCTATTCAGCTCCTCTGCCCATTTTTTAATTGGATTATTTGCTTTTTGTTTGTTGAGGTGTGTGAGCTCTTTATATATTTTGGATGTCAATCCTTTGTCGGATCTGTCATTTATGAATATGTTCTCCCATACTGTAGGATACCTTTTTGTTCTATTGATGGTGTCCTTTGCTGTACAGAAGCTTTTCAGCTTGATATAGTCCCACTTGTTCATTTTTGCCTTTGTTTCCCTTGCCCGGGGAGATATGTTCATGAAGAAGTCACTCATGTTTATGTCCATGAGATTTTTGCCTATGTTTTTTTCTAAGAGTTTTATGGTTTCATGACTTACATTCAGGTCTTTGATCCATTTGGAGTTTACTTTTGTGTATAGGGTCAGACAGTGATCCAGTTTCATTCTCTTACATGTAGCTGTCCCGTTTTGCCAGCACCATCTGTTGAAGAGACTGTCATTTCCCCATTGTATGTCCATGGCTCCTTTATCAAATATTAATTGGCCATATATGTTTGGGTTAATGTCTGGAGTCTCTATTCTGTTCCACTGGTCTGTGGCTCTGTTCTTGTGCCAGTACCAAATTGTCTTGATTACTGTGGCTTTGTAGTAGATCTTGAAGTTGGGGAGTGAGATCCCCCCCACTTTATTCTTCCTTCTCAGGATTGTGTTGGCTATTCGGGGTCTTTGACGGTTCCATATGAATTTTAGAACTATTTGCTCTAGTTCATTGAAGAATGCTGTTGGTATTTTGATAGGGATTGCATCGAATCTGTATATTGCTTAGGGCAGGATGGCCATTTTGACGATATTAATTCTTCCTAGCTAGGAGATTGGGATGAGTTTCCATTTGTTAGTGACCTCTTTAATTTTTCTTAAGAGCGTCTTGTAGTTTTCAGGGTATAGGTTTTTCACTTCCTTGGTTAGGTTTATTCCTAGGTATTTTATTCTTTTTGATGCAATTGTGAATGTAATTGTTTTCCTGATTTTTCTTTATATTAGTTCATTTTTTTTTATTATCGGTAGACATGTCCTTTTGTTCAGTCATGCTGAGTATTTTTTTTTGAGAGGGCATATCTTATATTTATTGATCAAATGGTTGTTAACAACAATAAAATTCTGTATAGGGGACTCAATGCACAATCATTAATCAACCCCAAGTCTAATTCTCAACAGTCTCCAATCTTTTAAAGTATAATGAACAAGTTCTTACATGGTGAACAAATTCTTACATAGTGAATAAGTTCTTACATGGTGAACAGTGCAAGGGCAGTCATCACAGAAACTTTCGGTTTTCATCATGCATTATGAACCATAAACAATCAGGTCAAATATGAATATTCATTTGATTTTTATACTTGACTTATATGTGGATCCCACATTTCTCCCTTTATTATTATTATTATTATTTTTAATAAAATGCTGAAGTGGTAGGTAGATGTAAGATAGAGGTAGAAAACTTAGTTTAGTGTTGTAAGAGAGCAAATGTAGATGATCAGGTGTGTGCCTCAAGACTATGTGTTAATCCAAGCTAGACGAGGGCAATAAAACATCCACGGATACAGAAGATTTCTCTCAAAACAGGGGCAGAGGTTCTAAGCCTCACCTCTGTTGATCCCCAATTTCTCACCTGATGGCCCCCCTGCAACTGTGCCTGTCTTAGGTTGTTCCTCCCTTGAGGAATCTTACCCATCTCTGACTAACCAGTCATCTTCCGGGGCCATACAGGGAGATGTAAAGTTGGTAAGTGAGAGAGAAGCCATATTGTTTGAAAAGGTTAGCTTTTTACTTCTTTGCAGATTTATGCCCTGTGGCTTCTATGCCCACCATTTGTCTCGAGGTATCTTTAGCACTTGGAGGAATTATGATACTCGGTAAATTCGATATGAGGCACGAATTCTACTTAAGGGTTGTAATTAGGAAGGAAGAAGAAAAGCTGTAGAAGTAGCAGGCGGAAGAAAACATGGGAAGATTGATTATTTCTTTGACATATCTTCTTGTAGAGTAATTTAAGCATGTATAGGTTTTAAACTACTAATTAAATTGCACACACACATTAACATAATAGGAATTCAGTTATATAACCAAAGCAGATCTATAATTACAAGCCATCTCCAGTGAGGCCAAGAAAACCAGTTAGGCACCCTAGGCATTTGTGAAAATTTGTTTATGATATGATGGATATTGTCCAACTGTACTTGAACAGTCTGAGAGAAATCAGACAAATTAAAACAGCCCATTCCTGGGAACTGTTCACATCCCATATGTTCTTTTAACAGTAGATAGTCTGTAGTTATAAGATTTTGGAGTGCTACAACTTGCACTTCTCCTAATTCTTGGTTGAGTTCCAACAGTGTAGATCCAGTCAAATTTGTTGTTTTACTGTATGCACAGGCCAGCTTAGATATCTCCTTCTTCATTCCAATGGCAAGTCCAGGAACCAGTGGGATGAATGCAGCTACAACTGCAGCATCACCTGGATCTTTGTTGAGGTTTTTTGATGATCATCTTCTGGTATGACTCTTCCAGAGAGTGCTGATGTTGGAAGTTCTTCTTCATATCGTATCTTAGTTCATTTTCTGGGTAGCCAAATTAGGCTTTGATCCTCTGTATAAATACAAACAGACCCTTTGCCCACACTTTGATCTGCCCTTTATACCATTATGTAGAACTCACTGGAGGTCACCACACAGGAACTGCTTTTTTTTGTTTTTGTTATCTTTAATCTACACTTACATGAAGAATATTATGTTTACTAGGCTCTCCCCTATACCAGGTCCCCACTATAAACCCCTTTACAGTCACAGTCCATCAGCATAGCTAAATGTTGTAGAATCACTAATTGTCTTCTCTGTGTTGTACAGCCCTCCCCTTTCTCCCACCCCCCCATGCATGCTGATATTAATACCCCCCTTCTTCCTCCCCCCCCTTATCCCTCCCTACCCACCCATCCTCCCCAGTCCCTTTCCCTTTGGTACCTGTTAGTCCATTCTTGGGTTCTGTGAATCCGCTGCTGTTTTGTTCCTTCAGTTTTTCCTTTGTTCTTGTACTCCTCAGATGAGTGAAATCATTTGGTATTTCTCTTTCTCCGCTTGGCTTATTTCACTGAGCCTAATACCCTCCAGCTCCATCCATGTTGCTGCAAATGGTAGGATTTGCCCTCTTCTTATGGCTGAGTAGTATTCCATTGTGTATATGTACCACATCTTCTTTATCCATTCATCTACCGATGGACATTTAGGTTGTTTCCAATTCTTGGCTATTGTAAATAGTGCTGCGATAAACATAGGGGTGCATTGGTCTTTCTCAAACTTGATTGCTGCGTTCTTAGGGTAAATTCCTAGGAGTGGAATTCCTGGGTCAAATGGTAAGTCTGTTTTGAGCATTTTGATGAACCTCCATACTGCTTTCCACAATGGTTGAACTAGTTTACATTCCCACCAGCAGTGTAGGAGGGTTCCCCTTTCTCCACAGCCTCGCCAACATTTGTTGTTGTCTGTCTTTTGGATGGCAGCCATCCTTACTGGTGTGAGGTGATACCTCATTGTAGTTTTAATTTGCATTTCTCTGATAATTAGCGATGTGGAGCATCTTTTCATGTGTCTGTTGGCCATCTGTATTTCTTTTTTGGAGAACTGTCTATTCAGTTCCTCTGCCCATTTTTTAATTGGATTATTTGATTTTTGTTTGTTGAGGCGTGTGAGCTCTTTATATATTTTGGATGTCAAGCCTTTATCGGATCTGTCATTTACAAATATATTCTCCCATACTGTAGGGTTCCTTTTTGTTCTATTGATGGTGTCTTTTGCTGTACAGAAGCTTTTCTGCTTAATACAGTCCCACTTGGTCATTTTTGCTGTTGTTTTCCTTGCCCGGGGAGATATGTTCAAGAAGAGGTCGCTCATGTTTATGTCTATGAGGTTTTTGCCTATGTTTTTTTCAATGAGTTTAATGGTTTCATGGCTTACATTCAGGTCTTTGATCCATTTTGAATTTACTTTTGTATATGGGGTTAGACAATGGTCCAGTTTTATTCTCCTACATGTAGCTGTCCAGTTTTGCCAGCACCATCTGTTGAAGAGACTGTCATTTCGCCATTGTATGTCCATGCCTCCTTTATCAAATATTAATTGACCATATATGTTTGGGTTAATGTCTGGAGTCTCTAGTCTGTTCCACTGGTCTGTGGCTCTGTTCTTGTGCCAGTACCAAATTGTCTTGATTACTATGGCTTTGAAGTAGAGCTTGAAATTGGGGAGTGAGATCCCCTCTACTTTATTCTTCTTTCTCAGGATTGCTTTGGCTCTTCGGGGTCTTTGGTGTTTCCATATGAATTTTTGAATTATTTGTTCCAGTTCATTGAAGTATGTTGCTGGTAATTTGATAGGGATTGTACCAAATCTGTATATTGCTTTGGGCAGGATGGCCATTTTGACAATTTTAATTCTTCCTAGCAATGAGCATGGGATGAGTTTCCATTTGTTAGTGTCCCCTTTAATTTCTCTTAAGAGTGACTTGTAGTTTTCAGAGTATAGGTCATTCACTTCTTTGGTTAGATTTATTCCTAGCTATTTTATTCTTTTTGATGCAATTGTGAATGAAATTGTTTTCCTGATTTCTCTTTCTATTGGTTCATTGTTAGTGTATAGGAAAGCCACAGATTTCTGTGTGTTAATTTTGTATCCTGCAACTTTGCTGAATTCCGATATTAGTTCTAGTAGTTTTGCAGTGGAGTCTTTAGGGTTTTTTATGTACAATATCTTGTCGTCTGCAAATAGTGACAGTTTAACTTCTTCTTTACCAATATGGATTCCTTGTATTTCTTTTTTCTGTCTGATTGCCGTGGCTAGAACCTCCAGTACCACGTTGAATAACAGTGGGGAGAGTGGGCATCCCTGTCTTGTTCCCGATCTCAGAGGAAAAGCTTTCAGCCTCTTGCTGTTCAGTATGATGTTAGCTGTGGGTTTATGATATATGGCCTTTATTATGTTGAGGTACTTGCCCTCTATGCCCATTTTGTTGAGAGTTTTTATCATGAATGGATGTTGAATTTTGTCGAATGCTTTTTCAGCATCTATGGAGATGATCATGTGGTTTCTGTCCTTCTTTTTGTTGATGTGGTGGATGATGTTGATGGATTTTCGAATGTTGTACCATCCTTGCATCCCTGGGATGAATCCCACTTGGTCATGGTGTATAATCCTCTTGATGTATTTTTGAATTCGGTTTGCTAATATTTTGTGGAATATTTTTGCATCTACGTTCATCAGGGATATTGGTCTGTAGTTTTATTTTTTGTTGGGGTCTTTGCCTGGTTTTGGTATTAGGGTGATGTTGGCTTCATAGAATGAGTTTGGGAGTATCCCCTCCTCTTCTATTTTTTGGAAAACTTTAAGGAGAATGGGTATTATGTCTTCTCTGTATGTCTGATAAAATTCCGAGGTAAATCCATCTGGCCCGGGGGTTTTGTTCTTGGGTAGTTTTTTGATTACCAATTCAATTTCATTGCTGGTAATTGGTCTGTTGAGATTTTCTGTTTCTTTCTGGGTCAGTCTTGGAAGGTTGTATTTTTCTAAGAAGTTGCCCATTTCTCCTAGGTTTTCCAGCTTGTTAGCATATAGGTTTTCATAGTATTCTCTAATAATTCTTTGTATTTCTGTGGGGTCCGTCGTGATTTTTCCTTTCTCGTTTCTAATTCTGTTGTTGTGTGTTGACTCTCTTTTTCTCTTAATAAGTCTGGCTAGAGGCTTATCTATTTTGTTGATTTTCTTGAAGAACCAGCTCTTGGTTTCATTGATTTTTTCTATTGTTTTATTCTGCCAGTATTTGTTTTTTTCTTTTCTTTTTGTAGCCTTTCTAATGGGTGTGAGGACAGTACAATTTACTGAATATTGAAGGCTATCTTATCTAATCCTTCCTGTTTTAAACAGATGATTTTAATATACTTTCTCTAGCTCTTTTCCCATGTTTCTTCCAGTTGGGAGCTATTTGCTTTATTATTATTATTATTCCATCTTTTTCTTGATTCACAATGTTAATTTTTTTCTGTGCTCAGCCAAGAAGTGAGAGACTATCTTGTAATTCCCTGCACTGTGGCTTTCTCAAACTAGATCCCATATAAATCTTCACAGGTACAGATGTTGGAAATAAGACTGTCACCTGAGTGAAATATTCAAGAGTGTAAGGCTCGAGGCACCGGAGAGAGGAGTGAGCATGTCAGACGAGCTCACCCCTAACCAAATAAAGGGGAGCAGCAAGGCCCCCAACCCCGGCCTAGTAAAGGAAAGAGACCAACAGATTCTGGCCTGATGACGTGCCAAAATCCCCAGCTGCTGCCTCCTCCCAACCTGGAAAAGGTGCCTTAGGCTAGCGAATCCTCATGCCACTGTAAACCTATGCTCTCCCTCCCCCTAACTTCTTTAAAAACTTGCTGCCTGCCCTGCTGGGTGCGACTTCTCCAGCCTGTGACTAACCAGACCAGTGAACATTACCCGGGATTGCACCCTATTAAACTTTTGGCTCCTTTGTAGCCTCCTTGCCTGGTTATTTTGGCTTGATTTTACCTTACAACTGGTACTGAAACCCGGGAAGGAGATAAGGTGCGGGGCTCCAGCCGGCCACTGGCAGCTCCCACCCCTCCTTCCCTGATCTGGGACCTCCACCTACTCTCAGCACCTCGGACAGTGATTCGGTGAGTCCCTCCTTTCCTGCAGTCCGTTTTCCCAGTCCTGTCTCCACCTGGTTCAAAAACATAGCTACATCCAGGTTCTCCAGGCATTAAGCTTGTCCTGATCCCGAGACAGAGGAGACGTCCTCATCTGGCCTCCCAGATCTCTGAGGAAGAGTACGATACTTCCCCGTCTCCTCCTAACCTGAGCGAGTTTTGGACTCTGGGCTCACCAGTTTAGGGGCTCTGGGAAATGGGTAACAGACATGGGGTACCAGTCCTCTAAATCGGAGTCTCAGACCCCTCTGCAGTGTCTCATATCCAATCTGGCGACCCTAGATATAGTAGAGGAGATCCGTAAATGGAAACTGGTCCAACTCTGTTCTCAGACTTGGCCTCAGTGTCCTCTAGACAATCAATCTCACTGGCCCTCAGAGGGAACTTTTGATTTTAGCCTCCTCACTGACCTAACTAATTTCTGTCACCAAACTGGGAAGTGGTCTGAAGTCCCATATGTCCAGGCCTTTTGGACATGCGCTCCCGCCCAGAACTTTACTTTAAGTGTTCAACGACCCAGGTTCTCCTGGCCCGATCTCCAGGATCCCTTAAGGATTGCCAGCCTCTTATTCTGCCCAGTCCTTCCTCCTTTTCAGATCTGCCAGAGGACCTCGGTTGCCCACCTCCCTCACCTCGCAATCCCCTTCCCCTCTCTCTCTGCCACCATCTTTAAGTTCTTTGTCCTCACCCATGTTGCCACCATCTTTAAGTCCTTTGTTCTCACCAGCGTCGCTGCCATCTTTAGGTCCTTCATCCTCAACCATGCCATCTTCCTGCTCCTCTCCTCTTCCGGTGTCTGTGCCACCCCCTCCCCCTCTCCTTCCGCCTTCACCACTCTCTTTCCCCACTAGAAGGCTCCTCCCACCCTCGGGTTCTGAAAACCATGGATAAGACTCCTCCCAGCACAGACCCACCTCCTTTCTCTCCCGACCCTACACCCCTCCCCGCACCTGCCATTCCCCGTTTGTATCCTCCTCTCCCAGCATCACCACCATCTTGTCCTTCACTTCCTGTTCCCACCCCGCCACCATCTTATGTGTCCATGCCACCCTTAGCGCCCAGTTGGTCTAGCCCTCTGGTCACCAGATCCAAGGCCCAGCAGCCGCCCCAAACAAAGGCCCAACTAGTAGCCCTTCTGTGAGAGGTGGTGGGGGCAGAAGGGGTTGTCCAGGTTCACATCCCTTTTTCCCCAGGGGACCTATCCCAGGTTGAGAAATGCCTGGGCTCTTTTTCCTCTAACCCCACAGTTTATACTAAAGAGTTTGACTACCTAACTTGGGCCTATGAACTTACCTGGCATGATATACATGTTATCCTAACCTCCACTCTTACCTCTGAGGAATATGACCGTGTTACCTCAGCCGCCCGACACTGTGCAAACGAAGCACATAACATGGATCAGACTGAGCCAATTGGGATGGAAGCAGTTCCTCTCATGGACCCCCAATGGGGCTATAATACCCAAGACAGGAATGCTCTGGTATTTACTGGCAGGTATGAATAAGACAGCTCAAAAGGCCATTAATTATGATAAGCTGAGAGAGATTACTCAGAGACCTGATGAAAAACCAGCCTGTTTTCTTAACTGGCTCACCAAGGCTCTCTCCATACATACCCACCTCAACCCCAACTCATCATTGGGGTCCATGGTGTTGGCTACTCATTTTATTATCCAGTCAGCCCTGGACATAAGACATAAGTTATAAAAGGCAGAGGAGGGGCCCCAGACTCAACTCCATGACCTGGTAACCATGGCCTTTAAAGTCTTTAATACCCGTGATAAAGAACATGAGAGGAGGATAGCATCCCAGACCCGAGCCTTCACAGCAGCCCTACGGCCGGCAGAACAGAGGTCTCATCACACCAAAGACTGGTCTGGAGCTTGTGAGCCTCTGGGATCTTGCTTCTGGCATGGCCAGGAAGGCCACTGGGAAAATAGATTCCCCAGCCCAACCAATAAGCCGACCAAACCCTGCTCAGTTTATGGTAAGAGAGGTCATTGGAAGGTAGAGTGCCCGGTTGGGGAAGGTCGTACCCCTGTGACAGAGTCTCGTGGGAGGCAGGCCCCCCTGAGGGACTCCCCTCTCGACCTACTGGGCCTACTTGAAGACTGAAGATGCCTGGACTCGAATACCCCTATCACTTTTGCCGAGCCCAGGGCCACGCTGTGGGTAGTGGGTAAGTCCATGTCCTTTTTGGTGGACACGGAGGCTACCTACTCTGTTTTACCTTCCTTTCACGGGCATTTACATCTTTCCCAGATTTCGGTAGTGGGTGTCATGGGCATCCCCTCTAAGCCTCTGGAGACAGGTCCGGTAGCCTGCACATTTGAGGGGCATCCTCTTACCCACTCATTTCTAGTTATCCTGTCCTGTCCAATCCCTTTGTTAAGGAGAGATCTCCTATCCAAGCTTGGTGCCTCTATCTCCCTGCCACTTAGTCATCTTCAACCAAGCTCACTCATTGCCTTAGCCAGTATAAGTTGTGGCCCTGAGGCCTTCACAGACCCTCCTGTACCGTTGGCCGGCATTAACCCGATGGTCTGGGACACCTCTACTCCTGTAGTGGCGAGCCATCATGCTCTGGTTCTCATCCACCTCAAGGTCCCATCCTCCTTTCCTTCTAGGCCCCAATTTCCTATTTCCCAAGCCCATCACAAGGGCATCCTACCTATCATTAACCATCTTCTTTCCCAAAGGCTTCTGGTACCAACTAATTCTCCCTGTAACACTCCAATCCTTCCTGTCAAGAAGCCATCAGGGGCCTACCAGCTTGTTCAGGACCTGCAGATAATCAACGAGGCTGTGGTTCCTCTTCACCCAGTCGTCCCTAACCCTTATATACTCTCTTGTCTCAGGTTCCCCCAGACACCTCCCACTTTACAGTTTTAGACCTTAAGGATGCATTCTTCACCATCCCTCTACACCCTGATTCCCAGTTACTGTTTGTCTTTACCTGGGAGGACCCAGACACCCACCGAACTAGACAACTGACTTGGACGGTCCTCCCTCAAGTCTTCTGGGACAGTCCTCACCTTTTCAGACAGGCACTGGTGGAAGATCTGTCCCATCATGACATGGGAGTCAGCACTCTCTTACAGTATGTCGATGATCTCCTTCTATGTAGCCCCACAACAGAGGCCTCTGTTCAAGACATGGCTTCCCTCCTAAACTTCCTGGCTCAGCAAGGATATAGAGTCTCTCCATCAAAAGCTCAATTATCCACCCCACAAGTTACATACCTCGGAGTGGCCCTAACTCCTTCTTCCAGGGCACTCACAGTGAACCAAACAGCCTCCATTAGAGCTCTACTACCACCCACCTCAGGAGCTGAGATCTTGTCGTTTCTCAGATTGGTGAGGTTTTTCCGACACTGGGTCCCTAACTTAGCCTTATTAGCTAAGCCTCTGTATGCTGCTGCCAAAGAAACGCCCTCTGGACCACTCACCTCTCCTACAGCAGTGGCGCATGCTTTTGAAGAACTGCGAAATGCCCCCCTCTCCTCACCCCCACTTGTGCTTCCTAACCCTAACAAACCTTTTCTTTTATATATTGCAGAAAAGACAGCAATAGCAACTGGGGTGCTGGTCCAGCCAGTAGGACCCAGACACCAACTGGTTGCTTTCCTGTCAAAACAACTGGATCCCACCGCCAAGGGGTGGCAACCCTGTCTTAGAGCCCTGACAGCAGCAGTGTGCCTCTCCAAAGAAGCTCTAAAACTAACCCTCCTACAGGCAGTAAACCTATACTCTTCTTATCGTTTACAGGACCTTCTGGGCCACAAATCCTTGGCCTCTCTCAGCCCATCACAAGTGCAGGAATTTCACCTCCTATTTATTGAACACCCCCAGTTAACTTTACAGGTGTCACCACCATTACACCCAACCACCCTCCTTCCTCCCACCAGTTCATCTGCCATGCCCAGCCACTCCTGCACAGAGCTGGTGGAAACCCTTCGACTCCCACACGAGGGTCTCCGGACATGCCTCTCACTAACCCAGACTTAACTCTGTTCATGGATGTAAGCTCAGTCAGGGATTCAAATGGGTGCAGGCAGACGGCCTACGCAGTGGTTTCCTCCTCCCCAGAAATAGTGGAGGCGGCTCGCCTGCTGATGGGTACCACCTCCCAAAAGGCAGAACTAGTAGCCTTCACGCGAGCCTTACAGTTGGCAGCGGGTCTTAGGGTAACCATTTACATGGACTTAAAGTATGCTTTCCTAATCACAGCCATGCAATGATCTGGAAGGAAAGGGGATTCCTCACTACCCGAGGGACCCCAATTGTAAATGGTAAAGCAATTCATCACTTGCTCCACACCTTACAGGAACCCAAGGAGGTGGCTATTGTTCATTGCCGGGGACACCAGAGTGTTACCGACCCAGTCACTATAGGGAATGCTCTACCAGATGCTACTGCCCAACAACTGACCTCAGGCCCTGATTACTCCTTGGTATTGTTTCTCTCCCCCTCTATAACTCCTAATTACTCTAAGGAGGAAAAACAACAACTCTTAGACCAGGGTGGAATGGCTGGACAACAGGGTTGGATACATCTTAAGGACAGGATAGACCTTCCCCAGGCCCAGGCCAGGGAAATCATATCTATAGTCCACCAATTCCTCCATATTGGTCCGGACGCTACGTACAGGTTTCTCTCCCCTATCTTCGCCCCACTTGGGCTCTGAAAGACCATTAACCAGGTACATATGGCTTGCACGATGTCATCATGTTTCTTCTCAAGGTGCCCTCAAACGCCGTGTGGCCCTCCACCATCTGCAGGGGGTGCTACCTGGACAGGATTGGCAGATTGATTTTACCCACATACCTAAACACAAGAAACTCAGATATTTACTGGTCATGGATGATACATTTTCAGGTTGGATCGAGGCCTTTCCTACATGCCAAGAGACTGCGTCAGTGGTGGCAAAGACGTTGGTGGAACACATCATCCTTCGTTTTGGCCTCCCGATGTCGCTCCAGTCAGACAACAGACCAGCTTTCATCTGAAAGGTCACACAACTGGTGACTGACTCTCTAAATATCTCCTGGAAACTACAAATACCCTATCACCCTCAATCCTCGGGTAAGGTGGAAAGGGCCAATGGCCTTCTCAAGGATCAACTTACCAAACTCTCCTTAGAGGTAAAGACCTCCTGGCCAGATCTACTCCCAATTGCTCTCACCCAATTGCAAGCAGCCCCTAGGGGACCCACCGGACTAAGTGCCTTTGAGTTAATGTATGGTCGACTCTTCCTTCTAAACACAGGCCTGCCTACAACTCCACCCCCTCTAGCCTCCTACCTACCTTACTTCTCACTCCTAAGACATCTCAGGGAACATGCAGACCAGTTCCTGCCTCAACTCACCTCCCCCTCAGATCCAGGAATCATGGAGGTTCTCCAGCTGTGTGACGAAGTCCTTCTTAAAGAACTCCAGATTGGCGGAGCCAACATGGCGGCGTGAGTAGGACAGTGGGAATCTCCTCCCAAAAACATATATACTTTTGAAAATACAACAAACACAACTAGCCCTAAAAGAGAGACCAGAAGACGCAGGACAGTGGCCAGACTGCAGCTACACCAGCGAGAACCCAGCGCCTCGCGAAGGGGGTAAGATACAAGCCCCGGCCCTGCGGGACGCGAGCGCCCCTCCCCCCAGCTCCCGGCGGGAGAACAATAGGCAGAGCGGGAGGGAGACGGAGCCCAGGACTGCCGAACACCCAGCCCCAGCCATCCGGGCCAGAGCGCAGACACAGTATATGCCCAGGGGGCCCTGGATACTGGGAGAACAGGGGGTAGACCTCAGAGCGGGTGCTGAAGCTGATGCCCCTGTGACAAAGAAAAGCGGGGGCTTTTTTTGAAAGTCTTAAAGGGACAGGGACTTAACAGCTTGACGGAAACAACCCAGGTCACAGTACAGCAGCTGGAAATTACAGGGAAAACCGGGTGCACTAACCCCCTGGGCAACAGCTCTGAGACCCCTCACGGAGGCAAACAGTCAAGCAGCCCCCCCATCCATCACCCCACCGGGCGCTGCGAAAGCAGAGAAGCAGCCTGAGACAAATTCCGCCCACAGAAAGGGAAATTTCTCCCTTCCGGCCAGGCAAGACACAAAGACCCACTCTACACGCAATTACCCAACACAAGCCACTAGGGGTCGCAGTTGCCCCAGTAAAGAAAGGCCAGTAGTAAGTGAAAATTTTGGCCCTCCCAGCTGACAGTCAATAGCACCTGTCAACATGAAAAGGCAAAAAAATATGATTCAGACAAGACTAACCCAGACAGCTTCGGCATCTGCTACATCTTCCCCTGAGAAGGAATCTGGGGAGATAGATTTAGCCAGTCTACCTGAAAAAGAATTCAAAACAAAAGTCATAACCATGCTGATGGACTTGCAGAGAAATATGCAAGAACTAAGGAAGGAGAATTCAGAAATAAAACAAGCTCTGGAAGGACTTCAAAACAGAATGGACGAGATGCAAGAGACCATTAATGGACTAGAAAACAGAGAACAGGAACGCAGAGAAGCTGATGCAGAGAGAGATAAAAGGATCTCCAGGAATGAAAGAATTCTAAGAGAGCTGAGTGATCAATATAAAAGAAATAATTTAAGAATCATAGGCATTCCAGAAGAAGTAGAGAGAGAAAAGGGGATAGAAAATGTCTTTGAAGAAATAATTGCTGAAAATTTCCCCAAACTAGGGGAAGAAATGGCCTCTCAGACCACAGAGGTACACAGAACTCCCATGACAAGGGATCCAAGGAGGGCAACACCAAGACACATAATAATTAAAATGGCAAAGATCAAAGACAAGGACAAAGTATTACAAGCAGCCAGAGAGAAAAAAAAGGTTACCTACAAAGGAAAACCCATCAGGCTATCATCAGACTTCTCAACAGAAACCCTACAGGCCAGAAGAGAATGGCATGATATACTTAATGCAATGAAACAGAAGGGCCTCGAACCAAGACTACTGTATCCAGCACGAATATCATTTAAATATGAAGGAGGGATTAAACAATTCCCAGACAAGCAAAAGTTGAGGGAATTTGCCTCCCACAAACCACCTCTACAGGGCATCCTACAGGGACTGCTCTAGATGGGAGCACTCCTAAAAAGAGCACACAACAAAACACCCAACATATGAAGAAGGGAGGAGGAGGAATAAGAAGGGAGAGAAATAAAGAATCATCAGATTGTGTTTATAATAGCTCAACAAGCGAGTTAAGTTAGACAGTAAGACAGTAAAGAAGCTAACCCTAAACCTTTGGTAACCACAAACTTAAAGCCTGCAATGGCAATAAATTCATACCTTTCAATAATCACCCTAAATGTAAATGGACTGAATGCACCAATCAAAAGACACAGAGTAATAGAATGGATAAAAAAGCAAGATCCATCCATATGCTGCTTACAAGAGACTCACCTCAAACCCAAAGACGCGCACAGACTTAAAGTCAAGGGATGGAAAAAGATATTTCAAGCAAACAACAGAGAGAAGAAAGCAGGTGTTGCAATTCTGGTATCAGACAAAACAGACTTCAAAATAAAGAAAGTAACAAAAGACAAAGAAGGACATTACATAATGATAAAGGGCTCAGTCCATCAAGAGGATATAACCATTATAAATATATATGCACCCAATACAGGAGCACCAACATACCTGAAACAAATATTAACAGAACTAAAGGAGGAAATAGAATGCAATGCATTCATTCTAGGAGACTTCAACACACCACTCACTCCAAAGGACAGATCCACCAGACAGAAAATAAGTAAGGACACAGAGGCACTGAACAACACACTAGAACAGATGGACCTAATAGACATCTACAGAACTCTACATCCAAAAGCAACAGGATACACGTTCTTCTCAAGTGCACATGGAACATTCTCCAGAATAGACCACATACTAGGACACAAAAAGAGCCTCAGTAAATTCCAAAAGATTGAAATCCTACCAACCAACTTTTCAGACCACAAAGGCATTAAACTAGAAATAAACTGTTCAAAGAAAGCAAAAAGGCTCACAAACACATGGAGGCTAAACAACACGCTCCTAAATAATCAATGGATCAATGACCAAATCAAAATGGAGATCCAGCAATATATGGAAACAAATGACAACAACAACACTAAGCCCCAACTTCTGTGGGACGCAGCAAAAGCAGTCTTAAGAGGAAAGTATATAGCACTCCAAGCATATTTAAAAAAGGAAGAGCAATCCCAAATGAACGGTCTAATGTCACAACTATCAAAATTGGAAAAAGAAGAACAAATGAGGCCTAAGGTCAGCAGAAGGAGGGACATAATAAAGATCAGAGAAGAAATAAATAAAATTGAGAAGAATAAAACAATAGCAAAAATCAATGAAACCAAGAGCTGGTTCTTCGAGAAAATAAACAAAATAGATAAGCCTCTAGCCAGACTTATTAAGAGGAAAAGAGAGTCAACACAAATCAACAGTATCAGAAATGAGAAAGGAAAAATCACAACAGATCCCGCAGAAATACAAAGAATTATTAGAGACTACTATGAAAACCTATATGCTAACAAGCTGGGAAACCTAGGAGAAATGGACAACTTCCTAGAAAAATACAACCTTCCAAGACTGACCCAAAAAGAAACAGAAAATCTAAACAGACCAATTACCAGCAACGAAATTGAAGCGGTAATCAAAAAACTACCAAAGAACAAAACCCCCGGGCCAGATGGATTTACCTCGGAATTTTATCAGACATACAGGGAAGACATAATACCCATTCTCCTTAAAGTTTTCCAAGAAATAGAAGAGGAGGGGATACTCCCAAACTCATTCTATGAAGCTAACATCACCCTAATACCAAAACCAGGCAAAGACACCACCAAAAAAGAAAACTATAGACCAATATCCCTGATGAACGTAGACGCAAAAATACTCAACAAAATTTTAGCAAACCGAATTCAAAAATACATCAAAACCATCGTACACCATGACCAAGTGGGATTCATCCCAGGGATGCAAGGATGGCACAACATTCGAAAGTCCATCAATATCATCCACCACATCAACAAAAAGAAAGACAAAAACCACATGATCATCTCCATAGATGCTGAAAAAGCATTTGACAAAGTTCAACATCCATTCATGATAAAAACTCTCAGCAAAATGGGAATAGAGGGCAAGTACCTCAACATAATAAAGGCCATCTATGAAAAACCCACAGCCAACATTATATTGAATAGCGAGAAGCTGAAAGCATTTCCGCTGAGATCGGGAACTAGACAGGGATGCCCACTCTCCCCACTGTTATTTAACATTGTACTAGAGGTCCTAGCCACGGCAATCAGACAAAACAAAAAAATACAAGGAATCCAGATTGGCAAAGAAGAAGTCAAACTGTCACTATTTGCAGATGACATGATACTGTACATAAAAAACCCTAAAGACTCCACTCCAGAACTACTAGAACTGATATCGGAATACAGCAAAGTTGCAGGATACAAAATCAACACACAGAAATCTGTGGCTTTCCTATATACCAACAATGAACCAACAGAAAGAGAAATCAGGAAAACAACTCCATTCACAATTGCATCAAAAAAAATAAAATACCTAGGAATAAACCTAACCAAAGAAGTGAAAGACTTATATCCTGAAAACTACAAGTCACTCTTAAAAGAAATTAAAGGGGACACTAACAGATGGAAACGCATCCCATGCTCATGGCTAGGAAGAATTAATATCGTCAAAATGGCCATCCTGCCCAAAGCAATATACAGATTTGATGCGATCCCTATGAAACTACCAGCAACATTCTTCAATGAACTGGATCAAATAATTCAAAAATTCATATGGAACCACCAAAGACCCCGAATAGCCAAAGCAATCCTGAGAAAGAAGAATAAAGTAGGGGGGATCTCACTCCCCAACTTCAAGCTCTATTATAAAGCCATAGTAATCAAGACAATTTGGTACTGGCACAAGAACAGAGCCACAGACCAATGGAACAGACTAGAGAATCCAGACATTAACTCAGACATATATGGTCAATTAATATTTGATAAAGGAGCCATGGACATACAATGGCGAAATGACAGTCTCTTCAACAGATGGTGCTGGCAAAACTGGACAGCTACATGTAGGAGAATGAAACTGGACCATCGTCTAACCCCATATACAAAAGTAAACTCAAAATGGATCAAAGACCTGAATGTAAGTCATGAAACCATTAAACTCTTGGAAGAAAACATAGGCACAAACCTCTTAGACATAAACATGAGTGACCTCTTCTTGAACATATCTCCCCGGGCAAGGAAAACAACAGCAAAAATGAACAAGTGGGACTATATTAAGCTGAAAAGCTTCTGTACAGCAAAAGACACCATCAATAGAACAAAAAGAAACCCTACAGTATGGGAGAATATCTTTGAAAATGACACATCCGATAAAGGCTTGACGTCCAGAATATATAAAGAGCTCACACGCCTCAACAAACAAAAAACAAATAACCCAATTAAAAAATGGGCAAAGGAACTGAACAGACGGTTCTCCAAAAAAGAAATACAGATGGCCAACAGACACATGAAAAGATGCTCCACATCGCTAATTATCAGAGAAATGCAAATTAAAACTACAATGAGGTATCACCTCACACCAGTAAGGATGGCTGCCATCCAAAAGACAAACAACAACAAATGTTGGCGAGGCTGTGGAGAAAGGGGAACCCTCCTACACTGCTGGTGGCAATGTAAGTTAGTTCAACCATTGTGGAAAGCAGTATGGAGGTACATCAAAATGCTCAAAACAGACTTACCATTTGACCCAGGAATTGCACTCCTAGGAATTTACCCTAAGAATGCAGCAATCAAGTATGAGAAAGATCAGTGCACCCCTATGTTTATCGCAGCACTATTTACAATAGCCAAGAATTGGAAGCAACCTAAATGTCCATCGATAGATGAATGGATAAAGAAGATGTGGTACATATACACAATGGAATACTACTCAGCCATAAGAAAAGGGCAAATCCAACCATTTGCAGCAACATGGATGGAGCTGGAGGGTATTTTGCTCAGTGAAACAAGCCAAGCAGAGAAAGAGAAATACCAAATGATTTCACTCATCTGTGGAATATAAGAACAAAGGAAAAACTGAAGGAACAAAACAGCAGCAGAATCACAGAACTCAAGAATGGACTAACAGGTACCAAAGGGAAAGGGACTGGGGAGGATGGGTGGGTAGGGAGGGATAAGGGGGGGAGAAGTAGGGGGGTATTAAGATTAGCATCCATAGCGGGGTGGGAGAAAGGGGAGGGCTGTACAACACAGAGAAGACAAGTAGTGATTCTACAACAGGTTGCTACGCTGATGGACAGTGACTGTAAAGGAGTATATAGGGGGGACCTGGTATAGGGGAGAGCCTAGTAAACAAAGTATTCGTAAGTATTCGTCATGTAAGTGTAGATTAATGATTAAAAAAAAAAAATGCAGTTCCTATGTGGTGACCTCTAATGAGTTCTACACAATAATATAAAGGACATATAAAAGTGTAGGCAAAGGGTCTGTTTGTGTTTATACAGAGGATCAAAGCCTAATTTGGCTACCCCGAAAATGAACTAAGAAACGATATGAAAGAGAACTTCCAACATCAGCACTCTCGGGAAGACTCATGCCAGAAGATGATCATCAAAAAACCCCAACAAAGATCCACGCACTGCTACAGCTGTAGATGCACTCATCCCACCAGCTCCTGGACTTGCCATGGGAATGAAGGAGATATCTAAGCTGGCCTGTGCATACAGTAAAACAACAAATTTGACTGGATCTATACTGTTGGAACTCAACCAAGAATTAGGAGAAGTGCAAATTGTAGCGCTCCAAAATCTTACAACTACAGACTATTTACTGTTAAAAGAACATATGGGATGTGAACAGTGCCCAGGAATGGGTTGTTTTAATTTGTCTGATTTTTCTCAAACTATTCAAATTCAGTTAGATAATAACCATCATATCATTGATAAGTTTTCACAAATGCCTAGGGTGCCTAACTGGTTGTCTTGGTTTCACTGGAGATGGCTGGTAATTACAGGTATGCTTTGGTTATGTAACTATACTCCTATTATGTTAATGTGTGTGCGCAATTTAAGTAGTAGCTTAAAATATATACATGCTGAAGTTACTCTACAAGAAGATATGTCAAAGAAATAATCAATCTTCCCATGTTTTCTCCCGCCTGCTACTTCTATAGCTTTTCTTCTTCCTTCCTAATTACAACGAATTCTTAAATAGAATTCGTGCCTCATATCAAATTTACCGAGTATCATAACTCCTCCAAGTGGTAAAGATACCTCAAGACAAATGCTGGGCATAAAAGCCACAGGGCATAAATATGCAAAGAAATAAAAAGCTAACCATTTCAAACAATAAGGCTTCTCTCTCACTTACCAACTTAACATTTCCCTGTGTGGCCCCGGAAGATGACTGGTTAGCCAGAGACGGGTAAGATTCCTCAAGGGAGGAACAACCTAAGACAGGCACAGTCGCAGGGGGGTCATCAGGTGAGAAATTGGGGATCAACAGAGGTGAGGCTTAGAACCTCACCCCCCCGGTTCTGAGAGAAATCTTCTGCATATGTGGATGTTTTATTGCCCTTGTCTAGCTTGGATTAACACATAGTCTACAGGCACACACCTGATCATCTACATTTGCTCTCTTACAACACTAAACTATGTTTTCTACCTTTATGTTGTATCTACCTACCACTTCAGCATCTTATTAAAAATAATAAAGAGAGAAATGTGGTATCCACATATAAATCAAGTATAAAAATCAAATGTGTATTCATATTTGAACTGACTGTTTATAGTTCATAATGCATGAGCAAAACCAAAAGTTTCTGTGATGACTGCCCTTGTACTGTTCACCATGTAACTTATTCACTATGTAAGAATTTGTTCTCCATGTAAGAACTTGTTCGTTATGCTTCAGAAGATTGGAGACTGACGAAAATTAGGCTTGGGGTGGATTAATGATTGTGCATTGAGCATTGACTCCCCTATACAGAATTTTATTGTTGTTAACAACCATTTGATCAATAAAAATGAGAGATGCCCTAACAACAACAACCAAGAAAAAGTACACACTTCCAATTGTAAAATAAATAAGCAACCGGGATGTAATGTATAGCATAAGGAATATAGTCAAAATATTGTAACAACTTGGTATGGTGATAGCTGGTACTTAGAATTATCATGTATATAAATGTTGAATCACTGTGTTGTACACCTGAAACTAATGTAATGTAATACTGTGTGTCAACTACCCTTCAATAAAAAATAATTATCTAAAAAAAAAAAAAAAAAAAAAAGAACTCCAACCTCCGTCACTCCACCCAGGGTGAACGGGACCATACACGGTGATCCTTACAACTCCCACTGTCAGTCCCCTCCATGCCTCTAAGCAGCAGACAAGGGAGGAGACACGATGAGTTGTCGAAGACCTGAAAGGACCAGCCAGGGGGCTCAAAGTGTAACAGCTCAAGAGCAATGCTGAGAAAGCATTTCTTATATTTATTGAATAAATGAACTTACAATGAACTCAAACATCATTATCCGGCCTTGAGTGTAGCCCAAGGACGTGATGCTTCTCAAGGATACCAAAACTGTGTGAAGATGGCTCCGAGCCATGAGAACTGCTTTGGTTCTCATCACTCAGTCCTTGATTACACATCAACAGAGTGTGTGGGAAAAACAATCAAGTCATGTGTGCTTATACATTTGATTTCTACCTTACTTGAATTATGTATTAACCCCATCAATCCCACATATGCCCCTTTTCTTTTAAGTAATACAAAGATATAGGAATATAATAAGTAGACCAGTTCTAATAGACTTTTTGACATAGTATAGTTCTTTACATTCTACAGTATAAAATAAAAGTCCATGTTTTGAACTTATGTAAAGGAGAGTAAAGATAGAAAATAAATGTAGTGCAATTAGAAGGTAGGTGCAGGTGAGCAGGTCTATGCCTATAGACTGCGTTTTGATCTGAGCTGGGCAAGGGCAACAAAACATCCACAGGTGCAGAAGATTTCTCTTAAAACTGGGGGGTTGAGGTTCTAAGCCTCACCTTTGTTGGCCCCAATCTCTCACCTGATGGCCCCCCTGCAACTGTGCCTGTCTTAGGTTGTTCCTCCCTTGAGGAATCTTACCCATCTCTGGCTAACCAGCTATCTTCTGGGGCCATACAGGGAGATGTAAAGTTTGTAAGTGAGAGAGAAGTAATATCCTTTGAAAAGGTTAGTTTTCCACTTCTTTACAGATTTATGCCCTGTGACTTATGACCAGCACTTGCTTTAAGACATCTTTGCCAGTGAAAAGGATTACAATACACAGCAATTTTAAGTATAAGGCACAAATTCTAGTAAAGAGCTGTATTTTAAAAGGAAGAAAAAAAGCTATAGAATTAGCAGATGGAAGAGAACATGAGATTGATTATTTCTTTGACATGATTTCCTGTAGAGTAACATAAGCATGTATAGGTTTTAACAAACTACTAATTAAATTGCGTACACACATTAACAGAACAGGAATACAGATACATAGTAAAAGCAGACCTACAATTACTGGCCATATCCAACAAAACCAAGAAAACCAGTCAGGTAACCCAGACATTTGTGAAAACTTATTGACAATATGATGGATATCATCTAATTGATTTTGAATAGTTTGAGAAAAATCAGACAAATTGAAACAACACATTCTTGGAAACTGTTCACATCCTACATGCTCTTTTAACAGCAGATAGTCTATAGCAGCATGATTCTGAAGCACTGCAGCTCGCACCTCTCCCAGTTCTTGGTGGAGTTCAGATAATATAGAGGCGGTCATATTTGTTGTTTTGCTATATGCACAGGCCAGCTTAGATATCTCTTCCTGCATTCCAATGACAAGTCCAGGAACCGGCAGGAGGAACGCAGCTGCAACTGCATCAGCGGCAGGATCTCAGAGTTTCAAGTTTTTATCACAATCAGATGGCAGAGTTTGGAGAAGTCTCTTACGCTTATATCTAGATGGTCTATTAGAGCAGGAAGAATGCATCCCACACCACAAACACCTCGATAGTGTGAAGAAAGGGCTTGATATGTTTTGTGATTACACAAAAATACCCAACCATTTGGAAGTCTATATCCAGAAGACCATTTTACATTGATTGTAGAATTATAGTAAGAGGGTACATGAGTACAATCAATACATACACAGTCAGTAATTATAGTAGTACTAACAGGTAAATTTAATTGGGCATCAGGAGTAAGCATCTTAGGGGGAAGAACGATATTTCTGTAACATAAAACATTCAGTAATAAAGTTTAGCATTATTCCCTTTGACAGCGCTTTCCAGGTAAATATGTATGAGGTAAATAAGCCAAATTAGTCAAATATTTTCCTTGATGGGGAGAAGAAATTCCTCTGACATGTTCCAGAGGCCCTCGGGAAAATATCAGAGTTAATTGAGAGGTAAAAATACTCTTTTAAATTTGGTCTTGGGAAGTTGTCAAAAGTTTTTAAGGCACTTGCCTAAATAGAATTATAGTTATTAAATAACACTTATTATTTAACCAGAATGATAATAAGAAAGTTCAAAAGCAAATGCAGAAGGTTACATAGTTGTTAACAACACTTAGCTTAGTCTTTTTAATATTAGGATCTCATTTTCTTAAATATTCAGACAATTCATTAAGACTTTAAGCATAAGAAACTGTTTTAATAAACAATTAGAAAACTTTTTGCAATCTTTCAACATAAAGGTAGACTAATAAACTTTTGTTCTTTTAACAAACAAAAATTATAGTCTTGCTATGTACTTGATATCAAGATTTCTTTGCTTTAATTTCATATAGCATGACTATATCAATCTTTTATAAACCTTTCACAACTTTCCTCTTACATTCAGTGTTTTCTTTCCTTGAACAGCTGTACTTTTGAATAGTCAGCTTCTTTTACTTTCAACACAATGCACTTTTATTCCTTATACCTCCTCTTATTGAAACACATTCTTTAGCATACAGACATGTTTTCCTTATATTAAGTAGTTTTAAAGATAACTTAAAACCATTTGGTACCTTAACCTTCAGCGAATGCTGAAAAACAGACCATTGTAAACTGTTACACCAGCATTCTTCAGATGGATACATTTATGAACATATTTTATCATTTTTGGAAATGTGCCTTACAGCACAATTTCTCATTAATGTACAAAATATGTCTATATAACTCAGCAAAACTTAAAGAATTTTCGTTACTACAAAAATTCTCAGGTTGTTTGCAAATATATACACTGTTATACATTAATACAGTAATATTATTAAGATGTTCATTTGCTATACTTGTTTACTTATTTTTAGCAAAACCATGCTAGATTACTTATAAAACTTTTACCAAACATCAGACAAAGTCAAGCTTTTCTTTAAGCATCTTCTTGAAATATTTAACAGGTAACATTAACTTAAATGACTTTAAGTAAACTTTGGCAGCTGATAACTATAAGGACATGTCTGTTTCAGTTAAACTTAAATTAGCATTAATGCTTAATCTTTTTTATTAGATGTTTCTGAAAGTTTTAGAATGCCCAATTTTCACAAGCACTTGTTTTTAAATCAGTTTTTACTAATACCATCTGGAGGTAGGAAATATTTTTCATTTACACACGTAGACACACAAACATATAGACTGAGACATAATGACTACAGTTAGCAACACTTTCATACAAAAACATATTCACAAACTGATATAAAGATTTGAGTTACCTGATATTCAATTGCCTTCTTTCTTTTTAGCTTACTTGATTAAAGTACTTGTTTTCAAGAATACACTCTAAGGGTGAGCAGTTTACATAACTGGGTTAAGGTTTAGATGGCCCCAGACTAACAGGGCCAATGAAGGCTCTGAACTGATAGGGACTGTGTGCGTCCAGGGGGCTGGAAACGAAATGCAAGTACAATTTTAGTACGAGTCATTTAAAGCCAGTCTGTATTGTAAAAGATAAATTTCTTCTATCTCAGGGACTCTATGTAAGGCTGGAGGCACCAGGGGAAGGGGTGAGCCTGCTGGACAAGCTCAGGCCTCACCAAACAAGGCGAAGAGACCAACAGGTTCCGGCCTGACAACATTCCAGAAACTGATCAGATAACATTCCTAACTAGAGCCCTCCCCAGGCTAGAAGGATAGTGGTAACTGTCCAGTACCTGGCTAAAAGCCAATGAGAGACCCCCCATGTACTCTAGGTGAGCCAGTCATCGCTCCACTGTATACCTTTGCTCTCCCTCCCCCTTCCTTCTTTAAAAACTTGCTGGCTGGGCGCGACTTCCACAGCTTCCATTTCTGTAGACTGGGAAACCTCACCTGGGAACTGCACTCAAATAAACTACCTGGCCCTTTGTTGCCTCTCTTCGCCTGCTTATTTCGGCTAGAATTTATCTTACACTCTAGTTTAAAACTTCCCAATTTTCAAAGATAATGATGAACCTAGTAAGTAGATTTTCGCTAAAAGAATTTTAGAAAACTAGTTCCATATTGTAGTAGTTCATGGGACTTTTGACTATTTTTCTTGTGGTAAAATATAGTTAGCTGCATAACATTATATTACATACTTCTTTCAGAGGCCAAGCTTTGGTTCTCATCACTCAGTCCTTGATTACACATCAACAGAGTGTGTGGGAAAAACAATCAAGTCATGTGTGCTTATACATTTGATTTCTACCTTACTTGAATTATGTATTAACCCCATCAATCCCACACCCACAGCTGCCAAGCTATTGGGACACTCCCCATGGTACCACATCTCCAGACTCAAACAAGCACCCAGTCACGATAGGTGGAGCTCTAGAGAGAGGGGGCCCCTCCGTTTGCACCTTACTTGCACTAGTCACAACCACCCATCCAGCTCTAGCAAACTGGGTCTGTAACATGTGCGTCACATCGGGTATGCTCCAACTACACCAATGGGTCCCCAAGACATGTTACTTTCAAAAGATATCATGGGCCACTATAGTTAAGAGATTTCCAAACTGGCTGCCCAGGTAGAGTCGGCAAGACCATTTGCTGGGTACAAGACCCTCCACCAAATTGCCAAGGAAAGATACCCCTTGTCCTGCCCAATGGTCATCTATCCATTCCTTTGTCCAGGCTGCCTGCTACGAACGAGCCTTGGTCTGCCTCTCATCTTCTGGACAACACTACTGGATGGGGCAAAGCCTGGGTGATCATGCTGGATATGTCTGTCCTGGGAGATGAGCACAACACATTTGCTGGAACCTATGGCCACCGATAGAGAGGTCAGATGGTGGAGGTGCACAAGACTATGCAGAAAAACAAAATACTCAACAGGTCATAGAAAAATTAATCCAACAGTTTAGTAGGCCAATAGTAGTAAGACCCCATCTTCCCAAACCTTGAGGCCCTTACCAGGCGGACCCGGGGCTTCTCTCAATCCTCAATAAAACCCACTCTCTACTTAATTCCACAAACCTCAGTCTAGCCAAAGACTGATGGCTGTGTTTAAGATCTGGTCCCACCTGGGCCTTGGCAGTTCCTGTTACCGGGAATTGGACACCTCCTACACAGCCTGCACAATGCTTATTGTCCCCTCCCCATGTCCTCCCATTCCTTTACCCTCTGACTCTCCTGCCACCCAATGCATCACCTGAAATGACTCCCGAGGGGTAGGCTGGGTCCCTCCACAAGCCTGCTCCAGGACCCTGGTGATTTCCAGTAATCAAACCCTCTGCTCTCCATTAAATGGGATGGCCTTCCAGTATGGAGCCACCATTTACCCGCCTTGCCCCCGGGGTGGTCTGGATCCTGTACCCTGGTGATTCTCCTTCCTTCCATCTCAATAGCACCCAGAAATCAGAGCCTGCCAATCCCCCTGATTGGTTCCTCTATTACATGGACAAAGAGGGCAATCAAACTCATACTGTTAATGGTTGGGCTAAGCATCACTGTGGCAGTATGGATGGGGGAGCAGGACTGGGGCCCTTGCTTCATTTTTATAAACAACTATCATCACAACTAATAGAATACATACAAGTGGCAAACACGGTTCTAGATTTACAGACACAACTAGACTCCCTTGCCAACATGGTCCTCCAAAATTGGAGGGGCCTAGATTTACTAACAGCTGGAGATGGAGGAATATGCCTGTTCCTGAAAGAAGAGTGTTGCTTTTATGCCAACAAGTCAGGCATAGTCAAAGACAGGATCAAACAACAAGAAAACCTTCAAAAATGCAGAGAAGACCTAACTAAAATCCCTTTCTCTGGATGGTGGCCATCTCAACTCCTACCTTGGCTCCTCCCTGTTATAACCCCACTAATCATTGTATTTATTCTTCTGTCAGCAGCTCCTTGTATTCTTAAGTTTCTACAACACCACCTGGCTGAACTATCTCATGTCGCGGTAAACCAAACACTGGTACATCAGTATTTGCCCCTTCCCTCCAAGCCTCCGGCCTCTCACCAGCTTTGACCCTACCTGCACCACCCCATCTCAGCCGGAAGTAGCCAGATCGAGTTGGCGCCCATTATAACCAAAAGGCTAGAATGTAAGGCTGGAGGCACCGGAGGGAGGAGTGAGCACTTCAGACAAGCTCAGCCCTAACCAAATAAAGGGGGGCAGCAAAGCCCCCAACCCCGGCCTAGTAAGGGAAAGAGACCAACAGATTCCGGCCCGATGACATGCTCAAATTCCTGGCTGCTGCTCCCTCCCAACCTGGAAAAGGTGCCTTAGGCTAGCCAATCCTCGCGCCACTGTAAACCTATGCTCTCCCTCCCCCTAACTTCTTTAAAAACTCCCTGTCTGCCCTGCTGGGTGCGACTTCTCCAGCCTGTGACTAACCAGACCAGTGAAACATCGCCCGGGATTGCACCCTATTAAACTTTTGGCTCCTTTGTAGCCTCCTTGCCTGGTTATTTCGGCTTGATTTTACCTTACAAAGAGGCCTACTGTCCTGCCCTCAGATATTTACAGAAGACACTTCTAAGCTAGGAGTGATATCTGTACCACATTGTGATGTCTCTACTACTTGGGTGCTGATGGCTCCACTAGGGCTTTTCCAGCCCCTTAGGCATGCAGAACTTTATACATTATGTATTATGCATCTCCCTCGCTACGTTGTAAGCACCACTGGGATTTGGCACCCTCAAAGCCAACTCTTTCCAGTCCCAGCATTATGTTTGGAGATGATATGTTAAATCCTATCAGACATGGAGAGCTGTGGGTGCTCCACCACTATACTTGAGTCAAGCCCAGAGGAGACCTGAGAATCTGGAAGGCTGTGGAGAGGAATAACGTAACCTTCAAGGGGTTATGGAGACTTGGTTTAGCTCCCTGCTCCATACCCAGCTCCTAGAACTGTGTTCCGCCCAATAGGTGCTCAATAAATGTTCGAGTCTGGGTGCAAAATGCCGCAGGCAGTCCCTGAGCAACACAGACAGTTCTGGCCGAGCTGAGCTGATGGCTGGCGGCTCACAGGGAGCAGGGCCGCCCCACTATTCCTTCTCACGCGCAGCCCGGAGCAGCGCCTGGCACCTGGCTGGTGTTCAGTAAGGGCACACCCAGGGCTCACAACAGCTCTAGGAAGAATGCCTGCTTGCATGCCGCAGCCGGCTTCCTTCAAACGGGAGTGATACGCCCATCCCCAGTCAGAACACCAGCCCTAGTGACCCAATGGCTGGGTGCAGCAGGGAGTAGGGCGTGAAGCTGGGCAGTGCCATTGTACACAAGGGCAGAGTGTTTTGGACTTGCTGCAGAGGGCACGGTATACAGACGCTTTGCGGACTGACTCATGGTCATCTAAGCGTGATGGAAGGGACGTGGCCCTCGTTTTCTCTCCATTGTGACCCTTATGCTTCTGTCCAGATGTGCCTGAGAGTGTGTCTGTTGTTGGGGAGGGTCTTCTCTGCAAGGGCTGAAGAGACCATACCCTACCCAAGGAAAAAGCACCTTTTCTAGGCTCCATATTCTCCCTCTTCTGCTCTTGGCCTCTTCTTCCTTAGTTGATATAGCTCCCAAACCTGCTCTCTTCTCCTGGATGTAGAAAAAGAGTAGGTGCTAAGCCTGGAAGCCAACGATCCCCAGGAAAGGGTGCAGCATCCAGGATCTGGGATGGGTGAGGAAAGTGGAACTGAGCTGGAAGTTTCTTTTGGAAGCCAACCAGGGCAGGCCTCTCTCCCACCAGCTTCCTTCCCACACCCACATCCTTTAAAGACCCCAAGTTGATGAGAATCCTCCGAACCTCTTCCACAGTTCTCTTTCCCAGACCTGGAGTCTTCCTTGCATTCAAGAGTAGCTGGTCCCGCTGTTACAATTGGGCAGAGGGGTGAGGAACATGTTGAGATGTTATTTGCCTTTTTTCTTAATACTTTTTTCTTAGATCATTGCTGCCCAATAGAGCTTTCTTCAATCATGGGAATATTCTATATCTGTGCTATCCATCATAGAAGCCACTAGCCACATGTGGCTATTTGGCACTTGAAATGTGGCACATGTGCCTGAGGAAGTGAATTTTTCATTTTAATTAACTTAAACCTACTGGATCTGCATGCTGTATTTCTGACTGGCCTTGGAGAGGGGCCAGAACTTTACTTTTACTCAGGTTTATATGCCTGTCCTTGTCTCTCAGGGCATATCCAGCCAATTTGAAATTGCCCAGAGCCTTCTCTATCTATAAAGGATTCAGTGATATGAAGCCCCACTTTCAGTTAGGATGGAGACAGGGGATTTTGTGTGCTCAAAAGGCACTGAGGTCTATTTTTTGAGAAATGTTTCTGCTGAAATGCCCACATTAAGGTCTTTGACCAGAGGTGCCAATTTACCTATGAAAAGAATTCAGCCCTTCTTTATGAGGATGCTTACAGTTTGGGAGGCCTTAAGTGAGGAAGAAGTAATGGTACTTTTCTGAAAATAAGAAACTTCTGGCACAGGCAGGGGCACCTTTGGATGGATGGTTCACACTCAGGCACTGGCCTAACAAGCACTCAGTCTTGGATGCTACTCCATCTCCATACACAACTGCCTGATTTCCATAGGATAGCTATGGTGATTTAAAGCACCCTATGATCTTTAGTTCCAAGTCTCTTGGCTCTGCAGAAAGCAAGAGTAAGTAAAACAATAGAAGGAAGAAGTGGGGGTCAAGAAACTTAATGCAGCCTGTATGAGAGAGGCCACAAATAAGGCAGGCATGGTAAGACCCCCTTCAAGTAACTAAGCCCTAACTGCAATGGGTATGGCCAGACATTGCCTCTGGGTGCCTCAGCCAACCCATAGCTGTGCTCTCAGCCTTCAGAGACCGTACCCACGTCTGGGCTGTCTTCTTCCTGGCCAGCCACCAGCAGGTCTACTCTACTGAGCAGTCCTTCCCTGGGAGAATATGGGCGGTGCTCTCAGTGCAAGGACCTGCTCCAGCAGCAGCTCATCCACACAGGTAACACACCCTTCCCCTTCCTCCAGTGTGGCTACTGCTTTTGAAAAAGTAGTCACGCACATAAGGGAGAAGCCCTAGAAACATCTAGACTGTGGGCAGCTCTTTGTCATCCCGTTAATGAGACACAGGCAGATCCACTCTGGTGACTGTCCCCATATTTGTGGGTCACATGGTTTCCAATTTTCCCAGAGGGCTCACCTGATCTAGCACCAGCTCCTCCATTGTGGTTGCCACTTCCACCCAAGCAGAGCCATGGCTGCACACAGACACATGTGCACAGACTGTGGGTGCCACTTTGCATACCCCTTCCTCCTGGCCAGTCACTGGCTCATGCACTTGGGTTAGCAGCCAAGTGAGTGCCTACAATGTGGCACCACCAGGGATTCCCCTGGCTATTCATAGATTCACACACAGGCGAGAAACATTACCTCTGCCCAGAGGGTGGCATCTGCTTCTCCTGCTCCTCCCTCCTGCTCAGCCATGGGCATATCCACTCTGTGCAGAGTGCCCTTTCCCCGCACCTAGTGTGGGAAAATCTTTAAGAGAAAGTGTGCTCTGAAAGCCCACCAGTGGATCCACCAGCAAGCAACAGGGAGAGGCAGAGGTGTGGGAGACCTGTGCAGTCCCCATGCCAGGCTCCTGCCTTTGGAGATTAGGACCTCCCACTTCACATCCACTGTTTCTCAGATAAATTCCAGGAGAGTGGGTGACCAGGGTCAGGTGCTGTAAAGGAGCTTATGATGGTAGATATCCCTTCTCATCAGGTGTTGGCCATGCAGAATGAACAGAGGCAGGAGAGAAAGGAGAAAAGGGGAGATGTACAAAGTGACAAGTTCTGTAGATGTCTTGAAGTCCCTTCACAGAGCAGGATACAGAGGTAATCAGAAATGTGCCAATGAGTTACCTCACTCAGAAAGGGACAGGTTGGAACTGGACTGTGTGAACCCATTATGAAAAGGTAAGATTCCTTTATTTCTCATCATCCTCTTTCAGGACTAACACTGCTTGCCCAAGTATGGGTTTATGGTACAATGACATCTCAGCAAAAGTTGGGTTCCAGTCAGTCTGTAAGGTGACATCTGTGTACTATAATCAAAGGCTGCACTTCCAGGCACTTCCCCTCACTGAGGAAACACGGGGAAACTAATCTCAAAGGCTTTCACCGAGTTTAGAGCTGCCAGTGCAATGCAGTGGCATTTCAGGTTCAAATCTCATTCCTGCCTTTACTAACAGGTTTCAGGCAAGCTGCTCAGCCTTTTGATAATTGGCCTCAGAAGGACTCTGGGAGGTGAGTTTCAACTGAGATAATCTATATCAATAGGCCCATGGGGTGGCAACTGGTACATAGTTGGCCTTCAACACTATTTCCCTTTACTCAGAACAGAGTGCCTCGTGGTGTGTAGACCCTGGATCTTCTCCAGCTTTCTCTTCAGTGGGCAATTATCCTTCAGAGGAGCCAGCTTGTCCCTGTGCCCAGTGTGGATCCAGGGAATTAAGACAGAAAGGGGCAAGGGGCTCTGCTCTGAAGTCCTGGGTACTACATTCTCCAAAGTGTTTCTCTGTAGTTAAGAACATTTGACTCTGCCTGATTTCAGGTCCTGCCTTAGCATCTCTAACCAAGATGACGACAAGACTAGGGCCAAAGGAGCTAAACTAAGCTGAGGCTGCACCTTCAGTCTGCTTGCCTTCCCACTTTCTGCATGTGGGAAGAGAGCCCAGCACCTCAGGATTTAATCATCTTTCCTGATCAATGCCAGCATTTTCTCCTTGTTCGGTTGACAGCACATCATTACCATTTAGGCAAAATGTCCACAGAGGAAGTCTGATTCCTGTCCAGCCTCCTCTGTTTAGTCACTTCCCTGAAATAGTTTGTTATCCATTTGCCTTTTTATTTCCTTAGCAGCCTACGTTTAAATTCTTATTTCTCCAAACTGAACTACGTGTAGGCAGAAAGAATAGGCACAAAGCTATCAGCTCATCCTAGAAACTACAAGAGTAATCTTACTAAAACATTATTGGAAGGTCATTCACTTCTCTAGACTTATTTAGACCCCTCCTCTACCCTTGCAATGTATAGGATAAAGCCCTCCAATATCTGGTGCCAACCTACCCTTTCAGTCCTACAGTTTACATTAATATATCTTAAATTATATCAGAAAGTGTTATTCCCTTCACACTCAAAATGGTCTTGGATTCCTGGCTTTGTGCCAGACATCTTGATGGCCATTGGAATTCAGCTCTTTATTCAACAGATGTATATTGAGCACCACTTCCCTCCCTAAATCCTACCCCTTCATAGACCAAGCTCATTTCCTACCTGATGTCTTACTCATTCTGGCAATCTTGACATTCATCTACAACCCCAGTACTGTAGTTTGTTCACTGTTTAGTGACTCGTTAGTCACTATCCTTAGGACAGAGTAGAACTCAATGAATGTGTACTGTAGTCTTTTTTTTCCTACATCCTCTGTTCAAAATCACGTTCCTCAGAATGTCTTACTGCTTATGTTTCCTCGTGACATCCTTTCACATTGTTTTCCTGCAGGCTTTGGGGTAGGTTTTGCCCTTGGTAGGTGCTTTAAGGTATTGATTAATGGGTTGGAAAGACAGATATGTATGTCACCAGCTGAGGTAAAAGATGTAGCAAATGGTATATTCTCCTGCCCCCAGATCCTGTAGGAGATGACACTGAGCTGGTGAAGCTCTGCACTGAAACACTTACACAAAATGGGGACAATGGAGTTGGGGCTGACTGGTTTATTCCTCAACTTTCCTATGCCTTTCAAATACACGCTGGTATCACTGTTGGTATTAGCTGTGATTTGTACACCTCACTAGACTGCAAAATCCATTCAGAGCACAGCCCATGGCTAATTTTTATAACAGCACTTTTCCTAACTGCTTAGCACTATGCTTTGTACATTGAACAAATATGTAAAAATAAAGCACTGAGAGATATGCAGAAGGTTGAATCTGAGGGGTGCTCAGGAGCTCAGGAGGACTCTAGAGTTAGCAAACAAATTAGGATAGTGCCACGGAGGGAGCCTATTCATTGATATGAATAAAGGCCATGTCAGCCCTGGGTTTAAACCTGTGCTCCTATTAGCAGTATCCCTCTGAGAGTTTTCTCATCAGTAGAAATGGGATGATGTTCGTCACCACCTCACACAATGGTAGCAAAGAACAAGTAAGAAGAAATGTGAAATACGGTGGGCATGACGCCTGCACAGGAACGCTAACATTAATTCCCTTCCCAAAAGGGTAAGGCAGTTACCGGTTATCCAAAGCAAACGCTCCTCTGAGAAAGCCACGATAAGGAACCCAGGGTAAACTCGGCTCCGGTTTGGCCGGAGAAGCTCAGTCGCCCAAATCCTTCGTCCCTCAGCTAGGCTACGCCAGCCTGACAACAGAGAGCATTACTGATGCCCGGCCAGGTCGCCGCTTCCCGCCTCAGAACGGTCTGCAGGTCACCGAACACAGAGTATCAGGCTTCCTGCCCTTACTCTTGCATTGGCTTCGTTCAAACAGGCCGCTTTCGCCAGCAACCAATCAGAACGCTCGATCTTCGTCTGCCGCCCAATAAGCGCGTGCAATAATGGGGGAAAGGGGGACGTGAAGCCCAATCGAGGCGCCATCACAGTTGAGGGCAAAAAGATTAGGAAGCCGGCATGGCGCTATGGTCAATAAAATCGATAGCTGGAAGCTGCTTATGTTCCAGGCAAAGGCAGTGGAGTAGCGGCGCCGCCATTTTTCCCGAAGGCATCATCCGGTGCCTTTCACCCAAGTTCGGGCAGGAGTTTCCTGAATAACAGTGAAAGGTTTCCGTTAGCCCCTCAAGGCGGCCGAGTCCGATTCCCTTGCGGCCTCTCTAGGCACGCTGGGCCGGCGTTGGCAGGGGCTCCCGAGTTCCGGGGTCCGCCAGCACCCAGGGACTGAGGCCGGGACCGGGAGGGTCGTGACGCCGACTTCTCTGAGCCAATGGCACCACCTTCGGCTCCGCTTTCAGTCCTAGGACCAGGAGACGCCCGACCCGACCGCAGAAGTGGAAGGAGGCCGAGGGCGATGAAGTTCGCAGACGTGGCCGTGTACTTCAACCGGGAGGAGTGGGGGTGTCTGCGGCCCGCGCAGAGGGCTCTGTACCGGGACGTGATGCGAGAGACCTACGGCCACCTGGGCGCGCTCGGTGAGGCCCGGCCCAATTCGCTTCCGCGGGGTCTTAAGGAATGAAGGAGCTTGGGGGAGGGGAGAGGAGGGCAGGATAGGGCAGAGTCCAGGGTCCTGGCCTGCAACCAAGTGTGTCAGGAGAGGAAGACGGGGGCTTGGCAGGAGATGCCACCGGGTCGATATTTACCCAGCGTAAATACTACGGGCTGGGCCTCTGAGTGACTCTCCTTCCCCAGGGTGCGCAGGTCACAAACCAGCCCTCATCTCCTGGTTGGAACGAAATACGGATGATTGGGAACCGGCTGCCCTGGATCCGCAGGAGTGCCCAAGGTGGTTAACGGTTCAAAGAAGTGAGTGAAAATTGCCGATGGATGGCTTGCAGCCTCTAATGACTCAGTTCAGGGTTTTGATGGCTAGGGGGTACCTATGACCCAATGCTGTAATTTACCGTGCTCGTTCTTACAGCTTCCGGTCTTGTCTCTGATGGTGTATGTTGGTCCCTCACACCAAAAATCACAGGTCTTTTGCATACTAACCACCTGCAGTTCTCTGTTGTGTGAGTGAATCAGTGAGCTTTTACAAGGAGCTACCCTCCTGCATCCTTCCCAGGATCCCTGCCCCTAGTTTGCTTTGAATTGAGCTGTGACTGAGATACCAACCCTATACCTTTCTTGAGTTTTCTTGGTTTTGGTTGAAGGGATCTTACGGGGGATGGCCACCTGGTGTGCAGGGGCCTCTTTCTGCTCTTCAGGCAGATGGCCCCTGATCAGTGCAGGAATCTGTGCACTCTCCTTAGGATCAAGCAAGGCTCTTAAGGCCATTCAGGTAGAAGGGCTCCAGATACATCTATAAGGGCAGAAGCAACTGTCTGGGCTGGAGCTTCTGTCCCAGATTCTCTAGGATCAGGGCTATCTTTCTAAGATTCAGAGATGACCATGATATTTCCTTGTTTAGAATTTTTCAGTTTTTATCAAGGCACGTTGTAAAGTGGTTGTCAGTTTAAGTTACTTGGGGAACTTGATAAAAATACATATTCCTGGACCCAGAACTCTTGATTTGCTCTTATGGGTGTCTAGGAACTTACTTATTTTTTAGTAGCCCCGTTGATTTGGACATATGTTTAGTTTTGAGAACTACTGGACAAAATACAGTTCAAGGAAGGTCCTTACAGCAGTGGTTCTCAGGGTGTGGTCCTCAGACTAGCAGTGGCATCATTTGGGAATGTATTCAGAATACAAATACTTGGGCCCCGTGCAGATCTGTTGAATCCAGAACTGGAAGTAGGACCCAGCAATTTGTTTCAATAAACCCTCCAAATAATTCTGATCACAATAAAGTTTGAGAACCACTGGCTTACAGGGCCTTATGACATGGTCACTGCCAGCTCATACCTCATTTGTTTCCACTTCCTTACACTTACCTCTTCAAAAACTTTTAATTTTTAAAATCAGCTTAATCTCCAAGAAACCTTCCCTGACTTTTCTAAGCTGAGTTAGGGCTCCTGTGATACCTATTTCCCATGTTTCCATAGCAGTATTGTTGTCAGGCAGTCCTGACTGGAGAGGTCTTCCTGCCAGCTAGGTAAGACCTCAACCCAGGAGAGGGTTCTTGACTCTGGTTCAAAGACTTCAAGAGCAGGTCAAGCAGGTGCAAGCAAAAAGGCGTTTATCAAGGAGAAAGTACACACTCGAGGGAGTGCAGGCATGCTTGAGAGGTGAGCCGCATGATGAGGTTAAGACTGGGTGATCTTATAGCTGGAGGTAAAGCAGGGGTTGGCATATTCATCAAAATAGGTGGGATTTTCTCCAGACAGGGAGGGTTAGGGGGCTATGCCCTCTTTTTGCCCTGATATGGTCAGCCTGGGAACTGTCATCGTGCCACAGGGTGTGATTTTTTAATATGTTAAGGAGCTTTTAATGAATTTTGCCTGTTAGTATGGCACATTTAGTTGTCAATGGCACTAACACTCCTTGAAGACAGGCTGAATCTATTTGCCTTGTACCCTGTAATACTGTATGACAGGCAAGAGGAGGAGCCCATATTTGTTAAATTAATTTCTCCCTGTATCCCTATAGAAACCAGAACCATAAAGAAGAATGGAGAGAAGGAAGTATTTCCACCTAAGGAGGCACCACGAAAGGGGAAGCGAGGACGGCGGCCCAGTAAGCCACGACTGATCCCCAGGCAGACATCTGGGGGTCCCATCTGCCCCGACTGTGGTTGTACCTTCCCTGATCACCCAGCCCTAGAGAGCCACAAGTGTGCGCAGAATCTAAAAAAGCCTTACCCTTGCCCAGACTGTGGGCGCCGCTTTTCCTACCCATCCCTGCTGGTCAGTCACCGGCGGGCACACTCTGGTGAGTGTCCCTATGTTTGTGACCAGTGTGGCAAACGTTTCTCCCAGCGCAAGAACCTTTCCCAGCACCAGGTTATCCACACAGGTGAGAAGCCCTACCATTGTCCAGACTGTGGCCGCTGCTTCCGGAGGAGCCGGTCCTTGGCCAATCACCGGACCACGCATACAGGCGAAAAACCCCACCAGTGTTCTAGCTGTGGACGTTGCTTCGCCTACCCCTCCCTGTTAGCCATCCACCAGCGCACACACACAGGAGAGAAGCCCTACACCTGCCTAGAATGCAGCCGCCGCTTCCGCCAGCGCACTGCCCTGGTCATCCACCAGCGCATCCACACTGGTGAGAAGCCCTACCCGTGTCCAGACTGTGAGCGGCGTTTCTCCTCATCATCCCGCCTGGTCAGTCACCGGCGAGTGCACTCTGGGGAGCGTCCCTATGCCTGCGACCACTGTGAGGCCCGCTTCTCCCAGCGCAGCACACTGCTGCAGCACCAGCTTTTGCACACAGGAGAGAAGCCCTACCCCTGCCCGGACTGTGGACGTGCCTTCCGGCGGAGTGGCTCCCTAGCCATCCATCGCAGTACACACACCGAAGAGAAGCTGCATGTGTGTGATGACTGTGGCCGCCGCTTTGCCTACCCTTCACTACTGGCCAGTCACCGGCGCGTTCACTCCGGTGAGCGGCCCTATGCCTGCGACCTGTGCTCCAAGCGCTTCGCTCAGTGGAGCCACCTGGCTCAGCACCAGCTCCTGCACACTGGGGAGAAGCCCTTCCCCTGCCTTGAGTGTGGCCGTTGCTTCCGCCAGAGATGGTCTTTGGCAGTCCACAAGTGTAGCCTCAGGGCCCAAAACTGTAGCCCTAGATCTGCTATAGGGGGGGCCAGTCAGAAAGGCAATGCCCTTTAGAATGAGAAGGACTGTATAAGTTCATTTCATTTCATGGTGGGGTCCAGAGAAGAGAAGAAGCCCCAGGTCATATAGGGCAGAGTCAACTAAAACCCAGGTGTCTTGCTACACAGACCTGAACTTCAGTATAAATCCACAACACTGGCTGCCTTACTAAGTGTGTCTACAATAGACAGTCAAGTTAAGAGAGGTGACATCATTTGGTTAAAGTTTTCCAAGCTACCCTATCCTAAAAGAATTTCTGTGTGAATATCAGGGCTAAAAGTTCTCCCCCTCTATTTTAGGGCCTGTCTGCTTTCCTAGTTTGTGCATACGGGGATTACCTCTCCGCTTGCATACAGTCAGGAGAATCCTATTTATAGGGGGCAGAATCTTCCCTGGCTCTGCCTCTTCTTCCATATCAAGTTTAAACAAACTTGGTTTAGCTCTCTTTTTACAACACTCCTGCCAAGTGGTTTTCTACCCTTGTTTTAAAACCTCCCTCAACAGGGAGCTCACTACCTCACAAGGCAGGTCATTTCATTGTGTGATAGCTCTGATTTTTAGCATGCTGTTAAGGGCCACATTCTCCTTCCCTGTAAGCCTTGCTCACAATATGCTTAATACTTCATCTACCGGGCAGCCCTTTAGTAATCACAACTACTTTGCCCCCACAATTTCAGGTTAAATAGCAGTAATTTTGTCAATCATACCTTAAAGACAGGGTTTCAATTCCCACATGTGATCTTTCTCCAACTGGCAGTTTTACAGTGTCCCCTTAAAAGGGTCATAAAAAATAAGCCAGCCCCACTGTATACTGTACACCTTCTTGATCAGTACTTGTTCTAATAGCTCTAGATTGCAGTGGAATTGGGGGTGGTAGCACTGTACCAGAGGCTTACTGGATTGTAGACACCTAAATACCTGAGTTGTTTTTTTTTTAACCACACGCTGAGTCTAAGTCTTTCACACCCTGTGTTTGGAGAATTGTTTCAGTTTGGGTCCAGGACATAAGCCCAGTGAGCTTTGGGAGAATATTGATTTTAAGGAGAAAAAAGGAGCTGTGAAGCAAAACCAGGACCAGTTTGTTATACTTCATCTAGTGGATTTGGATTAGTTTCAGGTAGCCAGTGGCTGGAAAATCCTTGAGAACTGGGTCTCACTCCTCCTTGATTCTCATTAGAATAAGGAGACATCAGCACAGACCCTTCCATGAGTCCTCAGTCAACATTTTTCATTAAATGAGGTGAGGCCATTCAAGGAAGGTGGAAAAGTTAGGTAATTGGATCCAAAGCAGGAGGATTTCATTCATCAACTTGTGTTCATGCTTGCCTTGCTCACATAAGCTCCAGAGGGTAATGGCAGCAATGTGTCTTAATCTTTGATATGCCTCCATGGTGCCCACTCCTCAGTAGGTGCTCAGTAAAGCTTTGCCAAGTTAAATGAACAAGGTCTACCACTCTGCCTTGGGTAGCTGTACCAAATTGGAATCCAAACTTGACTTATTGTCCACCAGCTAGAGGGGGTCAGCCTCCCCCTGTCATTTCTTCCTTCAGCTCTCCTGATCTCAGCCCCAGAGTTGGGTAGCTGCTGGGGAACACAACATTTGTAATTACTTCTGTTCCACAATTTAACAAGTTGCATTGTAACTATTTGTTTCTCCTCGGATGATGAGCTGCCCCAAGGCAGGGGTCATACCAGACTGGGTCTCATTAAAATGTCAGATGAATGAATTATGTTCCTTGTGGAATCACTGTTTAAAAATTGTAAATCTTGTTCCTTGACCGAGTAGAAATTTTGACAGTTCTGATAGAGACCTATCCTGTCTTAGCAGAGACCTATTAGAATGTCTGTGTAGCCCCATTTCAGAACTGGCTCTTTCCCTACTTTTATCACCAGGCTGACCCAACTGTTTCCTTATTTAAGAATTTTGTAACTTTCTTTGGAAGGTGGAAAAGTTTGTAAGTCACAAAACTTGGGATCCATTGGTGGTCAAGTTCTAGTATGTGGCCTGTGGAGGGCCAAGATGAGAGACTCTCCTAGGTCCACTTGGGTCCCAGGGTCCATTGAGGACCAGCTGTGATCTTGGCCTTGCATTCAGTGGGAGATCCCAGTATCCTTCCAGTAAATTGCCCTTTCTGCTTCAGGTAGTTTGAGTTTCTTTCACGTGCAACCAGAAGAATGAACTCCATAGCCCCAATATGGGTTAATCTACAATCTACCTTAATGCTCTTATATGAGCCATGAAGAAAAAATTTAATGCTACTGAGAGGGGTCATCCATGATATCTTTCCTAATCTCTAGCCTCAGTTGAACCTTCATTATTACTATGTCTTCCCAATGTCCCTAACCAAGAAATACCTTCTTCACTAAGAAGGCATAAGGTGTCAAATAGAAGCTCCCCTGAGATTCCACTCCCCACTCTGACTCTTAAGTTTACCAGTGTGGCCACTAGTATTTACTTGCCTCCATCCCACCTCAGGGGAAGTCCCTCAGATGCAATGCTTATGAACATAGCAGTGGTTAGATTCCATCTACTGCTCTCTCAAGGATTTTGCTCCATCTATTTTTCTCTCTACCTCTTAGTTTTATGGTTTCAGAGTCTCTCTCATCTGAACACATACATGCTAGCCTATAAATAGGCTAAAAGCTGTCTTAAAGACAAGAACTTGCCTCTGATCTCTATCCGCATCGCCTATTTTCAGCTACATTTCATGAAACAGTAACCTGCATTCACTATATCCAGTCTGTTTATTCTTGGCCTACCACAATTGTTTTATAGCCATTTTATTGAGCAATTATGGTGTGCCATGAACGATATTATCTCTACATACATTCCAATCTAATTTGTACAAGAACCCCCTAAACTAGGTATTAGGAGATGCTCTCCCCCATGAGTCACGTTACTACACAAACTTGCTGAGTATGCCAAAAATACAAGGCTCTGCCCTTAACAAATTCTCAGACTTGAGCCAATTACACACCTACAGCCCTCTAAATGAGAGGAGGGTGGATCCCCTGATGAAGGACAATGTTACATTGGAAAAACATACACTACAGATCTTCCTAGCTTTTTCAAAATGTACCTGCAGCCATTTACTAGGGTGTCTGGGCACAGAAGAAGGAGATTACTGGACATTGGATCTAAACTGACGAATTCTTGGAGATCCAAAACATTGTTCACCAGGCAGAGTGGATTCATGGAGATTAGGTGTATGCAGTAAAACTCAGCAGGCCTATGTTGCTCAAACTCTGCGCATTCCAAAGAAAGCTCATATTCAGGACTGGCACTTGGCTCACTCCTGAGAGATAATTCTGATGAGCCTTTATAGTATTTTGTCTGATTAAAATACAATTTTGTATGCTGGAGGCCTGAGTCATGTTCTACCAGTCTGACCAGGTAAGTCTATTCTAATGTGATTTATGATGAATGCCTGTTTTTGCTGTGGAGGACTAGGGTCTGAGTAGCTGAGGTTAGTCGTGCACCTTCCATGCCTTTCTGACTGAACCCCAATAAAATCCCTAGACACCCAAGGCTTGGGTGATTTTCTCTGGTTGGCAACAATTTGTACATATTGTCACAAATCATTGTTGGGAGAATTAAGCCACATTCCTGTGCAGCTCCACTGGGAAGTTTGCACCTGGTTTCTCCTGATCTTTGTCCCATGCTCCTTTTCCCTCTGCTGATTTTAATTTGTATCCTTTTGCTTTAATAAGCCTAACCTTGAGTATAGAGGGAAAAGAAAAGCAAGATCCTGGCCACTCTACCTAGATCACTTCTCAGAGTTGAGTTTGTATCAAGTAACCTTGAGGGAGAAATAATGGGGCCAAGAGCAGCTTACTTGCTGCTTACCATAAAATAGCAGGTTCCCCAACCTCATCCTTCCTCCCCGATAATGCCTAACATCCATCTGTGCGCCACTGTGTGCCTAGCATCCATCTGAGCTCCTCCATGTTGTTTCTGTGGGACTTAGGAGGCAAAAGGAACCAATGCATATGTGATACTCAGGAGGCTTGTGCCATTAATAAGGTATTTTGACTCTGACATAGGAGTCTCTTGTCTTCTGCCAGCATCCATGAAACAGTAACAGACTAACATTAATTTGTAGGTAGGGTAACCTCGTATTGTACTCCTGACAGTAGGTATTATTTCCCTTTAATAGCTTTAAAATTCATATGAATTTGCATTCTATTTCATGATACAACCAAATTCAAAACAACATATAGTCAAGAGTAAGTTCTGCAAGTGCTGAGCTCTCTTACACTACCAGTGAGTATAAGTTGGTAAAACACTCTGGAAAATGGCAGTGTGATATAATGAGTTATAAGAAATACATATTTGGTCATTCAGAAAACCAAATATGTAATTTCCAGGTATATTTGGTCTTCGTCCAGTTTCTGAAAACACTTCAGAGCCATAAGGATTAAATGGGTGTATAGTCATGTTAATGAAACTTTTGGATCCCACCCAAGGGCAGGGGTAGAGGGGGTGAGGGAGGGTGGGAGAAAGGGATTGTGGGGTATCATGACTGGTGCACATGGTGTATGTGGGGTCATGGGGAAGACAGTGTAGCTCAGAGAAGACAAATAGGGACTCTGGCATCTTACTACACTGATGGACAATGACTGCAATGGGGTATGGGGGGACTCGATAATAAGGGTGAATGTAATAACTGCATTGTTTTTCTTGTGAAACCTTCATAAGAGTGTATGTGTATCAACGATATCTTAATAAATAAAAAAAAGGAAAAAATTTTTCTTCCAGCTTACCAGATGAACAAATCCCAAACAATGAAAAAAAAAATTTTGTGTATTGCCTGGGAAGGGTGCACAAGAAAATGTTAAGGGATGACATCAGTGTCCTATTATCTTTGTTTTGGGTGATGGTTAACACTGTAATATTCACTTGTCAAAACTTGGCGAACTTGACACTGAAGAGTTGAGCATTTTACTGTATGTACAATATAATTCAAATTAATAAAGGGTTCAAGTGGTCTCTAGGGAACAGGAGGAAATGGTGCATGGGACGGGTTCTTTTATTATAAACCTTTTGTATTGCTTTCCAAAAACCGTGTACATTAAATAACTTGGAAAAAATTAAAATTTAAAATTTCCCCATTCCAATTGTAGCGTCACCGGGCAAGCACCTTCGCCGGAAGGTGCAGTCCAGGGACCGAGCCAGCTGCCCCTCCAGGGCATGGTATCAGGTGGGCTCAGCGGTAAATGTGCCGACTGTAAACGTGTACCTGGTTTCTACCTCGGCTGTTCCAGGGCTTGGCAAGGCGTGTACGTCCTCCTGTAGTTGCGGGCTGGATTCCAGATCCCGCCATCGGGAAACGGAAAGAATCATCGTACACAATCTCAGGGTCCAAGGACGCGTGGCGTTCCAACAATGGCAGAGCAAGCCGACCGCTAGGGGCCATCCAACGCACAGTCAGGCAGGCGCGGCGCCGCGGCGTCCTGCCCCTGTGACCAATCAGGGGCCACTGCGCAGTGCGGGCAAGGGAGGTGCTGGAAGCTGCGGACCTTCCATATTTTTTGAAGGCAATAAGTCCCCCCACCAATCTCTCCCATCCCTCCCCAGGCCCCCAAACATCCGTCTGCAGCGGTCATTGTATTTGAGGGCAAGTGAACGGTGAGGCCAGAGAAGCCAGACAGGCGCCATGTTTGATGTGACCAAGGGATGGCGCCCTTAAGAGTACCCAGTGACGACTGAAGCCAGGATGTCGCCATATTTTCTGAAAACACCTTCCGGGTCCCTTAACCCGGGTGTCTATGTCCAAGCTTCCATGAAGTGAATAAACACCGAGGGGTTTTGTTTGTTCCCATCGGAATCCCCGAATCCCTAGCAGCCAGTCCCTGCTGCTCAGGTTCCCTCGACTGCCGTTGCGACGCCAAGGCTGGGCGGGGCCCCGGCCTTCAGAGCCCTTCCTGTGGACGACGAAAGCTGGGGCCGGGCGTGGGGAGGCGGTGGTCCCGGGAACGAGGAGGCACTGCTCGGGGCTGGGAGGCGGCATGGCGCCGCCCCCAGCCCCACTTATGGCGCTGAGACCTGGGGTGACCGAACCTGATTGCAAGAAGCCCGGGGCCGTGAGCTTCGCGGACGTTGCCGTGTACTTCTCTCTGGAGGAGTGGGGGTGTCTGCGGCCCGCGCAGAAGGCCCTGTATCGGGACGTAATGCAGGAGACCTACGGCCATCTGGGCACGCTCGGTGAGGCCCCGGGTCAGAGTCCCCCCTTCTCCACTGGGTTTCACAGGGGAAATGACATAAGGACTGAGGGGATTGTGAACCCTAATCCTGCACTGTCCGTCAACAGCACCAGCCACCTCCCATACCTAGGGCTTCAGGTTAGGGAGTCCTTGCATTCCGCATCTGTTTCCTTCAGGCAGGAGCACTGCAGACCCTGTCCAGGTTAAGCATAAATTCTGAGGAGGTGCCCTTATCTGGGCAGAGGGATACTGTCTTCCCAGGACTGCCTCTCAGGTCAGCATTGTGATCCCTGTTCTCTCCCAGGATTCCCAGGCCCCAAACCAGACCTCATCTCTTGGATGGAACAGGAGAGTGAGGCTTGGAGCCCTGCTGCCCAGGATCCTGAGGAGGGGGAAAGTCTGGGAGGAGCTCTCAGAGGTGAGGGGTTGTCCCAAGTCTCCCCCAACCTGGCGCTCCAGGGCCTCCTATCTCACAAAGTTTTCTTTTAGATTCCTGCTTCCAGCATCCCTAAAGAATAATTAGAGGGCTAACCAATGTGGATATTAGAGGAGAAAAGAAGGCAGACTTGATAGAAAGTTTTCAGAACTTGGGACAGTAGTCATGTTGAGACCAGAGTAGGAGAATCATAAGCCCAAGTCCAAGACTCAGGTTTCTAGGTCCCTCTCATAGAGAACACCATTCATTCTTCTTTTTTCAGGGACAACTAAAACCCCCTAAGAATGGAAGTGGCTCCCAGTCCACGTTTCACATTCCTCAAGCAAGGCAAAGTGGTACAAGGGAAAATGCCCAGTAATCAACAACGTGCTCTGCCCTCACCATCCCCTACCCTCTAGAGTGATCTTGAGCAAATGTGTTTCCTCATCTGTAAAAGTCTTACCCTACAAAAAAAATCGAGAAAACAATAATAATAGAGATTGCTTATTGAGCATTTACTAAGTGCTTATCATGCTTCTACTGGCTTAATCCTCACAACAACCCTGTGAAGTAAGGAAACCATTGATTCCCATCTGACACGTGAGGAACCATAGCCCAGATAAGTCACTCTTAAGAGATAAAAACCCAGTTTACTGTCCTTCAAAGCCTATGTGTTATTAACTGTCCTTCAAAGCCAGTACTTTTCTAGCTAAGTAAAAGCCCTGAGACAATCTAAGCAATGTCTTTTAAAATGCAGCTTAATTTATTTCCCAGGAAATGCCTCAAACAAGAAGGAAGAGGAACCCCAGCAAGGGCCAGGACTCAAGGGACCCAGAAAGACTCCTGGAAAGGAGCATCCTGAAGAGCTGGTTAAATACAACCCTAACTCGGCCATCAGCAAGGCCTCAGCAAGAGCACAGCTACCCACAAAAGCTGCCTGGAACCAGAGCACAGGTGCGCAGCCCCTGGCTCTGGTGCCCAGCGCAGACGCTCAGGCCAGCCAGCGGCGCCACGTGTGTGTAGACTGTGGGCGCCGCTTCACCTACCCCTCACTGCTGGTCAGCCACCGGCGCATGCACTCGGGGGAGCGGCCCTTCCCCTGCCCTGAGTGTGGCATGCGCTTCAAGAGGAAGTTCGCTGTGGAAGCACACCAGTGGATCCACCGCTCCTGCTCTGGGGGGCGGCGGGGCCGGAGGCCTGGGATCCGGGCAGTGCCTCGGGCACCAGTCCGGGGTGACCGGGACCCGCCTGTGCTGTTCCGGCACTACCCAGACATCTTTGAGGAGTGTGGGTGAGTGGCTCCTGAAGGCTGGGGTTGAGCCTGACCTTGTTGCTAGGGACTGCCTGGACCCTGAGGGAGGCTTCTGAGTCAGGGACCTGGGAACTGAAATTCTTCCCTTGGTCTTCCCTCAGGGATCCCTCAAGTTTCCAAACTTGTAAAAAGAAAAGTGCCTGTAAAGATTCAAGTAGATTAAACTTGACACCCCTTACCCCAGTCTTTCTTAAAAAATGAAGAGATGTTGGACTTTTCTCAAAGTGTTGTCTCACTAGCAGGTGCAAGGAAGACCTGTCCATTGTCTCAAAAAACATCCCCTTACTGCTTATCTACATCAGAGGCAAATGCTGAAAGATTACAGCTTAGGGAGGGAAGGGACCCCAGATGGAGGGCATGGTCAAGACTTGGCTAACTGAGGGCAGCAGGGAGCCCAGGAAGTGAAGTGGGTGGAAAGTACAGAAGGAGCTGTACAGATCTAGTCTCCACAAATTGTCCCAAGACACAGCTGGTGAGTCACACACCCTCCCTGAGCCTCAGCTCCCTCATCTGTGAAATGAGGATTAGTAATTGCTACCTCAGAGGGTTACTGTGAAGACTAAAATTTTAACAAGATAATATGTATGACATAGTAAATGTGCAATAAACATCTGTTGGAAGAGTGAATTATTGTCAACGTTTTAAACTGTGGGAAGTGCAAAGAAGCCTGCTAAGAAGCCAGGGCATGGTTATCAATAGCCATGTTTTTCAGGTGAGCAAACTGAGGTACAGAGTGATTTTCTCCAAGTTTCACTGCTGTAAGACAGCAAAGCTGGAGACTGACACAGTGCCCAGATATATCCACCACTTTCTATGAGCTGTCAGATCTGGGCAGAATGGGTCGGGCTTGGAGAGAACTGGGAACTGGGCAGGGACCCAGCCCTGCTGGTCTCAGGGAGTCTCAGCAGGAAATGGAGAGCCCCAGCAAGGCCAGTGACCTTGCATTAGAAAGTGCAGTCACCATGCAGTGACTGTATATTGAGTGCCTTCTGTTGGAGAGAATGCCCAATGATAAGGGAATTCCAGGATGAGGAAGGCTGATCCCAATTCATTCATTCAGCAGACATCTGAGGCCTCTGTGGTTTTTGTGCTCCAGGGACAGGAGAGTGATGGGGGCTGCACGAGAGGAAGTCCAGAGGCACCACCTAACCCATCCTGGTTGGTGATATGCCAGGAAATGCAGCATGGAGAAGATGGTTGTGCTTCCCATAGGATAAGTAGGAATTGGCGTGTGTGGAGATTTTCAGGCAAAAGGAGCAGCATGGAACTTGTATCATGGAAAGACTAAACAATGGACACAGTGTAGAGTAGAGTGTAAGAGCCTGGGCTCTGCAGCCAGGCTGTCTGGGTTCAGACCTTGACTCTCTTGCTTTTTAAGAGACAAGAGTCTCTCTTGTGCAATCTTGAGCAAGTCACCTCTCTGTGCCTTCATTTTTTCATCTATGAAATCTGGGTAATAATAGCACCTACCTCATAAGATTGATATAAGGATTAAATGAGATAGTACAGAAGAGTGCCTTGCATATCTAATAAACATTGGTTATTGTTACTCTGATACAACACAAAATAGTGTGTGAGGAAGACCAAGAGGAGACCTGGGCAGGTCTTCTGAATCAAGGAAGGTGGCTCACTCTGGCGTTGAAGGATGAGAAAGATTTCAACCAGGATAGGCATGTTCCACTTGACTGATCCATAAAGAACTGGGGAGAGAGTAATGGGAGACAGACGCACAGAGAAGTAGGGACCCATCTGGGAGGGCCATGGATCCCAGCAGAAGAGTTTGAGGTTTACCTATAGGTGTCTAGGAGCCATGGAAAGTTCTTGAGCAGGAGCAGCGCCATTTGACAGGTGCTGTCAAAATATGTCTTTGTAAAACAGTGTGGACTGACCTGTGTGAAGAGACTGGACGCTATGGATATGATGGGCCTCTGCTCCCAGAGACAGGTGATTGGGAGCTGGCCCCAAGCTAAAAAGGAAGACGTTTTCTTGTAGTTGCTCTTGTTTGCTGACCCAGAAGAAAGAAACTCATGAAAGGCCTCTGCCATTGAATCTGCATAGCTCAGTGACTGACAACATGAACAGTGAACAAGTAAATCCCAGGGGATTCAAGCATGGAGAGGTGGAACAAGGGAGCCAGACTGCTGGGCAAGAGGTAACTAGGAGGGGGAGGGTGTGAAGGCTAAGGGGTGACAAGTATTTGAGAAGGGTGAGTCAAAGCAAAGGTGGAGCTGGAGAAAGGAGATGCCACCAGGAAGTGTGGAGTAGAACCAGGGAGTGTGTCAAGCATGGAACTGTGCAGGTCAACATATGACACAGGGTGAATGCTACTTGTTCTTTCTTTCTTATTTATCCATTTAACAAATATCTAATAAGCGTTTGCCATGTACTAGGTATTGTATGTGCCAGCATATAGCAAGGAACACAGACATAGGAATCCTCTAGGAGCTTATGTTCAAGTAGGGTGGGGAGAGACAAGCGATCAGCCAGTACCTACATAAGACTAGGTGCTGTCATTACAAAGTATCAGCAGGATGAAGCATCTATAACAGGATGTGCTGCCAGGGCCTACAGTGGGTACTCAGATGAGGCCTTGGTGAGGAGGAGACTTTTGAGCTGAGATCCAAATGATAAGAAGCCAAAGGGAAAAAGGTCAGGTCACAGGATGTGGGAGTCCGGAAGGGTAGGACTTCAGAGGCTAGGGGTGAGGACAGAATCAGGAGGTGGGTACAGGGTTTCCAAACAGAGGGAAAAACAAGTGCCATGCTCTGAGGTATGGATGAGTTCAGCAGAAAGGACACTGGTGGCTGGATTGAGAACTGAGTGGAGAATATTTACAGATGCCCTGGGAAAGTGGGTTAGGGTCAGGTCATAGAGCTCTTGCTTTCCGTGATGTGAACTTCAGATTTGATTCTAAATATATTGGGAAGACATTGGTTTGGTTTGGTTTTTGTTTTGTGGTAAACTATACATAACAAAATTTACCATTTTAAAGATGTTTTAAGTGTACAGTTTAGTGTCATTAAGTACATTTACATTGTCATGCAACCATCACCACCATCCCCCTCCAAAACGTATTCATCTTCCCCAACCAAAACTCTGGACCCAATAAACCTAACATCCCATTCCCCCCTCCCACCAGCCCTTGGAAAGCACCATTTTACTTTCTGTCTCTACGAATCTGACCACTCTAGGGACCTCCTATATAAGCCACTGGGGGATTTTAAGCAGAGTGGCAAGGTGATCTGATCTGCATTTTGGATACCACTCTGGCTGCTCGAGTACACTGCAGTGGGGCAAGCAGAGGGGAGGTGGAGGTTAGCAGGGCTGGAAGTAAATGTTCGAAGATGAAAGGACAGGTCCTGTCTTTGGACTGGATGTGGGGACATAGAACATTGGAAGGCCAAAACAATGATAAGGTTTTTGGCTGAGTGAGGAAGATGGAGGAGCCAGTTTCTGGGGTGGCCCTGGAGGTGATGACAGGGTGGACTGCAGTATTTTAGAACTGGAAGGGAGCTCTTGTTGCTTTCTGGCTCCATGTTTAAGCAGGGTTTGGGAGACAGTGGGTGGAACAGGTTTCTCTCCAAGGGGCATAGGGCAGAACACTTGTACTTCTACCATGTGGCCATGGAAACACTGTCGCACAGAATATGCTCTCACAGAGGCTGAGCCCAGAGGGGAAGGGCCTTACTTAACACCACATATTGAGTCAGTGACAGAGGGAGGCCTGGAATGCAAACCTCCATTGTCTCTTGCTCTCTTCACTACACCAGGCTGCAGAGGCCCATGAATGGGAGAGGCAACAGGCTGGAAAGCCCAGAGAGCAGCTAGGAGATCCCAGGCCTGAATCAGCAAGGGGCTGAGCAAAAAGACCCACTGGTGAGAGCTACTACAAGGTACATTTTGTGAAGACTGTCCCCCTTCCACCAAGGCATTTCACATACCTACGAAACACTGAAATGACATATTTTTCTCCCCAGTATATGACCTCTTATTTACTCTTCAATACTTATCATGGGCTGTCATTTTAATTTTTTCTCTTCACATTTATACAACAGTATGGAAATTTGTGTGACCAGAAGCAGCTCTTCTGACTTCCTAGGTACCTGCTTCTTGCACTACCTCAGATTACAACTGCGTCTTGGTAACTTGCCTAAAACCCCACCTCTCTGGTTGCTGAGATTGGACTTTCAATAATTTGAGGTGTTTTGGAGTCAGACTAGCTTGGTTTGAATTCTGTCTTCACTTAGCTGTGTGGCTGGGGCAAGGTCATCCTTCTATGACTCAACTTCCTGATCCAGAAGGGTACCTATCTGAGCTGTTGTGAAAGTCAGATGAGCTAACACAGTGAAGCACTTCGGACACTCGGGCATATAGTAAATGGTCAAGCAGAGTAAACTAATATTAGTCATATCACAGAACCAACAGCAGCTCTTGCACAGTCTGCCATTGTTTTGTTAGGAGAGCTTGGAATTGGGAAATCTGGAGGCACAGTTAAGAGGAGCATTAAAACACATGAGCCCTAGGCGTTTGAGGAAGATGGCGGCGTGAGTAGAGCAGCGGAAATCTCCTCCCAAAACAACATATATCTATGAAAATATAACAAAGACAACCCTTCCTACAATAAAGACCAGAGGACACAGGACAATATCCAGACCACATCCGCACCTGAGAGAACCCAGCGCCTCGCGAAGGGGCTGCCCGAGCCAGGCCACGCCCACAGCAACAGCGGAGATTAACTCCATAGCAGCCGGGCAGGAAGCAGAAACCCTGTCTGCGCGCAGCTGCGCAGCACAAGCCACTAGAGGCCGCTGTTCTCCCAGGAGAGGAGGGCCACAAACCAACAAGAAAGGAAGTCCTTCCAGCTGTCACTCGTCCCAGTTCTGCAGACTATTCCTATCACCATGAAAAGGCAAAGCTACAGGCAGACAAAGATCACAGAGACAACACCAGAGAAGGAGACAGACCTAACCAGTCTTCCTGACAAAGAATTCAAAATAAGAATCATAAACATGCTGACAGAGATGCAGAGAAATACGCAAGAAAAATGGGATGAAGTCCGGAAAGAGATCACAGATGCCAGAAAGGAGATCGCAGAAATGAAACAAACTCTGGAAGGGTTTATAAGCAGAATGGATAGAATGCAAGAGGCCATTGATGGAATTGAAATCAGAGAACAGGAACGCATAGAAGCTGACATAGAGAGAGACAAAAGGATCTCCAGGAATGAAACAATATTAAGAGAACTGTGTGACCAATCTAAAAGGAGCAATATCCGTATTATAGGAGTCCCAGAAGAAGAAGAGAGAGGCAAAGAGATGGAAAGTATCTTAGAAGAAATAATTGCTGAAAACTTCCCCACACTGGGGGAGGAAGTAATAAAACAGACCACGGAAATACACAGAACCCCCAACAGAAAGGATCCAAGAAGGGCAACACCAAGACACATAATAATTAAAATGGCAAAGATCAAGGACAAGGAAAGAGTGTTAAAGGCAGCTAGAGAGAAAAAGGTCACCTATAAAGGGAAACCCATCAGGCTAACGTCAGATTTCTCAACAGAAACCCTACAGGCCAGAAGAGAATGGCATGATATATTTAATACAATGAAACAGAAGGGCCTTGAACCAAGGATACTGTATCCAGCACGACTATCATTCAAATATGACGGTGGGATTAAACAATTCCCAGACAAACAAAAGCTGAGGGAATTTGCTTTCCACAAACCACCTCTACAGAACATCTTACAGGGACTGCTCTAGATGGGAGCACTCCTAGAAAGAGCACAGCACAAAACACCCAACATATGAAGAATCGAGGAGGAGGAACAAGAAGGGAGAGAAGAAAAGAATCTCCAGACAGTGTATATAACAGCTCAATAAGCGAGCTAAGTTAGGCAGTAAGATACTAAAGAGGCTAACCTTGAACCTTTGGTAACCACGAATTTAAAGCCTGCAATGGCAATAAGTACATATCTTTCAATAGTCACCCTAAATGTTAATGGGTTGAATGCACCAATCAAAAGACACAGAGTAACAGAATGGATAAAAAAGCAAGACCCATCTATATGCTGCTTACAAGAAACTCACCTCAAACCCAAAGACATGTACAGACTAAAAGTCAAGGGATGGAAAAACATATTTCAAGCAAACAACAGTGAAAAGAAAGCAGGGGTTGCAGTACTAATATCAGACAAAATAGACTTCAAAACAAAGAAAGTAACAAGAGATAAAGAAGGACACTACATAATGATAAAGGGCTCAGTCAAACAAGAGGATATAACTATTCTAAATATATATGCACCCAACACAGGAGCACCAGCATATGTGAAACAAATACTAACAGAACTAAAGGGGGATATAGACTGCAATGCATTCATTCTAGGAGACTTCAACACACCACTCACCCCAAAGGATAGATCCACTGGGCAGAAAATAAGTAAGGACACGGAAGCACTGAACAACACAGTAGAGCAGATGGACCTAATAGACATCTATAGAACTCTACATCCAAAAGCAACAGGATATACATTCTTCTCAAGTGCACATGGAACATTCTCCAGAATAAACCACATACTAGGCCACAAAAAGAGCCTCAGAAAATTCCAAAAGATTGAAATCCTACCAACCAACTTTTCAGACCACAAAGGCATAAAACTAGAAATAAACTGTACAAAGAAAGCAAAGAGGCTCACAAACACATGGAGGCTTAACAACACGCTCCTAAATAATCAATGGATCAATGACCAAATCAAAATGGAGATCCAGCAATATATGGAAACAAATGACAACAACAACACTAAGCCCCAACTTCTGTGGGACACAGCAAAAGCAGTCTTAAGAGGAAAGTATATAGCAATCCAAGCATATTTAAAAAAGGAAGAGCAATCCCAAATGAATGGTCTAATGTCACAATTATCGAAATTGGAAAAAGAAGAACAGATGAGGCCTAAGGTCAGCAGAAGGAGGGACATAATAAAGATCAGAGAAGAAATAAATAAAATTGAGAAGAATAAAACAATAGCAAAAATCAATGAAACCAAGAGCTGGTTCTTCGAGAAAATAAACAAAATCGATAAGCCTCTAGCCAGACTTATTAAGAAGAAAAGAGAGTCAACACAAATCAACAGTATCAGAAACGAGAAAGGAAAAATCGCGACGGACCCCACGGAAATGCAAAGAATTATTGGAGAATACTATGAAAACCTATATGCTAACAAGCTGGGAAACCTAGGAGAAATGGACAACTTCCTAGAAAAATATAACCTTCCAAGATTGACCCAGGAAGAAACAGAAAATCTAAACAGACCAATTACCAGCAACGAAATTGAAGAGGTAATCAAAAAACTACCAAAGAACAAAACCCCCGGGCCAGATGGATTTACCTCGGAATTTTATCAGACATACAGGGAAGACATAATACCCATTCTCCTTAAAGTTTTCCAAAAAATAGAGGAGGAGGGGATTCTCCCAAACTCATTCTATGAAGCTAACATCACCCTAATACCAAAACCAGGCAAAGACCCCACCAAAAAAGAAAACTACAGACCAATATCCCTGATGAACGTAGATGCAAAAATACTCAACAAAATATTAGCAAACCGAATTCAAAAATACATCAAAAGGATCATACACCATGACCAAGTGGGATTCATCCCAGGGATGCAAGGATGGTACAACATTCGAAAGTCCATCAACATCATCCACCACATCAACAAAAAGAAAGACAAAAACCACATGATCATCTCCATAGATGCTGAAAAAGCATTTGACAAAGTTCAACATCCATTCATGTTAAAAACTCTCAGCAAAATGGGAATAGAGGGCAAGTACCTCAACATAATAAAGGCCATCTATGATAAACCCACAGCCAACATTATATTGAACAGCGAGAAGCTGAAAGCATTTCCTCTGAGATCGGGAACTAGACACGGATGCCCACTCTCCCGACTGCTATTTAACATAGTACTGGAGGTCCTAGCCACAGCAATCAGACAAAACAAAAACATACAAGGAATCCAGATTGGTAAAGAAGAAGTTAAACTGTCACTATTTGCAGATGACATGATACTGTACATAAAAAACACTAAAGACTCCACCCCAAAACTACTAGAACTGATATCGGAATACAGCAAAGTTGCAGGATACAAAATCAACACACAGAAATCTGTGGCTTTCCTATATACTAACAATGAACCAACAGAGAGAGAAATCAGGAAAACAACTCCATTCACAATTGCATCAAAAAAAATAAAATACCTAGGAATAAACCTAACCAAAGAAGTGAAAGACTTATACTCTGAAAACTACAAGTCACTCTTAAGAGAAATTAAAGGGGACACTAACAGATGGAAACTCATCCCATGCTCGTGGCTAGGAAGAATTAATATCGTTAAAATGGCCATCCTGCCCAAAGCAATATACAGATTTGATGCAATCCCTATGAAACTACCAGCAACATTCTTCAATGAACTGGAACAAATAATTCAAAAATTCATATGGAAACACCAAAGACCCCGAATAGCCAAAGCAATCCTGAGAAAGAAGAATAAAGTAGGGGGGATCTCACTCCCCAACTTCAAGCTCTACTATAAAGCCATAGTAATCAAGACAATTTGGTACTGGCACAAGAGCAGAGCCACAGACCAATGGAACAGACTAGAGAATCCAGACATTAACCCAGACATATATGGTCAATTAATATTTGATAAAGGAGCCATGGACATACAATGGCGAAATGACAGTCTCTTCAACAGGTGGTGCTGGCAAAACTGGACAACTACATGTAGGAGAATGAAACTGGACCATTGTCTAACCCCATATACAAAAGTAAACTCAAAATGGATCAAAGACCTGAATGTAAGCCATGAAACCATTAAACTCTTGGAAGAAAACATAGGCGAAAACCTCTTAGACATAAACATGAGTGACCTCTTCTTGAACATATCTCCCCGGGCAAGGAAAACAACAGCAAAAATGAGTAAGTGTGACTATATTAAGCTGAAAAGCTTCTGTACAGCAAAAGACACCATCAATAGAACAAGAAGGATCCCTACAGTATGGGAGAATATATTTGAAAATGACATATCCGATAAAGGCTTGACGTCCAGAATATATAAGGAGCTCTCACGCCTCAACAAACAAAAAACAAATAACCCAATTAAAAAATGGGCAGAGGAACTGAACAGACAGTTCTCCAAAAAAGAAATACAGATGGCCAACAGACACATGAAAAGATGCTCCACATCGCTAATTATCAGAGAAATGCAAATTAAAACTACAATGAGGTATCACCTCACACCAGTAAGGATGGCTGCCATCCAAAAGACAAACAACAACAAATGTTGGCGAGGCTGTGGAGAAAGGGGAACCCTCCTACACTGCTGGTGGGAATGTAAGTTAGTTCAACCATTGTGGAAAGCAGTATGGAGGTACATCAAAATGCTCAAAACAGACTTACCATTTGACCCAGGAATTCCACTCCTAGGAATTTACCCTAAGAATGCAGCAATCAAGTTTGAGAAAGACAGATGCACCCCTATGTTTATTGCAGCACTATTTACAATAGCCAAGAATTGGAAGTAACCTAAATGTCCATCAGTAGATGAATGGATAAAGAAGATGTGGTACATATACACAATGGAATACTACTCAGCCATAAGAAAAGGGCAAATCCAATCATTTGCAGCAACATGGATGGAGCTGGAGGGTATTATGCTCAGTGAAACAAGCCAAGCGGAGAAAGAGAAATACCAAATGATTTCACTTATCTGTGGAATATAAGAACAAAGGAAAAACTGAAGGAACAAAACAGCAGCAGAATCACAGAACTCAAGAATGGACTAACAGGTACCAAAGGGAAAGGGACTGGGGAGGATGGGTGGGTAGGGAGGGATAAGGGGGGGAGAAGTAGGGGGGTATTAAGATTAACATGCATGGGGGGGTAGGAGAAAAGGGAGGGCTGTACAACACAGAGAAGGCAAGTAGTGATTCTACAACATTTTGCTATGCTGATGGACAGTGACTGTAAAGGGGTTTATAGGGGAGACCTGGTATAGGGGAGAGCCTAGTAAACATAATATTCGTCATGTAAGTGTAGATTAGTGATAGCAAAAAAAAAAAAAAAAAAAAAAAAAAAGGGCAGTTCCTGTGTGGTAGCCTCCAACGAGTTCTACACAAGGGTATAAAGGGCATATAAAAGTGTAGGCAAAGGGTCTGTTTGTGTTTATACAGAGGATCAAAGCCTAATTGGGCTACCCCGAAAATGAACTAAGATACGATATGAAAAAGAACTTCCAACATCTGCACTCTCTGGAAGACTCATGCCAGAAGATGATCATCAAAAAACCCCAACAAAGATCCACGCACTGCTACAGCAGTAGATGCACTCATCCCACCAGTTCCTGGACTTGCCATGGGAATGAGGAACGAGATATCTAAGCTGGCCTGTACATACAGTAAAACAACAAAATTGGACTGGATCTATACTGTTGGAACTCAACCAAGAATTTGGAGAAGTGCAAATTGTAGCGCTCCAAAGTCTTACAACTACAAACTATTTATTGTTAAAAGAACATATGGCATGTGAACAGTCCCCAGGAATGGGTTGTTTTAATTTGTCTGATTTCTCTCAGACTGTTCAAGTTCATTTGGACAATATCCACCATATCATAGATAAGTTTTCACAAATGCCTAAGGTGCCTAACTGGTTTTCTTGGTTTCACGGCAGATGGCTGGTAATTACAGATATGCTTTGGTTATGTAACTATACTCCTATTATGTTAATGTGTGTGTGCAATTTAAGTAGTAGCTTAAAACCTATACATGCTGAAGTTACTCTACAAGAAGATATATCAAAGAAATAATCAATCTTCCCATGTTTTCTTCCGCCTGCTACTTCTATAGCTTTTCTTCTTCCTTCCTAATCACAACCCTTAAATAGAATTCGTGCCTCATATCAAATTTACCGAGTATCATAATTCTTCCAAGTGGTAAAGATACCTCAAGACAAATGCTGGGCATAGAAGCCACAGGGCATAAATATGCAAAGAAGTAAAAAGCTAACTTTTTCAAACAATAAGGCTTCTCTCTCACTTACCAACTTCACATTTCCCTGTATGGCCCCGGAAGATGACTGGTGAGCCAGAGACGGGTAAGATTCCTCAAGGGAGGAACAACCTAAGACAGGCACAGTCGCAGGGGGGCCATCAGGTGAGAAATTGGGGATCAACAGAGGTGAGGCTTAGAACCTCATCCCCCCGTTCTGAGAGAAATCTTCTGCATACGTGGATGTTTTATTGCCCTGGTCTAGCTTGGATTAACACATAGTCTACAGGCACACACCTGATCATCTACATGTGCTCTCTTACAACACTAAACTATGTTTTCTACCTTTATCTTGTATCTACCTACCACTTCAGCATTTTATTAAAAATAATAATAATAAAGAGAGAAATGTGGTATCCACATATAAATCAAGTATAAAAACCAAATGAGTATTCATATTTGAACTGACTGTTTATAGTTCATAATGCATGAGCAAAACCGAAAGTTTCTGTGATGACTGCCCTTGTACTGTTCACTATGTAACTTATTCATTATGTAAGAATTTGTTCTACATGTAAAAATTTGTTGGTTATGCCTCAGAAGATTGGAGACTGACAAAAATTAGGCTTGGGGTGGAATAATGATTGTGCATGGAGCATTGACTCCCCTATATAGAATTTTATTGTCGTTAACAACCATTTGATCAATAAATATGAGAGATGCCCTCACAAAAAAAAAAAAAAAAAAAAAAAAGGACAGACTTCCAATGGTAAAATAAATTAGTAACCGGGATGTAAGGTATAGCATAAGGAATATAGTCAAGATATTGTAACAGCCTGGTAGGGTGATAGCTGGAACCTAGAATTATGTATATAAATGTTCTACCACTGTGTTGTACACTTGAAACTCATGTAATGTAATACTGTGTGTCAACTACCCTTCAATAAAAAATAATTATTAAAAAAAAAAAAAAAAAAAACACATGAGCCCTGTCATCCAGTAACTCACCTTAATTTTTTATGCAGTCATAACTTAATAAGTTGAGAATTCAGTTCGTTTTCACAAGGTCAGCAAGACATCAGTAAATTCAAAGTGTTCATGTTGCTTTTCTGGAACAGGCCTGGAGGAGGCAAGCACCAGGCAGTGGAAAAGGCATTTAGGAGTCTGAAGACCAGAGAATCACTAATTAATGTTACCTAACCTTGGGTAACATGTAGGATTCAGCTGCTTCTTCTGTAAAATATCTCTCAGACTTTGAGAGGCATTTGGCCCAGTATCCAAGTTAAATAGATGGTAAATGGTGGAAATACCATAGAAAGACAATCTCTGGAAGGATATCTAAGGTGTTAATAGAGGAATTGGGTTGGAGATTTCTCAGAATATTTTGTACCTTGTAAATGAAAAAAGAGAAATGAAGTTAAAAAAAAATCTTTTTTTAAAGACCAGGTCACTTATGGGCCTTCCTTTGGGCACTGGGAAGGGGACGGCAGGCCAGGGGCCCCTGCATCCTGGCCTAGTTTCTTTTCTTGCACTGCTCATTGCACGCACCCTCGGTCAAGCACCAGAGCCTCACTCTCATGAACTTCTCTCTCACGAGCTTGGACACTAAGGTGGCTGTGGTCATCTTTATGGAACAGAAGATGACTCGGGGCTGGTGGGGAGAACTCTGGGGGTGCTGACATGTCTGCAACACCATACCAACATTGTTGCTGTTAAATACCTTTCTCTAAAACTGAAAGACACTAGAGTGCCACCATCTCTTCTGAGGGCCCCTACATTTCCTCTGTCCTGGAACTACCGAGTTTCCACAACCACCTATTTCTCGCATCCTAGAGTGGCCCCATCTGAAGCCGCTTCTGGTCATCTAGAGCGGGCCAGGGAGGGCAGCTGTGTGTGACTCTCTCCCTGGCCCTGCTGCCGGTTCCCTGTGGAGGTGCTTGTGAAGGCTGGGCTATAAGGAGGAGGGGGAATGGCCAAGGGTCGGGAGCTTAGTGGACGTGGCCATGTACTTCTCCCGTGAGAAGTGGGGATGTCTGCGGCCTGTGCAGCCTACCAGGACATGATAGCAGGAGACCTATGGCTGCGTAGGCGCATGCTCAGTGAGGCCTGGCAGTCCCGGATCTGGAAAAATGAAGGATATGGGTAGGATGGTGTCTTGCCAATGGGTTTCAGCCCCGGGCAAGTTTGCTATGGATTCAATATGACCAAAGAAATTGATAGCAAAACATTCTTTGGGGTGAAAGGGTTTATTACCCGGCTTATTCTCCCAGTGGTAGGTGGAGCACTAGTGTCTCTGCCTCCGCCCAGAGCACTGGGCCCAGCTCTCTATTGTGGGTTGCCATCCATAGATGATTCTGTTTCTATGGGAATTGTTTGCCTTCCTTGTTATCTGTGGTGCATGCCGCAGCTCACTAAATCTAAACCGAGATCTGTTTCTTGTTATCTCTACCCCCTCATTGCCTGGCACCAGGGACGACTTGCCCCAGCAACCTGGAGGCAATTACACTCCTGTAGTAAAGCATGTTAATCATTGTGTCTAGAAACTTGTTAACCTACTCAAGAATGTGATGCCTGATCAATAAATATGAGAGGTGCCTTTCCAGCAACACTCTTGAGCTGGTATGCCTTGAGTTCCCTGGCTGGCCTACTCAGGTCTTCGATATCTCATTGCATTGCCTCCTCTATCTGCGGGCCGGACACGGGGAGGAGGCCGACAAGTGGCGTCCCAACAGGGACCTGAAAGACGGTTGAAACTCAGGGTGGAGAACCTCCGCTTAGTGGCACTTGCAATTCAAGGGTGGGAAAAAGCTCTGAAGATCGTCGATCCTGTAAGATTCCCGGAAAAGCGTATGTAGGGAACAAGATTGAGACGTCAGGGACACTATAATAGGCCAATATGAAACTAAAGCAGATAAACTGGAGGATTACTTAAAATTACTCTGTGTCCTCCTGAAAACACTAGGAGTGAAAACTTCTAAAAAGAACTTTGCTCAACCTCATAAATATATTAAAAAGTATTGTTACCAGTTGACTCCACAGGGAACCCTCAGACAAGATGATGGGAATAATGCATTAAGAGATTTCAAAGAGGCTCACAGACAGGGAAACATTACCCCTGTGCCTGTTTGGGTGGATCAATAGCCCCTTAATAAAGAAAAAGTGGCATCCTTACACAAGTTGAAGAACAGCTTCAGCTAAATAGATTAGAATTTTCCACAAGCCCGTGGAATTCCCCTGTATTTGTTATAAAAAAGAAGTCAGGAGATTAGAGACTCTTACATGACTTAAGGCAAATTAATGCGGTTCTCAAGCCTATGGGACCTTTACAACAAGGCCACCCTTTTCTGGCTATGATTCCAAAAGACTGGAATATGGCTATAATTGACCTTAAAAATTGCTTCTTTACCTTGCTCCCCATTCAAAGCAGTCCTCTTAGGCCTGCATTACTTTCTCCTGTGTAATGTAAATAGAGTCTGTAAAGTAATCAAGCTGAACCCTCAGATCAACATGTAAATAGCTCTATTCTATTAACTGCTTTCCTTAGAGGCAGACGTCCTGGAGCTAAGCATTTCCTTGTCTGCAGCCTCAGGGAAGCAAAACAAGCTTGTGACTCAGATCAAGGCTCTAGCAGAGAAAAGTCACACAGTCCCTGCATTTGTCAGACAGGCAGGGGTCTCTCGAGGAATGTCTAAAGCTCGGGCAGAAAAAACTAGGAAAACTAACTGAGAGCAATTCGATCCCTAAACTCTAAAAAAGAAGTATCTTATCTTCTGCACACAAACCTGGCCCCAGTACAAACTCTCTGATTAGAGAGGCTTGGCCCCTGAAAGAAGTATGCAATATAATGTTATACAGCTAAATATATTTTGCCACAAGAGAAGAAAATAGTCAAAAGTCCCATGAACTACTACAACATGGAACTACTTTTCTAAATTCTTTTAGTGAACATCTATTCTACTTATTAAGTTCATCATTATCTTTGAGAATTGAGAAGTCTTAAACTAAACTCCCTGAAATAGAAGAAATTTATCTCCTGCAATACAGCCTGGCTCTAAATGACTGGAGCTAGAATTGTGCTTGCATTTCATTTCCAGTCCCCTGGACACACACAGTCCCTATTATCAGTTCAGAGCCTTCATCAGCCCTGTTAGTCTGGGGCCATCTAAACCTTAACCCAGTTATGTAAACTGCTCACCCTTAGAGTGTATTCTTGAAAACTGAAGTACTTTTAATCAAGTAAGCTAAAAAGAAAGAAAGCAATTAAATATCAGTAACTCAAATCTTTATATCAGTTTGTCTATCTGTGTATATGTTTTTATATGAAAAGTGTTGCAAACTGTAGTCATTATGTCTCAATTTGTATGTTTGTGTGTCTAAGTGTGTAAATGAAAAATATTTTCCTACCTCCAGATGGTATTAATAAAAATTGATTTAAAAACAAGCGCTTGTGAAAATTGGGCATTCTAAAACTTTCAGAAAATCTAATAAAAAATATTAAGCATTAATGCTAATTTAAGTTTAACTGAAACGGACATGTCCTGGAAGTACAGTGGGTGTCCCAGCTGCCAAAGTTTACTTAAAGTCATTTAAGTTGATGTTACCTATTAAACATTTCAAAAAGATGCTTAAAGAAAAGCTTGACTTTGTCTAATGTTTGGTAAAAGTTTTGTAAGTAATCGAGCATGGTTGCTAAAAATAAGTAAACATCTTAATAATAATACTGTATTAATGTATAACAGTGTATATATATGCAAACAGTCTGAGAATTTTTGTAGTAACCAAAGTTCTTAAAGTTTGCTAAGTTATGTAGACATATTTGTGCCTAACGAGAAATTGTGCTGTAAAGCACATTTCCAAAAATGATAATATATGTTCATAGATGTATCAATCTGAAGAATGCTAGTGTAACAGTTTACAGTGGCCTATTTTTAAGTGTTCACTGAAAGTTAAAGTATCAAATAGTTTTAAGTTCTAATGAAAACTACTTAATATAATAAGGAAAATATTTCGGTATGCTAAAGATGTGTGTTTTAATAAGAGAAAGTATAAAGAATGGAAATTCGTTTTGTTGAGGGTAAAAGAAGGTAATTGTTCTAAAGTACAGTTATTTACTTAAAGGGGAAGAACACTGAATGTAAAAAGAAAATTGTAGAAAGCTTGTGGAAAAATTGATATAGTCATGCTATGTGAAATTAAAGCAAGGGAGTCTTGATATCAAGTACACAGCAAAATTAGAATTTTGTTTTCAGTTAAAAAGACAAAGTTTTCTTAAACTGTTAGTCTGCTCTTGATGTTGAAAGATTGCAAAAGGTTTTCTAATTGTTTTTTCAAAATAGTTTCTCATGCTTAAAGTCTCAATGAATTATCTGAGTATTTAAGAAAATGAGATTCTAATATCAAAGGACTAAAAGTTAAACTTTGCTAACAACTGTGTAAACTTCTGTATCTGCCTTTGAAGTATTTTGTTGTTATTCTAGTTGAATGGATAAGTATTGCTTCATGGCAACCTATAATCTTATTTAATCAAATGCCAAAGAAACTTTCTTTTGACAACTTTCCAAAATCAAATTGAAAAAGGTGCTTTTACCTCTAGTTAACTCTGATATTTTCCAGAGGGCCCCTGGGACATGTCAGAAGAATTTTTTCTCCTCATCGGGAAAAATATTTGGCTAATTTGGCTTATTTATCTGATATATATTTGCCTAGTAAGCACTGTCAAAAAGAATGATGCTAAACTTTGTTACTGAATGTTTTGTGGTACAGAAATATCCAAATTTTCTTATGTCAACTATCCTATGTAAGCTCTCATCAAGTCTTTAACCATTGTCATTTGTAAGTCTTTTGTCATTTAAAGTCAATTTTATTACTCCTAAACTAGTAAAGAACTAGATTTCAGCAGAACAGGTATTAGTTACATAGGATTAAGTAAACTAAAGAAGACAATTTTGTGGCTTTTTGTTTCAAATATTGCTGACTAAATGTTTTAACCTTTTTCTCTTAAGCTGACTGAAAGTGCTCCAGTTTACCTCTCCTCTACGCTAAAAAAAAAAAAAAAATTTTTTTCAGCTATATAATATCACTCATAAAACAGATATTTCAGGAGTCGGGAGCCAAGATGGTGGCGTGAGTAGAGCAGCGGAAATCTCCTCCCAAAACCACATATATCTATGAACATATAACAAAGACAACTCTTCCTAGAATAAAGACCAGGGGACACAGGACAACATCCAGACCACATCCACACCTGCGAGAACCCAGCGCCTCGCGAAGGGGGTAAGATACAAGCCCCTGCCCGGCGGGACCCGAGCGCCCCTCCCCCCAGCGCCCGGCGGGAGAAGAGGAGGCAGAGCGGGAGGGAGAGGGAGCCCAGGACTGCTGAACACCCAGCCCCCGCCATCCGGACCAGAGTGCAGACACAGTGCATGCGCGGGGCCCTGGATACCAGGGAAAAGGGCAGCAAGAACGGTGAGTGGGTACCGGAGGCCTGGCGCTAGAGGACAAAAGAAAAGCGAGTGGCCATTTTTTTTTTTTTTTGCTGTTTTGGAAGTCTTAAAGGGATAGGGACCCCAGTACTAGGGAAACAGGGCAGCAAGACCAGTGAGCAGAGAATAAAGAAAAATGAGAGGCCATTTTTTATTTTTTTATTTTTTAAATTTATTTATTTATTTATTTATTTGTGTGGTCGTTCTTTTGTTTTGGCGGGTGCTTTTTGGAAGTCTTAAAGGGGTAGGGTGCGACACTTAATCCAGAGGTAGGGAATCTGGGGATCTCTGGGCACCCTAATCCCCTGGGCTGCAGGGAGCACTGAGGCCCCTTACAGAGATAAATAGCCTCCCAGCCACTCCCCCTCCAACGTGACTCCACCACTTTGGAGCAGCGCCCCGGCCCAGGCCACACCCACAGCAACAGCGGAGATAAACTCCATAGCAGCCGGGCAGGAAGCAGAAGCCCTGTCGGTGCACAGCTACCCAGCACAAGCTACTAGAGGTTGCTGTTCTCCCAGGAGAGGAGGGCTACAAACCAACAAGAAGGGAAGTTCTTCCAGACGTCACTCGTCCCAGCTCTGCAAACTATACCTATCACCATGAAAAGGCAAAACTACAGGCAGACAAAGATCACAGAGACAACACCAGAGGAGACAGAACTAACCAGTCTTCCTGACAAAAAATTCAAAATAAAAATCATAAACATGTTGACAGAGATGCAGAGAAATATGCAAGAGATATGGGATGAAGTCCGGAGGGAGATCACAGATGCCAGAAAGGAGATTACAGAAATGAAACAAACTCTGGAAGGGTTTATAAGCAGAATGGATAAGATGCAAGAGGCCATTGATGGAACTGAAACCAGAGAACAGGAACGCATAGAAGCTGACATAGAGAGAGATAAAAGGATCTCCATGAATGAAACAATATTAAGAGAACTGTGTTACCAATACAAAAGGGACAATATCCGTATTATAGGGGTACCAGAAGAAGAAGAGAGAGGAAAAGGGATGGAAAGTATCTTGGAAGAAATAATTGCTGAAAACTTCCCCAAACTGGGGGAGGAAATAATCAAACAGACCACGGAAATACACAGAACCCCCAACAGAAAGGATCCAAGGAGGACAACACCAAGACACATAATAATTAAATTGGCAAAGATCAAGGACAAGGAAAGAGTTTTAAAGGCAGCTAGAGAGAAAAAGGTCACCTATAAAGGAAAACCCATCAGGCTAACATCAGACTTCTCGACAGAAACCCTACAGGCCAGAAGAGAATGGCATGATATATTTAATGCAATGAAACAGAAGGGCCTTGAACCAAGGATACTGTATCCAGCACGACTATCACTTAAATATGATGGCGGGATTAAACAATTCCCAGACAAACAAAAGCTGAGGGAATTTGCTTCCCACAAACCACCTCTACAGAACATCTTACAGGGACTGCTCTAGAAGGCAGCATTCCTAGAAAGAGCACAGAACAAAACACCCAACATATGAAGAATGGAGGAGGAGGAATAAGAAGGGAGAGAAGAAAAGAATCTCCAGACAGTGTATATAACAGCTCAATAAGCGAGCTAAGTTAGGCAGTAAGATACTAAAGAGGGTAATCTTGAACCTTTGGTAACCACGAATTTAAAGCCTGCAATGGCAATTAGTACATATCTTTCAATAGGCACCCTAAATGTAAATGGACTGAATGCACCAATCAAAAGACACAGAGTAATAGAATGGATAAAAAAGCAAGACCCATCTATATGCTGCTTACAAGAAACTCACCTCAAACCCAAAGACATGTACAGACTAAAAGTCAAGGGATGGAAAAACATATTTCAGGCAAACAACAGCGAGAAAAAAGCAGGGGTTGCAGTCCTAATATCAGACAAAATAGACTTCAAAACAAAGAAAGTAACAAGAGATAAAGAAGGACACTGCATAATGATAAAGGGCTCAGTCCAACAAGAGGATATAACAATTCTAAATATATATGCACCCAACACAGGAGCACCAGCATATGTGAAACAAATACTAAGAGAACTAAAGGGGGAAATAGACTGCAATGCATTCATTCTAGGAGACTTCAACACACCACTCACCCCAAAGGATAGATTCACTGGGCAGAAAATAAGTAAGGACACGGAAGCACTGAACAACACAGTAGAGCAGATGGACCTAATAGATATCTATAGAACTCTACATCCAAAAGCAACAGGATATACATTCTTCTCAAGTGCACATGGAACATTCTCCAGAATAGGCCACATACTAGCCCATAAAAAGAGCCTCAGCAAAATCCAAAATATTGAAATTCTACCAACCAACTTTTCAGACCACAAAGGTATAAAACTAGAAATAAATTCTACAAAGAAAACAAAAAGGCTCACAAACACATGGAGGCTTAACAACATGCTCCTAAATAATCAATGGATCAACGAACAAATTAAAATAGAGATCAAGGAATATATAGAAACAAATGACAACAATACACAAAGCCCCAACTTCTGTGGGACGCAGCGAAAGCAGTCTTAAGAGGAAAGTATATAGCGATCCAGGCACACTTGAAGAAACAAGAACAATCCCAAATGAATAGTCTAACATCACAATTATCGAAATTGGAAAAAGAAGAACAAATGAGGCCTAAAGTCAGCAGAAGGAGGGACATAATAAAGGTCAGAGAAGAAATAAACAAAATTGAGAAGAAAAAAACAATAGCAAAAATCAATGAAACCAAGAGCTGGTTCTTTGAGAAAATAAACAAAATAGATAAGCCTCTAGCCAAACTTATTAAGAGAAAAAGAGAATCAACACAAATCAACAGAATCACAAATGAGAACGGAAAAATCACGACAGACTCCACAGCAATACAAAGAATTATTAAAGACTACTATGAAAACCTATATGCCAACAAGCTGGAAAACCTAGAAGAAATGGACAACTTCCTAGAAAAATACAACCTTCCAAGACTGACCAAGGAAGAAACACAAAAGTTAAAAAAACCAATTACGAGCAAAGAAATTGAAACGGTAATCAAAAAACTACCCAAGAACAAAACACCCGGGCCAGACGGATTTACCTCGGAATTTTATCAAACACACAGAGAAGACATAATACCCATTCTCCTTAAAGTTTTCCAAAAAATAGAAGAGGAGGGAATACTCCCAAACTCATTCTATGAAGCCAACATCACCCTAATACCAAAACCAGACAAAGACCCCGCCAAAAAAGAAAATTACAGACCAATATCCCTGATGAATGTACATGCAAAAATACTTAATAAAATATTAGCAAACCGAATACAAAAGTATATCAAAAGGATCATACACCATGACCAAGTGGGATTCATCCCAGGGATGCAAGGATGGTACAACATTCGAAAATCCATCAACATCATCCACCACATCAACAAAAAGAAAGACAAAAACCACTTGATCATCTCCATAGATGCTGAAAAAGCATTTGACAAAATTCAACATCCATTCATGATAAAAACTCTCAGCAAAATGGGAATAGAGGGCAAGTACCTCAACATAATAAAGGCCATCTATGATAAACCCACAGCCAACATTATACTGAACAGCGAGAAGCTGAAAGCTTTTCCTCTGAGATCGGGAACTAGACAGGGATGCCCACTCTCCCCACTGCTATTTAACATAGTCCTGGGGGTCCTAGCCATGGCAATCAGACAAAACAAAGAAATACAAGGAATCCATATTGGTAAAGAAGAAGTTAAACTGTCACTATTTGCAGATGACATGATATTGTACATAAAAAACCCCAAAGACTCCACCCCAAAACTACTAGAACTGATATCAGAATACAGCAAAGTTGCAGGATACAAAATTAACACACAGAAATCTGTAGCTTTCCTATACACTAACAATGAACCAATAGAAAGAGAAATCAGGAAAACAATTCCATTCACAATTGCATCAAAAAGAATAAAATACCTAGGCATAAATCTAACCAAAGAAGTGAATGACCTATACTCTGAAAACTACAAGTCACTCTTAAGAGAAATTAAAGGGGACACTAACAAATGGAAACTCATCCCATGCTCGTGGCTAGGAAGAATTAATATCGTCAAAATGGCCATCCTGCCCAAAGAAATATACAGATTTGATGCAATCCCTATCAAATTACCAATGGCATTCTTCAATGAACTGGACCAAATAGTTCAAAAATTCATATGGAAACACCAAAGACCCCGAATAGCCAAAGCAATCCTGAGAAAGAAGAATAAAGTAGAGGGGATCTCACTCCCCAATTTCAAGCTCTACTATAAAGCCATAGTAATGAAGACAATTTGGTACTGGCACAAGAACAGAGCCACAGACCGGTGGAACGGACTAGAGACTCCAGACATTAACCCAAACATATATGGTCAATTAATATTTGATAAAGGAGGCATGGACATACAATGGCGAAATGACAGTCTCTTCAACAGATGGTGCTGGCAAAACTGGACAGCTACATGTAGGAGAATGAAACTGGACCATTGTCTAACCCCATATACAGAAGTAAATTCAAAATGGATCAAAGACCTGAATGTAAGCCATGAAACCATTAAACTCATGGAAAAAAACATAGTCAAAAACCTCATAGACATGAACATGAGCGACCTCTTCTTGAACATATCTCCCCGGGCAAGGAAAACAAGAACAAAAATGAACAAGTGGGATTATATTAAGCAGAAAAGCTTCTGTACAGCAAAAGACACCATCAATAGAACAAAAAGGAACCCTACAGTATGGGAGAATATATTTGTAAATGACAGATCCGATAAAGGCTTGATGTCCAAAATATATAAAGAGCTCACATGCCTCAACAAACAAAAATCAAATAATCCAATTAAAAAATGGGCAGAGGAACTGAACAGACAGTTCTCCAAAAAAGAAATACAGGTGGCCAACAGACACATGAAAAGATGCTCCACATCGCTAATTATCAGAGAAATGCAAATTAAAACTACAATGAGGTATCACCTCACACCAGTAAGGATGGCTGCCATCCAAAAGACAGACAACAACAAATGTTGGTGAGGCTGTGGAGAAAGGGGAACCCTCCTACACTGCTGGTGGGAATGTAAACTAGTTCAACCATTGTGGAAATCAGTATGGAGGTTAATCAAAATGCTCAAAACAGACTTGCCATTTGACCCAGGAATTCCACTCCTAGGAATTTACCCTAAGAACGCAGCAATCAAGTTTGAGAAAGACCAATGCACCCCTATGTTTATCACAGCACTATTTACAATAGCCAAGAATTGGAAACAACCTAAATGTCCATCGGTAGATGAATGGATAAAGAAGATGTGGTACATATACACAATGGAATACTACTCAACCATAAGAAGAGGGCAAATCCTACCATTTGCAGCAACATGGATGGAGCTGCAGGGTATTATGCTCAGTGAAATAAGCCAAGTGGAGAAAGAGAAATACCAAATGATTTCACTCATCTGTGGAGTAAAAGAACAAAGGAAAAACTGAAGGAACAAAACAGCAGCAGAATCACAGAACCCAAGAATGGACTAACAGGTACCAAAGGGAAAGGGACTGGGGAGGATGGGTGGGTAGGGAGGGATAAGGGGGGAGGAAGAAGGGGGGTATTAATATCAGCATGCATAGGGGGGTGGGAGAAAGGGGAGGTCTGTACAACACAAAGAAGACAATTAGTGATTCTACAACATTTAGCTATGCTGATGGACAGTGACTGTAAAGGGGTTTATAGCGGGGACCTGGTATAGGGGAGAGCCTAGTAAACATAATATTCTTCATGTAAGTGTAGATTAAAGATAACAACAACAACAAAAAAAAGCAGTTCCTGTGTGGTGACCTCCAATGAGTTCTACACAATGGTATAAAGGGCAGATCAAAGTGTGGGCAAAGGGTCTGTTTGTGTTTATACAGAGGATCAAAGCCTAATTTCACTACCCAGAAAATGAACTAAGATACGATATGAAGAAGAACTTCCAACATCAGCACTCTCCGGAAGAGTCATACCAGAAGATGATCATCAAAAAACCTCAACAAAGATCCAGGCGATGCTGCAGTTGTAGCTGCATTCATCCCACTGGTTCCTGGACTTGCCATGGGAATGAAGAAGGAGATATCTAAGCTGGCCTGTGCATACAGTAAAACAACAAAATTGACTGGATCTACATTGTTGGAACTCAACCAAGAATTAGGAGAAGTGCAAGTTGTAGCACTCCAAAATCTTATAACTACAGACTATCTACTGTTAAAAGAACATATGGGATGTGAACAGTTCCCAGAAATGGGCTGTTTTAATTTGTCTGATTTCTCTCAGACTGTTCAAGTACAGTTGGACAATATCCATCATATCATAGACAAATTTTCACAAATGCCTAGGGTGCCTAACTGGTTTTCTTGGCCTCACTGGAGATGGCTTGTAATTATAGATCTGCTTTGGTTATGTAACTGTATTCCTATTATGTTAATGTGTGTGTGCAATTTAATTAGTAGTTTAAAACCTATACATGCTTAAATTACTCTACAAGAAGATATGTCAAAGAAATAATCAATCTTACCATGTTTTCTTCTGTCTGCTACTTCTATAGCTTTTCTTCTTCCTTCCTAATTACAACCCTTAAATAGAATTCATGCCTCATATCGAATTTACCGAGTATCATAATTCCTCCAAGTGCTAAAGATACCTCGAGACAAATGGTGGGCATAGAAGCCACAGGGCATAAATCTGCAAAGAAGTAAAAAGCTAACCTTTTCAAACAATATGGCTTCTCTCTCACTTACCAACTTTACATCTCCCTGTATGGCCCCGGAAGGTGACTGGTTAGCCAGAGATGGGTAAGATTCCTCAAGGGAGGAACAACCTAAGACAGGCACAGTCCCAGGGGGGCCATCAGGTGAGAAATTGGGGATCAACAGAGGTGAGGCTTAGAACCTCTGCCCCTGTTTTGAGAGAAATCTTCTGTATCCGTGGATGTTTTATTGCCCGTGTCTAGCTTGGATTAACACATAGTCTACAGGCACACACCTGATCATCTACATTTGCTCTCCTACAACACTAAACTAAGTTTTCTACCTCTATCTTGTATCTACCTACCACTTCAGCATTTTATTAGAAATAATAATAATAATAATAAGGGAGAAATGTGGGATCTGCATATAAATCAAGTATAAAAATCAAACGAATATTCATATTTGACCTGATTGTTTATGGTTCATAATGCGTGATGAAAACTGAAAGTTTCTGTGATGACTGCCCTTGCACTGTTCACCATGTAAGAACTTATTCACTATGTAAGAATTTGTTCACCATGTAAGAACTTGTTCATTATACTTTAGAAGATTGGAGACTGTTGAGAATTAAAAAAACAAAAACAGAAAAACAACAAGAACAAAAAAACAGATATTTCATACAATTCTACAGGCCAAGCTCTAATTGAACATCGCCATCCTACTCTTAAGTATTATTTATTAAAACAAAAAGGGGAATTACTGCCCAATATGATAAAATTAACTGCAAATCAACGAGTAATACATGCTTTACATATCCTTAATTTTGGTCTTTTAAAGGGTGACAGACAATCAGCTATGGAAGTGCATTTTTCTGACAATATTTCTTTTTCTAAAACAACAGCAGTTCCTGTATGGTGGTCTCCAATAAGTTCTTAACAATGGCATAAAGGTAATATTAAGGTGTAGGGCAAAGGGTTTGTTTGTGTTATTGTAGAGGACCAACGCTGATCTGGCTGCCTAGAAAGCGGATCAAGATATGCTATAAAGAAGAACTCCCAGCAACATTGCCATCTGAGATGGCTGTCCCAGGCGATGTCCTTCAACCGGTTCCATCACTGGAGTGAGGATCCCTACATGATAGTGAAGTTTTTGATGTTTTTGATTCTAATCTCTATACACATATACATAACTCAGGCCTCTACTATTACTGCTAGTATTAGCAGTCCTCTGTACTTTGGCCGGGGAGTAGTACTTCATTGTATCTCCACTTGTTCAACTCCTGTAGGCCTGGTGATTTGGAAAAAAGATGGTAATGAAATATATAGACAGAAAGATAGAGGAAAACTTGGTTGGGATAATGCTACTGATCAGTCTAAAAGAGACAATACCCGCTATGATATTTATAAAACAGTTTTAACCTGGAATGATATTGGCAATTATTCTTGTGAAAAATTCCAGAAGGGAAGCCCTGATCAAATATGTAAAAGTAGTTATGTTTATTTGGATATTTCACTAACTGCAGAGAATGAGTATTCTTCACCCAATATGTGGTTGCAATTGGCTAATCAAGGGCTTAACAGGACATCTTTTTGTGTAGCAGGTGATTCCTCTATTAGTGGAATCTTAAGGAAGAATTTGATAGGCATAGGACTCCCCTTTTCAGTGTTTACTAATATTTCTGGAATAAATACTATTTTAGCTCCCAAGATTCTTATTCGAGAAATTCAATTGAATTTACCAGTTAGCACTACTATAGTTTCTAGTTGTATATGTATCAATTGTACTAATATACCTTCTTACTGTAATTCTACTATTCATGTAAAATGGCCATATGGATATAGACTCCCAAATGGCTGGGTGTTTTTGTGTGATAACAAAACCTATCAAACCTTTTCCTCACATTATCAAGACATCTGTGGTATAGGATGTATTCTCCCAGCCCTTATAAATCATCCTGGATTTAAATACCGAAGAGTGACCCGAGCCCTGCCTCCAGATTGTGATGACAAGTTGAAATTGTTGGACCCTGTTGCCATTGCAGTCGCAGCTGCATTTGTATTGCCTGTACCAGGACTCGTTGTAAGAATGCAGAAGGAAATACTTAAGCTGGCCTGTGCCTACAGCAAAACTACAAATCTGACTGCTTCCATACTGTCAGAACTTAATCAGGAACTTGGAGAAGTTTGAGTGGCAGTGCTCCAGAATTGTGCTACCATAGACTATTTGTTGCTGAAAGAACATTTGGGCTGTGAACAATTTCCTAGAATGTGTTGTTTTAATATATCTTATTTTTCACAGACAATTCAAAACCAACTGGATGATATTCACCATATTATTGATAAGTTTTCACAATTACCTGGATTACCTGATCAGTTCTGTTGGTTTCACTGGCTATAGCCAATACTTGTAGGCCTACTTCTTTTATGCATTTGCCTTCCCATTTTAGTAACATGGGTGTGCCATCTGATTGCTGGCTTAATAAAGCAATTCACACATATGCTATATTTCAAGAAGTCATGGCAAAAAATTAATAATTGCATGTTATTTTCTTGAGAGTCCATGTGACAGATCACTGCATATTTTAAAATTCCACAGCAATTAAGGGGATGACGAAGTGTTTGCATAAATCTTTTGTATGCCTCTTTGCTCTGTCGCATTTACTCCCTGTACGGCCCCAAGAGATGGCTGGCTAGCCAGAGATAGGTAAGATTCCTCAGGGGAGGAACAACCTAAGACAGGCACAGTCGTGGGGGGACAACAGGTCGGGAGATGAGGGGGGTCAACTGAGGCATGGCTTAGCACCTCGCCCCCACCCCCCGACAAGGCATTTCTTGTCGCCCATTTTCTTTACCAAGCTGCGGTGGAATAACAGACTTCTCTTCCTTTTTTAATTTAAAAATGGGGGAAATGTGGGTTGCCATTCATAGATGATTCTGTTTCTATGGGAATTGCTTGCCTTGTTATCTGTGGTGCATGCCACAGCTCACTAAATCTAATCCAAGATCTGTTTCTTGTTATCTCTACCCCCTCATTGCCTGGCACCAGGGACGACTTGCCCCGGCGACCTGGAGGCAGTTACACTCCTGTAGTAAAGCATTTTAATCATTGTGTCTAGAAACTTGTTAACCCACTCAAGAATGTGATGCCTGATCAATAAATATGAGAGGTGCCTTTCCAGCACCATTCTTGAGCTGGTATGCCTTGAGTTCCCTGGCTGGCCTACTCAGGTCTTGGATATCTCATCGCGTCGCCTCCTCGATCTACAGGCCGGAGACGGGGAGGAGGCTGACACTCTATATAGTGCAATAATAGCTTATTGCCTAAAGGTGTGGAAGCGGTAGCATAGCAACAGGCCAGTTACATCCTCAGGTGGTTTAAATTCAGTGAGGATCCTGGCTATAGAACCCCAACTTCTCCACACTCCATCCTTCAGGCTGTGGAACTCACCTTACAGTCTACATGCTTTCAATTTTCTGCAATGGTCCCTGTGCGAGAAAACTGGAGCACTGTAACCAGATTCCATAGTAGCAATAGAGGATAACAACAACTTAGAGATAATAACACAAATTAAGATACAACAAGATTTTGATACAGGTAACAAAATATATAATAATCCTCAAGCCAGAGGAATTTTCCAATCCACAAAGACTTTAGGGGCAATAAGACACATGTTTTAATGACACCAACATAGACAAATCTTGTCCCTCAGGTAGGATGCATGCAAGAGAGTGGTCCTGTGATAGGGCTGTAGCAGGAAGGGGGTCCCTTCCAGGTCTAGTATACCATACTTTTACTCCTTTCCCCGTGGGGATTACTGAAGGATCTATATATAGTGCTACTGGAGGTGCATGCACTGGCCATAATGATAAAACAAAACTCCTCAGTAAGATGCTCCTACCTTCTGGCTGTTCAGGATTTACTACTGTGACCTTTGGGGGCCACTCTGCAGTTATTCCAGGAATACACAGGAGGCCAGCTTGCAGGCCTTGTCCCCAAGGTGCCAGGACAGCCAGCCATCATTGGTCCATGTGTTGAAAGGTCCATGGCCACGGCCACTCAATGGAGTCTCCAGGGTTCAGTGCAGTTGGTGTTGGCAGCGAGATATTATTCTGGTGGCTGAACCTCGGCTTCAGTGATTCTTCCTTGGTTTGTACTTGCAGTTGTATAGGGAGGCAGCCATATGAGTTAACATGTCTATGGGGCTCAGGGCTCCCTTTCGGGGTCTCTCGTTCAAACACCATAGCACAGTCCATAAGCCAACTAACCATCCCTGCAGACTACTGGTATCTGACTTTAGTCTGGATTTTAACAAGCCATTGTGCCTCTCTATCGTGCCTGCAGTGGTAGGATTGTATGGCACATGAAACTTCCATTTGATTCCCAGCTGTCACACCCATTCTTGCAGTGTATGTCCAGTAAAATGCGTGCCCTGATCACTCTCAATTACCTGTGGTTGGCCACAGGCAGCAAAGAGATGCCCCAGGCCTCTTTTGGTCATTTGCTGGTGTGCACAACAGGTAGGAAAAGCAACTAGAAGTCCATTAGCTGTGTCCACACTAGTCATTGCATACCGATACCCTTCTGACACAGGTAGAGGCCCAATATAGTCTATCTGCCACCTGACGAGGGGTGTAGGCCCCATAGCTAATGTCCCATTTTGCTATGGAACTCAGTATAAGCCCCTTTTGGAGCACACAACACACTTCTGCTGGGCTCTACCAACTTCTTCGAAGGTCAAAGGCAAGCCCCACTGATGGGCTACAGCCCACATTGTCTTTTGCCCCACAGGGAACAAATGCTGATGTAACCACTGGGCTACATCAGAAGCAGGCTTTCCTTCTAACCAACATATCTGGGCCAATTTATCTGCTTCGTCATTTCCTGGGGATGCCAGTGGCAAATGACCAGTCACATGGTATACTGTAATTATTTTGGTCTGACCACAGGCCCATAAGTTTTGCCACAATTCTTGCCCCCAAAGGGGTCGGTAACCAACCATCCAGTTGTCATGGTACCAGGTTGGTAGCCACAGAGTGAAGCCCTGATAGCCCAGCTGTCAGTGCAGACAACTGTAGGGGAGGGCTCCTGGCTGATCACAAGTCACACAACCAGCAACTCTGCCCATTGGCTGCTTTTCCCCTCACCATCTTCCATCCATATTGTCTCAATCTTAGGATGGAAAGCTGTGGTCCTCCATTTTGGGGGCTGCCCATGGCTGGAGTCATCTGTATACCATGCATCTTCGGGTATAGAGGCTCTTTCCTCCCGATTGGGACTCTCTGCTACTAATGGTTCAAAAGCAAGGTCTTCCTGCTTTTCATAGTATATGTCACTGTCCCCAATAGAGAGGGCACTATGCTGCTGTAGGTAACCACCCTACTTGGCTAGTGTGGGTGTTTGTGCCACACCACTCCTTGGCTTTTAGGTCCAGTCTCGTACCTACCCCGAGATGGGATAGGTGGTTATTACCTTTATCGGGGCCATTCCAGTGATGGGTTTTGTAGTCAGATTTCTTTCTGGGTTCTCATTGCTTCAGCCTCTCCTAAGTCTGCTACTGTACTTGTCACCTCGTTTATGGGATGCCCTAAGTGAGGGGAGATAATGGCCACTAGAGACCCAAAGAAGGATGTGGGAGCTGTTTGAAGCACAATGTTTCTCATCCTAGAAGTAAAAATCTCCGTCTGGGCCATAATTCTCTGGACTATAGATGGCATTTCTTATGCCTAGCTCTTGTAGCACCTGTTGGAGCTCAGCATATGTCTGCCATCTAAATGGAGAGGATGGTGGATCACCCAGATTGGGCCACACAGCACAAAGTGCAGCCATAAGCCAATAGAGGAGGGAGTGACTCCCTGGGGTCTGTTATGCATTTTGTAATCACTGCATCAATGTGGGCTGCACTGTCAGGGAAGCCAGCTTTCCCATCTCCGATCCCAACAGAACAATTCCATCCACCCCTAAGTCCCACAGATGCAGGAGCCAAGCTGATATTGACTCCTATGGCTTCTGCCTAAACCAGGAGCTCAAATCCACCAGCTCAGCCTGAGTATAGGGGTGGACCATAGAGTGCTCCACGACCTGAGGAGGGGGCTGTTCTTCTCCTTGGGGAACTTTCAGCTGCTGGGTCTTTATTTTCTTTACAACCACTGGGTGTCCTTTCAATACAGGAGGGGCCAGTTCCTCTAGCACCACCCCTTCATCCTTCCCCAGTTCCTCCATTTCTGGGGCTGATGGCACCTTTCTCTCCCCTCCGCCGAGTGTCTCCTCTGCTACAACCGTTACCTTTTCTACTGTGCCTCGCAGCAATGCTACCTCTGCCTTCAGAAGGTCTCTTACCTTCAGCTCAATGCTTCGCAGCTGATATTCTCATGCCATCTCTGCCTGTGCTTCCCTCAGGAGTTTGTCTTCTTCCTTGATGGCCTTTTCCTACTTCAGAGCACCTGGCAGTGCTGCCATCTTGTCTGTAAGGAATTGTTCACATCTCCAATGGCACCTTGCTGCCAGTGCTCTCGTGCTGCCTCCTCTCACATCAATCCCATGTCCTTCTTCAGGGAATCCACAGAAGTTTTCAGGTCACATTCTAGTGCCGACATTTCTTGGGTCTTTTTTAGGAGTGTATCCTTCTCTTCTGTAGACTTGTTTAATACTGTGTGAAGCAGCCAACCCACAGTCCTTGCTGCCTCATGGGCACTCTGTCTCTCAAAAGACCTACTTACTACACCAAGGGCCACCCCTACAGCCTCAGGTGTCACCACCACTTGCCTCCAGTCCTGGGGTGGGGCCCAGTCCTCTAGGAGGCAAGCCACCTCAGGCCACATACCGATTGCGGGACAATCCACTGTCTCCCCATTCACAGGGGCAGCCCAATGAAGCACCCCTTCCATAAGGGCAGCCTGTCTTTTTCTTTGTTCAACAATGAATCTTGCCAACTATGCCAGTTGTGTTGCCAGTGGGTTTCAGCCGCAGGCAAGTTCACTATGGATTCAATATGACCAAAGAATTTGACAGCAAAATGTTCTTTGGGGTGAAAGGGTTTATTACCTGGCTTGTTCTCCCAGCAGTAGGTGGAGCACTAGCATCTCTGCCTCCACCCAGAGCACTGGGCCAAGCTTTCTATGTAGTGCAATAATAGCTTATTGCCTAAAGGTGTGGAAGTGTGGCCTAGGAACAGGCCAGTTACATCCTCAGGTGGTTTAAGTTCAGTGAGGATCCTGGCCATAGGAACCCCCCAACTTCCCCACAGATGGTAAGGCCGGGTGCCTGACTCACATCTACTCCTGTCCCAGGGCCACTCCCATTTCTTGTGACCCCCAACAGAGCAGTCTAACTGAAATTCCTAACAGCCTCCCTGTCCAGATTTCTTCAGTGGCTCCCGAGGACTTCTTCCTAAAAGTTCAGAACCTGTGCCACAAAGTTAAAGGCCTGCAGCATGCTAACCCCCTCCAGTTCATACAAGGTCTATCCCCATAGGCGAGAGACCCCATTGGCTAAAGCATATCTTTTTTTTCTGGACATGCCTCTACCTTAGTGAGCCTTTGTGCTTTTCTCTTGCTATTCTACTCTGTATACATGACACCTCTGTAACTAACAAACTTCAGTGCCCCTCTCAAATGTGGTCTCCAAGAAATGGAGGTCTTCTGTCCCATGCTGGAAGTCTCTCAACTATGATTTTGTGTCTATGTCTATAGCTTTGAGTGTAAGGTTGAAGGCACTGGGGGGAGGGGTGAGCACGTCAGACACTGATGACATGCCAAAGTCCCCAGCTGCTGCCCCCTCCCAACCTGAAAAATGTGCCTTAAGCTAGCCAATCCTCGCATCACTGTAAATCTAAGCTCTGCCTCCCCCTACCTTCTTTAAAAAGTCACTGCCAGCCCTGCTGAGTGTGACTTCCCCAGCCTGTGACAGCCAGACCACGGAACATCACCTGGGAATTTGCGTTCAAATAAACTACCTGGCCCTTTGTTGCTGCTCTTTGCCTGCTTATTTCGGCTAGAATTTTATCTTACATTTGGTGCCGAACCCGGGAAAGAGCGTGAGTGCGGGGCCCTGACCGGCCACCGGTGGCCCCGCCCCCTCCTTCCCCGACCCGGGACCTTAGCCTGCTCTCTGCTGTGTGGACTATTTTCTGGTGAGTCCCTCAGTTTCCCACGGTCTGTTTCCCTTCCTAACTCCGTTTCACCTGGTCTGTCTGAAATTGTATATACGTCCAGGTTTGGGAATCCAGCCCATCCACTGTGGGCATCCGGCCTGCCCCTGGCCCTGCCGTGGGGGAGACATCCCTCACCCAGGCTCCCAGGACATCTCCCCTGACTTGGTGCGCTTGAGACGCTGGGCACTCCTCTCAGCGGGATTAGTTGGGAAGTGGCGCAGACGTGGGGAACCAGCCCTCAAAAGCAGAGGGTCAGACCCCACTGCGGTGTCTCATTTCTAATTTGGTGACTCTATATTTGTTCCAGGAAGTTCTCAAATAGAAGCTAGTTTTTCTTTGCGCCAAGGCAGGCTGGGCCTCAGTATCCCTTGGACAATCAATCTTGCTGGCCCCCTGAGGGAACTTTCAATTTTGGCCTCCTCACTGACTTAATTATTGCCACTGGAGCGGAGAGTAGAGTGAAATCCCATATGTGCAGGCTTTTTAAACTTTGCGCTTCTGCCCAGACCTTTATGTTAACTGTTCAATGACTCAGGTTCTCCTAGCCCAATCTCCAGTTAAAGATTGTCAGCCTCTTACTCTTCCCAGTCCTTCTTCCTTTTCAGATCCACCAGAAGACCTCAGTCGCCCACCTCCCTCAGCTCGCAATCCCCTCCCCCTCTCTCCACCACCATCTTTAAGTCCTTTGTCTTCACACGTGTTGCCACCATCTTAAAGTCCTACATTCTCAACCATGCTGTTGTCCTGCTCTCCTCTTCCAGCGGCTGCACCACCCCCTTCCCCTCTCCTTCTGCCTTCACCACCCTCTTCCCCCACCGGAACACGCTCCTCCCACCCTCTAGTTCCAGAAGCCACGGACAGGAAGCCGAGGAGAGGGAAAGCAATTAGATATCAGTGACTCAAGTCTTTGTATCGGTTTGTCTGTCTGTGTATATGTTTTTGTGTGGGGAGTGTTGCTGACTGTAGTAGTTGTATCTCAGTTTGCATGTTTGTGTGTCTAGGCATATGGATGAAAAATATTTTCCTACCTCCAGATGGTATTAATAAAAATTGATTTAAAAACAAGCGCTTGTGAAACTTAGGCATTCTAAAACTTCCAGAAAATCTGATAAAAAATGTTAAGCGTTAATGCTAATTTGAGTTTGGCTGAGGCAGGCATGTCCTTGTAGTTATCAGCTGCCAAAGTTTACCTAAGGTCATTTAAGTTGATGCTATCTGCTAAATCTTTTAAGAATAAAATGCTTAAAGGCTTGGCTTTGTCTAATATTCAGTAAAGGTCTTCTAAGTAATCTAGCATAGTTGTTAGGAATGAGTGAACTAAATAAGTGTGGCAAGTGAACACCTTTTTAATTGTGTGTTACAGTGTGTATACCTATCTACAGCCTAGAAATCTTTATAGTAACCTGAAACCTTAAAATTTTGCTGAGTTAAAAAGATACTTTGTGCTTAGTGAGAGATTGTGTTGTAAAGCTCATAGTTAACAGAAATTATAAAATGTTCATAAATTTGTCAATCCAAAGAATGCTAGTGTAACAGTTTATAATAGCCTACTTCTCAGTATTCACTAAAAATTAAGGTACCTAATAGTTGTAAGTTCTAATTAAAACTACTTAAAGTAATAAAGAAAACATTTCTGCATGCTAAAGAATGTGTCTTTTGATAAAAGAAAATAACTTTGTTCTAAAGTATAGCTGTTTATTTAGAGAGAGCAATCTAAATGTAAAAAGGTTGTAGAAAGTTTGTAGAAGAATTTAATATAGTCATGCTATATAAAATTAAAGCAAATGAGTCTTGGTATCAAGTACACAGCAAAATTAGAATTTTGTTTTCAGTTAAAAAGAAAGTTTTCTTAACTATTAGTCTGCTCTTAATATTGAAAAATTACAAAAAGTTCTATAATTGTTTTATCAAAGCAATTTCTCATGCTTACAGTCTCAATGAGTTGTTGGAATATTTAAGAAAATGAGATCTTAATATTAAAAGAACTAAAAGCTAAAGTTTGCTAACAACTGTATAACCTTCTTTATTTGCCTTTGAGGTATTTTGTCATTCTGGTTAAATAGATAAGTATTGCTTCATAGCAACCTATAATCTTATTTAAGCAAGTGCCTTAAAACTCTTAACAGCTTCCCAAAATCAAATTCAAAAAAGTACTTTTACCTCTACTTAACTCTGATATTTTCCAGAGGGCCCCTAGAACATGTCAGAGGAACTTTTTCTCATTGGAGAAAGCATTTAGCTAATTTAGCTTACTTATCTGATATATAAGCTATTACCTAGAAAGCACTGTCAAAAAAAGAATAATGCTAAACTTTGTTACTGAATGTTTTGTATTACAGAAATATCAGAATTTCCTTATGTCAACTGTCTTACAGTAAGCTCTCATCAGATCTTTAACCATTGTCATTTGTAATTCTTTTGTCATTTATAGTCACTGTTTTATTACTCCTAAACTAGCAAAAAACTAGATTTCAGCAGAACAGGTATTAGTTACATAAGATTAAGTAAACTAAAGAAGATGATTTTGTGGCTTTTTGTTTCAAATGTTGCTGATAAAGTGTTTTAAGCTTTTTCTCTTAAGCTGAAAACAGTTCAGTAAATTACTGCCTTTATAAGCAGAATTGAAACTTTATCTTTCTCTCTACCTGATCCCTCCAGAATTTAAAAAAAACTCTCAGTGACTATTTTTATATTTCATGGCAGTATGTTCATTTTCACAAGTTCAATAAGAATCTACTTTCCTTGTAAGAAGACCAATTAGAAACACTAGTTATATTACCGAAGCTTTAACGGGAACATCATACCTGAGAAACATGTGCATAAACTCAGATATGATCAGCTTTAAGGAACTAAGGTTGACTTTATAAAGCCAACAAAGCCCCTTAGAAGAACTGGCCCGGTACCTTGCTTACAAGGTTCACAGCAGCCTTACCAGGTGAGTAAGGAAGGTCAGTAACACTTCCTGGCAGGTGCAGGAACCTCAGGATGTCTTGGAGACCTCAAGGAGAGAGGAATTCACCCAGATCTACAGGTACTGCAGGCAAAACCTGATGGTAAGTCTGGCTTGGCTGTCTGGTCTCAAGAGGCCTTTAAAAGTTCAATCTGAAATTCCTTACAAAAAGTTCCAGCAAAGCACATTTAAAAGAGCCTATGTAATCAATTGCTCTTCTTGCTGCACTTATGCAAATAATTAAGCCAAGTGTTAATTATTTTCTTAACTTGGTTACTTCTAATAAAAATGAGGGTGATTTTAGAGAAAAGTATTGTTTCAGTAATGCAGTCTTATCTATACTAAATCCCAATACTAGTCATTGAGATGTAAACTTGATCCAGCATTCTAGTTTCCCCATGATACCTGGCTATGATTCTCAATTAGACTCTTCATATTTCTAGTTCTCATATTCAGCCATGCATACTTAATCTCATCAAGTTTGTCCTTCCTGAATTGAAGCACCAACCTTCCAAGGCCCTCTCAACTGACCAGTCATAAAAACCTGGCTGCACCCTTTACTGCGCCCCCTCTCAGCATGAAGCAGCCAGAGCAGTCAGCGCCCCTTTTCCCTGGCAGCGGCTAGAGTCTCTATCTGTAGAGGAGAAAATGAGACAGAGACCATAAGCTTAGACAGAATAAAGTGAGAGCTCTGGAGAAAGCAAGGCAAGATATTTGCAGTCAGAGCAATGTAACTACATGCTACGAACCCCCACCACCCCGCCGCACGATGCCCCTTGTCAGCCCAAAGTTGCCAGATCAAGTCATCACCCATTATGACCAAAAGGCTGGAATGTAAGGTTGAAGGCACTGGGGGGAGGGGTGAGCACGTCAGACACTGATGACATGCCAAAGTCCCCAGCTGCTGCCCCCTCCTGACCTGAAAAATGTGCCTTAAACTAGCCAATCCTCGCACCGCTGTAAATCTAAGCTCTGCCTCCCCCTACCTTCTTTAGAAAGTCACTGCCTGCCCTGCTGAGTGTGACTTCCCCAGCCTGTGATAGCGTGGAACATCACCTGGGAATTTGCGTTCAAATAAACTACCTAGCCCTTTGTTGCCTCTCTTAGCCTGCTTATTTTGGCTAGAATTTATCTTACATTGAGCACAATCTTTCTGAAGGTCTTGGTACCTTTGCCTTAGGAGCTCATCTTAAGACCTGGTATCTCTCTCCCTTAGTGTAAATTTAGAGCTTAGTGTAAACTTACAGAGCAGGAACCTTATTTTGGTTCACCAATGTCTCCAACACCTAGAACATCTGGAAGAATGCCTGGACACAGTAAGTGCCCAATATGTTTTCATTAAATGAACGCATATGTAGTTTTGCTGCTAGGGTTCTTGTTCGCGGCTACGAAAACTAACGTCCGAATTCACTGAGGCAGAGCAGGCAGCTCGAAGCTGGACCTGCAGTCTCCCGGGACTGACCTTCCGCCGCGCTAGTCCTTCCTCCCAAGCGGGGCGGGGCTGGGGCTGCGCCTCCCGGCGCGGCGGGTGCGGGGCTTGGCCCGGGGGGCCTGGCCCGCTGTCTTTTCGGGACTGCGCGCCCGCCGAGCCAGTGGAGGCGGCGGCTTCCAGGTGAGGGGGCGCCGGGCGCCGCGCTTGTAGCTGTCGCGGCCATTTTGATTGAGGGCCCGAGACAAAGCAACCTGGAAACACGGGGCTGGTCTCTGCGGGCCTCACTGCGCGGGAGTGAAGTTCGTGAGGCCGCGTTGCTGCCGTCTCTTAGGGAGGCGTTTTCCAGGTCGGGTCATCGGTGTACGTCTATCACCAGCAATTCCTGTTGAGCCCCTGCTCTCTCCGCCTCTGACTGCTCCCCGACCCCTGGCCCAGGTGGGGCGGTTTCTCCACGGGAGGCTCCGCGGCTCCGGGCCGGCGAGGGGCCGCGCTGGCCTGTATCCCGGGCTGGCACTTCCCATGGCGTCACCTGTGGCTCCGCTCCCCACGCGGGAACCAGACTTGGCCGGGCGCAAGGGGAGGAAACCTGAACCCGTGAGCTTCGCGGACGTGGCCGTGTACTTCTCCCGGGAGGAGTGGGGGTGTCTGCGGCCCACGCAGAGGGCCCTGTACCGGGACGTGATGCGGGAGACCTACGGCCTCCTTGGCACGCTCGGTGAGAGCCGTCCCTGCGCGCCGGGGCCCTCCTTCCCGTCCCCACCGCCCAAACTCCGGGGCCTGCACATAAGTGGGAGGCCCATGGTCCGGGGACTCGGGACTGCGTGGAGGCAGTCTCCCAGCAGTGTAGGGTTTGGTTCTTCTTTCCCAGGTTTCAGAAGTACCAAGCCAGCCCTCATCTCCTGGGTGGAGGAAGAGGCCGAACTGTGGGGTCCGGACGCACGGGATCCAGAGGTGGGAGAGTGTCTGACAGAAGCAGACACAGGTGAAGTAGTCAGGACTCCGTGTCACCTGACATCCTCTGGGCCTGACCCATCCTGTAACCGGCTAGCTCCTTAGCAGCTCATCAGTTTCTTCTTTGAGTTGCTTCCCCAGGAAGTCTGTTATGCCTGGCCTTTGCCTAGCTTATGGATACAGACTAGAAAGGGGCACCTCTGCTGGGGTGTGGAGCCCTGGCATTCCTGCCCCTCCGTTCCCAGCTCTGGGGAATCTGAGTACCGGCACATCTAGTTGGCCTGTATGCTGTTGAGTGGCACATCATCCCTCCTGCTGTTTTTCTACACTGTAGTTTCTCTGCCACCTCCTGTATGTTAGTTTCTGTTAGGCGTTCTGTAGCAGCCTCCTTTATCTTGACTTCCATTGTTACTTCTCCAGTTCATGCTGTCAACAGTGCCCAGCCCTTCTGCTCTTGTCAGTGCCAGCCACGGTTATGCCTCTCTTTGTGATTTTCCTGCTGTCTGGAGCATCCTTAAGCAAACATTCATCCCCATGGTCCAGCACAAGCTACCCTCCCCCATGTCCCCAGCTCTAAGTTTAGAAATTACTGTTTCTCTGTTCCTTCTCTCTCTGTCTCTGCATGTGAGGAAAGGTGTCACTCCTAGCCTCCGCTTCCCATACCAAGCTGAGTTCCAGAGGCAGCAGTGGCTCCATAGGTGGCCATATTGAAGAAGCTTCTCTGTCACCATATGGGGTGTGGGATTCAAGGACCAGGATGAGCCAGGTTCTGACCTCTCTCTTTATCTGGCAGCAGATTCCAGAAACAAGGAAGAGAAAGAACAAAGAGAAGGGACTGAGGCCCTGGAGGAGATCCTCTCTGTGGATTCTCGGCCTCCTGGACTGAAGGCTCTCAAACCCTCTTCTGCTGGGCTCCTTTATGGTTTGGAGCAGCCGCGTAGGGTGCCTCGCCGGGGTCGCCCCCCACTCTGTGCCCATCCCCCTGTTCCAAGGGCAGACCAACGTCACGGTTGCTATGTGTGTGGGAAGAGTTTTGCCTGGCGCTCTACCCTGGTCGAGCACCTATACACCCACACAGGTGAGAGGCCCTTCTGTTGCCCTGACTGTGGTAAGGGCTTCAGCCAGGCCTCCTCTCTGAGCAAGCACCGGGCCATCCATCGTGGGGAGCGACCTCACTGCTGCCCAGACTGTGGCCGGGCCTTCACCCAGCGCTCTTCCCTCACCACCCACCTACGGGTACACACAGGCGAGAAGCCCTACTGCTGTGCTGACTGTGGCCGCTGCTTCAGCCAGAGCTCTGCCCTCCACCAGCACCAGCGGGTCCACAGTGGCGAGACCCCCTTCCCATGCCTGGACTGTGGCCGTGCCTTTGCCCATGCCTCAGACCTACGGCGCCATGTGCGCACCCATACGGGCGAGAAGCCCTACCCGTGTCCAGACTGTGGGCGCTGCTTCCGCCAGAGCTCCGAAATGGCTGCACACCGGCGCACCCACAGTGGTGAACGCCCCTACCCCTGTCCTCAGTGTGGCAGGTGCTTCGGCCAGAAGTCAGCTATGGCCAAGCACCAGTGGGTGCATAGGCCTGAGCCTGGGGGCCATAGGGGTCGAGGTGCCAGTGTGTTGCCTGTGCCCCTGGCTCCTGGCCAAGGGGACCTGGACCCACCGGTGGGCTTCCAGCACTACCCAGAGATATTCCAGGAGTGTGGGTGATGGTCTCAGATATGACAAGGCAAAGGCTGAAGATCTAGACATTGCCTGAGGCCCAACCTGGGCCTAGGGGCCTGAACCTCTTTGGCAGCTCCAGGAAGGTCACAGAATTCCTGGCAAGAAGTGGGCCTGGGGGATGGGGACTGTCTTATCTTAGGCTCTTACCAGCTTGATCTGCTGTTACTTGCTTCCTATTGTCACAGACTCTAGAAGCCCCCTTTGCTGAGTTAGGGCTGAAGTTAGAACCCCCATTAAACCTCCACTGTGGGGAAGAAAAGGGTATTTTTCAGAAGTATTAGGAGGATTGAGATAGAGAAGAACTTTGTTTTACCCATTGTCTTTTTACTGCAGAAGTTAAAAATGGGTGGCCGTGTGCTGAATCTGACCTACAACAGCCTTTTCTTTTTTGCTCAGCCAGCATTTAAAAGTGTTACGAAATATTGGCCAGCATTTAAAAGTGTTATGAAATATTGGTTAAGATTTACAAGTTCAGATATTTCACACATAAATCCAGGTTTCCGGCCTATCTTGCTGAATCCAAAGATTTGGCAACTTGACCTGAGATCCCACAAAACCACAAAGTGTGGGAGCCCCTTTTGGATGGAGCTGGAGCCATGCTCTACAGTTTAGCATGCCTGCCACTCCTTACCTGCTCCTGACCAGCATCAGCTGGCACTTGTCATAGCTTGTGCATGTCTCTGGCAAAGCAGACCCTCCACATCTGGCATTTTCCACTCATGTACATGACCTGTTGGGGTTCTGTTTTCATTTGCATTTGTAAACTGTAGTTGATGGCATTCAAATATTCCTGAATCAGGGAGTCAGGTAGAGCGCATATATGTGAAAGGGTGGCAGAAGTAAAAGCAGGCTTTATTTTAGATCTTCTTGTGTATTGCATTCCATGGTTTATAAGAGTGCTATCTGTCCATCAACTCATTTCATGCTTCTTACTCCCTAAGGGAAGAAGCATCTTGCTTGGAGAGGACAGCCCAGTCAGGAAGCGGTGATCAGGACTGGATCTTCTGCCCCAAACCAGCTGATATCTGCCATACCACAGCACCACTCTCAGCTGACCAGCAGTCCTGGTTTTGAAGGGGAAGGCCCTGAGAGCACCTGCCTCTCCTCCTTGGGCCTCTCTGGGAGAACCTTATGGCTCAGGCCTTAGCTACCCTAGACCCAGCCAGGAGGGCCTCATCATACTTTTGAACTGGAAGAGATCTTTTGCAGCTGATCTTGCACTGAGACTGGGGAAAGCTAAGCAACTTGTCCAAGGCCATATGCAGTGAGACTCCAGAGTTCTGGGTTTACTGCTGTCTTTACCACACCACTCCCAAGATCCTTGCCAGTGTCTCAGCCAGGGTTCTAAAGGCATCTGCCCACTCCCTGTGATGGCACCCAGGCACTGACCTGGACTAGGGACAGCAGCCCAGTGTCAGTGAAGCCCAGGTATAAGATGAGTGACACATACAGCTGCACAGCCAACCAAAGCAAGGAAGAAACCAGCCTTAGATGAGAATTCCAGGGTGAACAATAGCGAAGTTTGTTATCTACTTTCTTTTGGACCTGCCATCATGCACAAATGGGGGCTAGTTCTTAGGGTTAGTGCCAGAGGGAGCTGAACTCATCTACATTCCCAAGCTCTGCACGGAATCCCTCCCCTGTTGCCTTGTGACTCCATTGTCTGTCTATAATGAATTCCTTTGTAGTCAGAGTCCAGCCTTGTCCAGGTGATGGAATCAGTCAGCCATGGGCTGATTTTAGATTTTCGGCAGACTGCTTCCTGCCTCTGATAGGATACCCTTCACCTCAAGGAGTAGAAGCACAGGCATATGCCCTCTTCTAATCTGTGTGCACTTGTTTTCACTCAGCTCAGCCCCTTGTCTGGCCTACCTTAGGGAAAAATCAGATATGTTAACCTGGAGAAACTTCAAAAGGAAGAGAGAGAAATTTTAGGGAAGAGATACCATTCAGGTGAGGTAATGCACTGACTTGATTCCAACCTTATCTTCAAATCTAACCTCAGCAAGACCTCTTTTATCCTAAACCTTACTGGGAGGACTGGCTTATGTGCCACTGTGTCACAAAGGGGTTGTGGGGTAAGAAGAGGCACCCTGGCAGTAGGAGCTAACTTGGTAGCTTTTAATTCCCTAGAGAAGCCAGGGTACAATCCATTCCCTCCCCTAACCCTCAGTGCTGGGAAAGCCTGGCCTGTAAATCCAGTTAGCTCAGACTCAAAGCTGGATTTGGACCCAGCCCTCAGTTTGTCAATTAAAGGTACCATAATTACTACTTTCTCTGAGTGCTTTGAAGTTTGCAAGGCTTACTTAAGGCCCCCAAACCAGACCCAAGTCTGCTTCCTGCCCTTGTGACCCAATTTTCTACCAGGTAATCAATTACTAAATGTCATGAAATGCTTAAGCCTCAGCCTCACCCCACTCTTAGCTCCTCATTTCCTGGCTTCCACTAAAGGTAGGGCTCCCTTTTATCTGCTGTCACAGGTCTTTGAGGCTCAGACCCTGAAACAATTTAAAGGCAGGAAAAGGGTTTTCCTAGGGCTTCATTGGTGTATGGAAAGAAATGCTTGCTACACTGGACAGAATGAGACCCATACACATGGTGAGATTGAGAGGTCAAGGCTGTGACCACATGGCCCATCACTATTTTGTCCAAGCTGTGTAAGTAAGGTTAAGTATTACTTTGCTCCAAAGATCCCTAGACATTTTTTGGAATATTTACGTACGTCTTTCTAGGAACAGAATGTGCAAAGATGTTTATGACCCAAAGAGGCTAAAATCTGCTGTAGGCCAGTATTTTTTAAAGTAAGGCTTTTCTGCCACAGAATCACATGCAGTATATCTTTAAAATGTAGCTAGCTCCCTGGGCCCTGTCCCTAGCCTATTGAATCAGAATCACCAGGGATGGAATCTTTGCCTGTTAAAACTGGAAGGAACCATGGCTCTGAGCAAAATGTTACTTTCTAACTACTCTTAGTTTTGCAAAGGTAGGGGTTGATCTCAGAACTGTGTCATGCTGAGGGATGACCTAGACATACACACACAGACTCACATTTCCTTTGTTCTTCCCAAGGGGGCTTATGCATGCTGTTCTCTTCCTGGGTATCTCAGACCTTGAATATAGAGGGGTATCTCTTGTATCTACAGAAGCCCTCTTAAAGGACTTGTCCTTTGCATGCAGGAAGGGAGTGGTTCATGCAGGGGCCCCTCTCATGCTGACAACCTTTGTCAGGGCTCTTGAGTGCAGGCCCAGAAATGTGGGCCAAGTTAGCTGGACCATAGCCTTGGCTGCACATTGAGTAGCTCTGCCCCAAGGCTGCTGCTCACCAGGGATGTGGACAAAGTGGCCACCCAACTTGGAGCACACACAGGGCTCCTCCTCACCAAGTCAGGGCAGAATAAGGTCATTAGACTCCTGCCTTGGAGTAGTTGGTGCTAGGTCAATTTGGAACCCTCATGAGAGGCTTCCCTGTGCTTAGAGCTTCTCACTGCTGTGGGTATGTGTTAGGCAGAGGCTGGCTGCCTCTTGAAGGTCCATTGTATAGATAGGACTGGTGGAGGAGGCTGCCTGGAAGTCAGCTACTATTTTACTCTAGGCACTAGTGAGACTGAGTTTCACTTGCACAAACTCTGGGGCCAGAGAAGCTTGAAGCCCTGGCTCAATTTTTGCTACACCTGGAGCTTGTGGCCCATGCTGTGAAGAGTGCAGGCAATGGGCCATGTCAGAGCTGTGGATGGGGGCCTTGCCATACACTTCACGGGACTGCTGCTTTCCTGTGTGGACTGCCTGGTGGGTAAGCAGGTTGGAGGTCAGAGGAAAGTGTCTCAGGAAGGAGATACTGTCTCTCATTTGTGTAAGTGCTTTGGGAATGATGGGAGCAATGGAGGGTGGGGGGTATCCCGGCCCAGCTCTTCTCATAACCAGTGCAGTTGTAGGGTCTTTTGACTGTTTGTGCCCCTTACTGTTGCACTATGTGAGCCATTCTTCACAAAGGTGTTAGGACATATGGACACTGGAATGGAAGAGAGGCATGGAGCTGGAAACTGTTCCACTGGAGGGCAGAAAAGTACTCTCACTTTATTTGTAGGAAGATATTGTCTGTGATTCTATTTGTAAACTCTACTCTCTTCACTTGAAATTCTCCAAATTCTCATTCTCACCTCTTTTCAGGCGAATGAAGATGCCATCTTTCCTCCTAATCAATTTCTTTCCTATATTTGTCTTGGGAAGGCAATAGGAAAACACAATCCATGGCTTCTGCATGACACAGGGAGAATTTGGCTCATTCATTGTCAAGAATGCTACCAAACTAGTTTCAGCAGCAAGGGTAGAAAAGGGACAAGAATTGGATCTTACTGAATTGTCTTTTTCCTTGATTCAAAGCTGCACTGAGGGCAGTGTTCTCAGGCCCCTTCCTCTGCAAGCTTCTTTCAAGTCAGACAGGATTGGAGAGTTCTTAGCTGCCTTAAAGGTCAGCCGGTTCTCTCAGTCCACTTTCCTCCTGAACTCTCCCACCCTCACCTGGAAGGAATTTCCATAGGATCCCTGCCTTCCTGGGAAGAAAATTCAGATACCAGCGACTCAGGCTCCTAGGGACTGAGTTAAACTCTATTAGGGGAAGATGGCGTGAGACAGGGTAAAAGAAAGCAGCCTCCTCTCTGTGGGAGGATCCCCTGACTGTCCCTTCAGCACCTGGAACCAATGAGAAGGAAAATGCTGGGAAAGGGAGTGTAGGGGAGACCGGTGCTGGAAGGTGTCTGTCTTGAGATTCCTTGGCTTCTTCAGAAGGATAAAACATAATAAAGGGTAAACGGAGGCGGGAAAAAATTCTGAAAGCACAGAATCGCCCAGCAAGGAGACGCCAGAGACCTTCCTCCCACTCTTCCCGCAGGCCCTTCTGGATGACAAGGGAGGGCCCGCGCACCCTCTCACCAATCAGAATGGGGCCTGCCGTTCCCTGGCGACCATTAGCGCCTAGCCGTTGGCATAGTAGGAGGCGGCGGGACGGTGAGAGCCCAAGCTTCACCGGCCAATCGCTGAGCTCCCTAGGAGGTGGGGGCGGTGCCCCTGGAAACCTGAGGTGGGGCTGCTTCCTTGGCAACCAATGTGGCCCTTCGGAGGGAGGAAGGTTGGCTATTAAGAAGAGCAAAGAAGGGAGGGGGCCCGGAATAGTTGGGGTGGGTGCGCCTGTGTGGGTGAGTGGAGTTCGAGTATGGGGACCCAGATTCGGAAGCCTCATGGGCCCAGGGTGGGGGGCCATCCATCCAAGTTCCCGAGGCGCCACCGGAGATGACCCCATGGCCCTGGAGGGGAGGGGAAACAGACACCGTCCCCGCTGGCTCCGGGAAGCGTCGCTCCTTCTCGCTGACCTTGGTCTCGCTTGTTGCCTCGCCCTTGGCCATAGGCACTGAAGGATGTAGGGTTCGGGAGGCAGACAGATAGGCTCCCGGGCGGACGAAGACCTAGGACATAGGCACACAAACTGACCTAGCCTCTCCCTCCGGCTCCAGGGCGGCCCATCATTCCTCACCTCAACACCGAGGCCCTCCAGCCCAGGGTTAATGCCAACGAGTTTCCACCTCCAGCCGCTCCTAGAGAGGCCACTGCGGAGCCAGCGGGGGAAACTGGCCGCGGACGGACACTTCCTGTGCGGCGGGGGAGGGGGTCGAATAGCCGCAGCCCAGCCAGGGTCTTGGGAGCCAGGCGGCGGGGTCTTGGGCGGGAGCGGTATCCAGGAGCGCAGGGCAAGCCGTGAAGCCTCCCATCTCCGAGGCTACGAGGCGTGGGGGCCTGCGAGGGCCCCCGGGCAAGCCGAGACTTTGCGGGTGGGGGCGAGGCCGCGGGTAGGGGAGGGGCAAGGCGGGCCGGAGAGGCCCAGGGTCAAGACGTCCGGCCTCGGGGGCCGGGACTGGTAGCCGGGTCCCGTGGGCAGCACTGAGCAGGCCCTTGGCGGGCCCGGGTTTCAGGGCACTCAGGTCGGGTCGCAGGATCATCCACCTTCGCCGCCGCCGCCGCACTGGGAGCCGGCGGGGATGGAACGGGAGGCGTCGCCGTGGGGCTTCGAGTCCCGGGATGTGCAAAGTCCTGACAAAATGGGGAGCCCGGAAGGGTCTCTCAAAGGTGAGGGAGTGAGTGCCCCTCCGAGGAGCGTGCTTGGGAGCGGGAGAATGGGCTGTGGGCCGTGGGAGGGGAAGAGCCGGGGGCTTGGACACCTGGGACTTGGAAGTGGTAGGGGCGGGGACTAGGTGTCCTGGGTTGGCTGAGGGGAGGTGGGAGTTTCAGCACCTGCCCAAGGGCCAGCGACCCTGTTTGAGGTGGAGGGAGAGGTTTGTGGTAGTAACCAAATGACCGTTCAGGCCCCACGCAATCCGGGTTTTCCGTAATTCTCTGATCCTGCAGGCAACATGAGTGAGAATGAGGAAGAGGAAATTTCTCAGCAAGAAGGCACTGGGGACTATGAAGTGGAAGAGATACCTTTTGGGCTTGAACCCCAGAGCCCTGGGTTTGAACCCCAAAGCCCTGGGTTTGAGCCTGAAAGCCCAGGTTTTGAGTCCCGAAGCCCTGGGTTTGTGCCCCCAAGCCCTGAATTTGCACTCAGAAGCCCTGAATCAGATTCTCAGAGCCCTGAGTTGGAACCCCAGAGCCCTATGTATGAGCCCCAAAGCCCTGGATATGGACCCCAGAGCCCTGGATATGAATCCCAGAGCCTGGGTTATGAGCCCCAGAACCCTGAGTTCAAAACCCAAAGCCTTGAATTTGAACCTCAAGGTTCCAAATTCCAGGAAGGTGCGGAGATGCTTCTGAATCCCGAGGAAAAGAATCCCCTGAGCATCCCCTTGGGAACCCACCCCTTGGACTCCTTCACTCAGGGCTTTGGGGAGCAGCCCACAGGGGGCCTGCCCCTAGGACCACCTTTTGAGATTCCCACAGGAACCCTGCTAGCTACACCGCAGTTTGAGATGCTCCAGAATCCCCTGGGCCTGACAGGGGCCCTTCGGGGTCCAGGCCGGCGGGGCAGCCGAGCTAGGGGTGGGCAGGGCCCTCGGCCTAATATCTGCGGCATTTGCGGGAAGAGCTTTGGGCGGGGCTCTACCCTGATCCAGCACCAGCGCATCCACACCGGTGAGAAGCCCTATAAGTGTGAGGTCTGCGGCAAGGCCTTCTCCCAGAGCTCTGACCTCATCAAACACCAGCGCACCCACACGGGTGAGCGGCCCTACAAATGTCCCCGTTGTGGCAAGGCCTTTGCTGACAGCTCTTACCTGCTTCGCCACCAGCGCACCCACTCTGGTCAGAAGCCCTACAAGTGCCCGCACTGTGGCAAGGCCTTCGGCGACAGCTCCTACCTCCTTCGGCACCAGCGTACACACAGCCACGAGCGGCCCTACAGCTGCCCCGAGTGTGGCAAGTGCTACAGCCAGAACTCATCCCTGCGTAGTCACCAGAGGGTGCACACCGGGCAAAGGCCCTTCAGCTGTGGCATCTGTGGCAAGAGCTTCTCCCAGCGGTCGGCACTTATTCCCCATGCCCGCAGCCATGCCCGTGAGAAGCCTTTCAAGTGCCCTGAGTGCGGCAAACGCTTTGGCCAGAGCTCTGTGCTGGCCATCCATGCCCGCACGCACCTGCCAGGCCGCACCTACAGCTGCCCCGACTGTGGCAAGACCTTCAATCGTTCGTCCACGCTGATTCAGCACCAGCGCTCCCACACAGGGGAGCGGCCCTACAGGTGTGCTGTGTGCGGCAAGGGCTTCTGCCGCTCTTCAACGTTGCTGCAGCACCACCGGGTCCACAGCGGGGAGCGGCCCTACAAGTGCGATAACTGTGGAAAGGCCTTCTCACAGAGCTCTGACCTCATCCGCCACCAGCGGACCCATGCAGCCGGCCGGCGTTGACCTGGGGCTCTGTTGGTTGGGAAGGCGGTGGGCAGAAGAGAAGGGGGCAGAGAGTTAGAGAAACTTTAAGAGAAGATGATGGAAAGGCTGGAGAAGAATGGAAGAGTTGAGGATTCCTGGAGGAGAGGGGACCAGGGTGGAGGAAGTTGCATTCCCTGGAGACTTATAGGAACTAGGCTATCAAGAGGGGTTGGAGAGAGGCCAGACAGGCAGTGGGAGGCTCTGGAAGAGATCCAGAAAGAAGTCAAGCAGAGAGCTGGACTCAGCAGCAGCATGCCCCTTGGTGGGTGCCTGGCTTGGCAAAGTACTAGATGGGTGGTGGGTGGGGAGGGATCGGGTTAATTAGAGTGGGGTAGCTTAGGTTGGTAGCCACTGAGACCCCTGTTGAGTCAAGAAGGGGTAGGTGGGGTGGGAGTGAGGGTCCTGGGGTGAAGCCTGGGCCTCTGAGTGCAGACCCCATCCTCCCTTGTCTTCCTCAGGCTTTGGAGCCCCTGAATTTCAGTTCAATAAAAACCTTAATGTCGTAAAAGAAACTTGTCCTTAAAATGTTTGCATAGGCAGTGGGAGACACTAGATCTGCAAACAGCCAGTGAAGTCAGGGCTTTGTCTGGGAAGTGCTTTTATAGTCAATGTTTCACTGGAATCTTATCATCTGAGGCTCAGAAGACATATCTGAGCTTGTATCTGCCCAAGTTCAAGTCCCACGCTTTGAATGCTGTACAAATGGGGGGCCCAATGTGGGAGATGTGAGAAAGCCCTTGACTTTGTGGATACCCATTTTCCCAGACACGGGGTCTGTCCTTGGGCCAGAAAACAGACTATTCTTGTCCAGGCATAGAGTCTGTGTTCTATCTCTCCCTGGCTCCAGCACCCGGCTGAGTCATCCTTTGCTCCCTTCCCAGCTGGAGCCTCTGCAATTCCAACCCACAACAGGGGGCACATTTTGGACCACAGCTCTGCCTCCTTTTTAGTACCCCTGTACCTCTTGGGACCACCCTGCTACCACCCCACCTTTATCCCACTTTCCTTTCCCATCTGAACCTCAGTGCTTCTAACACTTGGCCCCTCAGGAAAAGATGGGGGATTGGTGCCATCAGTGAGTCTGGGTGATTCTGGGGTGTAGCCTGTCATGACTTTAGCTGAGGAGAACAGGCCACACCTTGAGGAATCACCCAGCTGCAGGTATGTCTTGAGATGAATGCCTATTCTTAGTAGCCCTGACTGCCCTGTCAAGGTTTTTTCCTTGTATTTCACAGATACGGAACATAGATCTCACAGCCCTAAGTGACCTGCTCAAAGTCACTCCGTGGCTAAGAGGCTGATGAGACATTCAGATGATGTATGCCTGGCCCCACCTGTCTGCAGCAGCTTGGCCATACAGGCAGGTGGAGAGCCTTGGCTCTAGGGTGTCTTGGGCCTTAGAATCCTACATCACCCCCGCCCCACACCCACCCTCAGGGCCTTATAACTTGTCAAGAACAAATAACTTCCCTAAGCACATTTCAATCCAGCCTCTCATGATCTGTAAGCTCTGGACAGGGCCTTAGAGATCAGGTAGTCCAATACAGTGCAGTTGTGTTCAGTGGCTTTCAGTTTTAATTATTTTTGGAAGTAGAACATTATTTTTCAAATGAAATCTCAGTCTTTCAAAGACCTTTGTAAACTTCATGCACATTTTTGTAAGACAGCCTATCACATATAATCTCAAATATTAAAATACTCCAACTCCCAAAATTAATATAGTTCATATATGTAACTATGTTGAATAGAACTGCATTTGAATACCTAATGTGATAATTACATTTGTAGACATTTCAACATTTCAATTATACAACTTAGTTTTCATAATTTGATTTTTTTTTTCCAGCTCCCAAACATGTTTGTAGGCCCCTGAAAGCTGGGAGGCCCTGGGCACAGTGCCTGTGGTGCTTAATCGATAAAGTAACCTTATGCACAGAACCTTAGTATATAAAAGATCAAATGAGGGTGGGGAATCAGTTGCTCAGCCTCCACCCCTCTTCCATAACAGCTCCTGAGGTACCTCCAGATCCCAGGTGGGTCAGAACAAACCCAGGAAGGGCACATGTCTTCCCCAAGATCACAGTGGAAGAGCTAGTGCCATGAGTGAGTCTGGGCGATTCTGGGACTCCAATACCAGGTCCCTTGACTCACAGTCCAGCATAGTACTTCTACCACACTGTCATAACTAAACAACCATTCCTATGCATCACTATTATCAAGCATTCAGGTGCTGGGACCAGTGCTAAAGAGTTTACAGGTGTTATTTCATGCTCTAACTGTTCTGAAGTATATTGTTGTTATTCCCATTCTATAGATGAAAAAATGATTCCCAAAGAGGGTAAGTAATTTTTGCCCCATATTATAGCTAGGAAGAAGCAGAACCTGGAATGAATAGACTTTGACTATTTTTCTAACAATACTAAGATGTTACTTTTTCAGTGTCTTTCTCCCACAAGTGTGGTGTTTTCTAGAGGCTAAACGACACATGATGACATATGTCATCACTCTGATGGCTTGCATGGAATGTGGGCTTGGGTATTCTTATTTTTAAAAATTTTCCCCATTTTAATTCCTAATTGGATAAATACCAATAGCTACAACCCACATAAATAAAACTCTTTGGGATCCTCAATTTTGAAGAGTATCAAATGGGATCCTAAGACCAAAACATTTGAGGGCCACTCTATTAAGCATTTATTGAATATCTCCTTTGTGCCAGCCCTGCTGAGGGGTTGGCATTGGTAACACATGTGTGGGCTGCATCCTGCCTTCCAGAACCTCCTAGTCTTGAAAGAGAAGCCCCAACAGTCAGCATCATGTGCCCCAGTGAGGTATAAATAAAGTGGTGATATGATGGAATATTTTGTCCAGGACCCAAGGGGATGAGAAAGGCTTCAAAATGCTTTGAAGTAGGTGGTTCCAGTGGGGAGAGAAGGAGGAAGCAAGGAGCGGCACGGTTGTGGGGGTACCTGCCGCGGCTACTGCCACCACCACCACCGCCACTGCTCGTGGCGTGGGAAGGGAGGTGTGAATCCCGGGAGCGAGCCGGCGGTGGTGCCACTGCGGGAGGGTCGGCGGTGGGAAGGCGATGTCGGATATAGATAAACTCAACATCGACAGCATCAGCCAACGGCTGCTGGAAGTGAGAGAGTCCAAGCCTGGTAAGAATGTCCAGCTATAGGAGAATGAAATCAGAGGACTATGCTTAAAGTCCCGAGAGATCTTTCTCAGTCAGCCTAACCTACTAGAACTTGAAGCACCACTCAAAATATGTGGTGATATCCATGGGCAATACTATAATTTACTTCGACTTTTTGAGTATGGTGGTCTCCCACCAGAAAGCAACTACCTGTTTCTTGGCGACTATGTGGACAGGGTGAAACAGTCATTGGAGACCATCTGCCTCTTACTGGCTTACAAAATCTTCTCAGAGGAAACCATGAATGTGCCAGCATCAATAGAATTTATGGATTTTATGATGAATGTAAAAGAAGATACAACATTGAACTATGGAAAACTTTCACAGACTGCTTTAACTGTTTACCGATAGCAGCCATCGTAAATGAGAAAATATTCTGCTGTCATGGAGGTTTATCACCAGATCTTCAATCTATGGAGCAGATTTGGCAAATTATGTGACCAACTGATGTACCAGATCAAGGTCTTCTTTGTGGTCTTTTGTGGTCTGACCCCAATAAAGATGTCTTAGGCTGGGGTGAAAATGACAGAGGAGTGTCCTTCACATTTGGTGCAGAAGTAGTTGCAAAATTTCTCCATAAACATGATTTGGATCTTTATGTAGAGCGCATCAGGTGGTTAAAGATGGATACGAATTTTTTGCAAAAAAGGCAGTTGGTCACTCTGTTTTCTGCACCCAATTTTGTGGAGAGTTTGACAATGCAGGTGCCATGATTTGTGTGGATGAAACTCTCATATATTCTTTTCAGATTGTAAAGCCTGCAGAGAAAAAGAAGTTGAATGCCACGAGACCTGTAACACCTCTAAGGGGTATGATCACAAAGCAAGCAAAGAAATAGATGTCATTTTGACATTGCCTCGTTGGGACTTGTAACATATAGTATATAACCTTCATTTTTAAAGCTGTAATGTGTATTGGTCAGCTTGCTCAAATAGTGTGTTTGTGGGGCCCTTTCCATTTTTGACTGGATGAATGGTATTTGCTGGTTATAACAGCAAATGAAAGACTCTCTACTCCCAAGAAAAAAATGTTTTGTTTTTTAATTCTCTATTCCCTTTGCAAACAACTTTAATGATGGCGTTAAAGCTGTACACCCAGGGACAGTTTATGCTGTCTAAGGGGTAAGTGTACAATCGATCTTTTTAAATTCAGCTCAACCCATGAATAATGTAAATGCTCGTATTCTTTAGGATATAAAAAGAGCCCTAGGGTGATCAATCTGTACATGTTATTGTCATAAAATGCATGCTGTTGATACAAACCACTGTGAACATAGATTTTAACTTTTAAATTTTATTTCAAAGGGATTGCCTTTTCTCTCATCATGTTGTCATGCACAAACTAGTTTTTATAGTTATCAACTTAGAATTAACTTTTCAACCTTGCCAGCATCACTTGTATGATGTGTATTTAATTAAAGCACACTTTCTAAAAAAATTATTTGAGGTAGAAAGATTTTAAAGGATAGAAAAGAGGTGGAACTGGACAGGCTGGCAAGGGGAACAGCATGTGCAAAGGTACAGAGGCAGGAAAGGACATGTAGATAGCTAAGGACTGGTGCTGGGAAGTAAGTAGATTAAGATTCTTGGGCATGATGATGGCACATCTGTTCCTGAAGTGAACCTTCCAGATTTTCTATACTTTTTGCTTCCAACCTTGATGAAAATATTCACTTTTCTATTTTTATGTCAGAGTATCATCTCCTTAGAGAGGCTTTCCTGGCTGGCTATGTAAAAGGTCCCTCTCCATCACCCTCTAACCTGTATTGTCTTCATGGCCCTATCACTAACTAAAATAACATTTCTACTTTTTTACTCTGTTTTCCCACTGGAGTGAAGCTTCCTGAGGGCAGGCACTTGTCTGTCAGTTATCACCATGTCCTCAGAGAACAGAACAGGGCCTGATGCAAAGCACTAAAGAAATAGAACCTGATTTATGCTTCATGAGACCTACAGATAATCTGTACTTTTAGCAGTTCTGTGATATTCCTAACAGTTTAAACATCTTTTCCCTTCTCTGGGAAAATGGGCCTCACTTCTTCTTCCTGATGCCTTGCTTATGAGCCAGCCCCATGTTTTCTTGGCAGCTGGATCAGAACACAGTTGATAAGGTTGAAGAGGCTGGCAGGCACTGAAGGAGTGTTCTGGGCGTTATGTGCTGGGAGTGTTTCACTTACTCCCTTGGAGGCAGAAGAGAGCCATCAAAGGTCATTGCTTAGGGGACCAAATGTTGCTGCTTTTCACTTCCCAGTGCCTAACCCAGAGTTGGCTTTATTTACGCAATATTCTCCGGGGGTTCTTATTGACCACAAGAGGGCAGCAGCAAGTAGCCCCCCCTCACCCTCCTGCTCCGTCCTGTCTAAACGGGAGGGCTCAGGGTCAGGCGCCTCCAAACATGGCTTTAAAAACAAGAGGACAGGGAAAGTCTATTCTCACATCTTAATGAATTGTCAAGAAGGCCTCCCTAACCTTTTCTCCTTTTCTGTGTCTCTCTCCCTCCTTCTCTTTCAAATTAACCTACAGTGTTGGGGGCAGGTCAGCCTCTGAGGGACATGATGGCAAAAAGAAAAGGAAGAAAAGAAAAAGAAAAGCTGTTTTGGTTCCACTTAACAAAGGGTTGAAAAGGAAATGTTCATTTAATTAAACCATGGTGGGATAAACCATTACAAAATTGGACAGAGTTTCATATTTATTGGGTAAATATATGCAGGTACTGAACTTGGTACTGGAAGCCACGTGAATGGACACCCTTGAGCTCACAGTCTCATAGTGGGCGTGATGGGGTCCAGGTGGGGGCTGTGGAGCCAGAGGTAGTTGACCTTTGAGGATGGGGTGCCATGGGCCCACCCAAACTCTTTTCTGTATCTTCCCACAGGCACCCCCCACTAATTCAGTGAAATTGTGTCAGGCACCTGCTCTGTGTCTGGCTCTGTGATATCACCAGGGATCCCAAGGTGAATAAGACAGGTAAGGTTCCTACCTTCATGGAGTTCAGTTTAATCTGAGAGACAGATATTAAGTAAATATTAAAAGTAAACAAATATGATCCATGCTATGAGAGCAAGTGCAGACGTGTATGTATAATGGAGCCCACCAGAGTCGGGGCTGGGGGCTGCCCTGAGGAAGTTGTGTGTGAGCTGATATTTTTAGGCTAAGCCAGAAAAAGGAAGGGGAAGAATGTTTCAGACAGACAGAGAAGTCTGGGTGAAGGCAGAGAGAAAGGAAGGAGTTTGGCAAGTGAGAAAGGCTGGTGTAACTGGAGCTTAGAAAGGGAGGTGGGACTTCTCTAGAGGAGGCCAGGGAGGCAACAGGGGCCCAATTTTGCATTGACATGTTAAGGTTATTTTGCAGATTGTGGAAGGCATATGAGGGATTTGGTCTTTAGCCAAAGAGCAAGGGGTTTTTAGCAGCCATGTAGTGACATAGATTTGTTGTCCGGTGGCAGAGTGGAAAGATGACTGGATGCCAGGCAGGCGAGGGTGTGGGGCAAAGCTCCAGGAGTCCTAGGCCTCTGTGGACATCCAAGGGCAGGTGAGTGTGTGGGCCAGGAGTGCCACTAGGTCTTGAGACCACAGTTCCTCCAAATTGGAATCAGACATTCTCTCCCAGAGAAGGAAACTAAGAAGGGCTGGGGGAAGCCAAGGCCGTCTGATCATTACAAGGCTTCACCTTTATCACCTTCCTAGCCCACCCCTCAGTGGAGATACCCTGTGAGCCTACAAAGGAGACAGGCAAGAACTCCGTGTTCAAGATAGGGAAACTGAGGCTTAGGAAGGGGTGGTGACTTGCCCAAAGACACAGAGTAGAGGCAGCTGGCACCAGGCATCCCAATCCAGTCCTGAGCACCTACATCAGGCCCAGGACTCAGTCTTCTCCACCTTCATCCTGGGCCTCGTCCCTGTGGAGGGGCTCCAGGCAGCCCAGATCCATGGCCTCTTCCCCAGATTCAGGAGGCCCAGAGTCTTCTCTAGGGATTTCATTTGAGGCATCTACAGTAGCCTCCATTTTCTTCTTCAGGTTCCGTTTGAAGAAGCCAACCTATAGAAAGACAAAAATCGAGTGAGCAAAAAGTCCACCGAACACTTTGGACCAGTCAGCCTCAGCAAAACATGAAAACAGCCTTTATGTTAAAAAGCCATACATGCCACAGACATGCTGTGATTGCTCCAGTAATGGGGCCAGGGCATTTGCCACGCATGGTTCTTGGCAGTATGTTAAAAAGCTGTACATTTAATAGTTCATTCTTTAGGCTCATCTATATGATCAATATGTCATGTACCAAAATTTTAGGTGGGCGATTTGACAGTATCTAGTAATACTAATAGCAAGAGCCTGCACTTACAGAGTGCTTAGTATGTGCCATGCACTCTCTGTTGAAAGCTGAAAGCATATATATTCTTTGGCTCAGCAATTCCAGGTCTAGGAATTATTATAAAGAATATTTGGACAAGTGGGCAAAGATATGGGTAACAAGAGCCTTTTGTGTCATGCTGTTTGAAATAGACATAAATTACAATCTAAACGCTCATCAACAGGACCTTGGTAAATAGAAGGTGGGGCATCCAGACTGCAAGAAGTCACCCAGGTTAAAAAGACAAAAGTAGGTCTGATTGTGTCTACATGGAAAGACATTAGGCTGTAACATCCGGGGGAAATACAAGATCCCAAGCTGTATGTATCGTATTACTCCATTTACATTTTCTATGTATATTTATATACATGGACTTTTCTCTTTTTCTCATGCTCACACATACATACATATTTTAACAACAAAATTAGAACCTACAAGAATAGAAACAAACTGGTTGTTAATGACAACCCTCTGGGGGTACAATAGAAGAAACTTTGATTTTCTATGTTGTTTTTTCTGGAACATTTGAATTTTTCACATGGAACATCTGCTCTCCAGTGCTCTTCTAGCTAACTTCTACTAAACCTTTGAATCCCAATTCAAATGCCACCTCTCCTGAGAAGCCTTCCTGGACTGCCCGAGCCTCTTATGTTCCTCTGTTATAGGCCCCAGAGCACATGGACCCTTGTGGAGCCCTCATCATGCATGTTCCTGTCTGTCTGTCCCATTAGACTGAGCTCCACAAGGGTGGGGAACACATTCATGGTGTGTGCCTCTGTATCCCAGCACCTGCCCCTTGATGTGCAGGGGAGTCCTTCCTTTCCCTCTCCCTCAGTGCTCAGTCCCAGCTCCACTGTGCTTGCGGGAGTTGTTGGGGAGAAGTCTCTCCTGCTCTTTGGGACTCAGGAGCACTATCTATAGGAGGAGGGAGTTGGCTGAGGCCCCTCTAACTTTAACTCCCACAATCCTGCTATGCTGACTCTTGTCAAATACCCTTTCCCCAGCCTGGCAGTTTCAGCCATGCCTGTTTCCCCAGAAGCTCCCACCTTGTAAAGTACCACAAAAATCAACATCAGCAGCAACAGCCCGCCGATGCTGCTCAGCACGTAGAGGTAGAGCATCTCCTTCTCATACACGATGTCCACCTTCATGATGACCTGGGGGAGGACACAGAGGAGCAGAGGCAAGAGAGCCTTTCTCCCTAACACTTCCTGTGAATCTGGCCTCAGTCTCTAGGTGTTGGCATTTCTGATCACCAGAAATGTCCTGACACCACTGGGCTCTGGCCTCGACCCTCTCCAGTATACCCCTCAGCACAGCCACTGGGGTGACTGGCAGACATGTGTCATGGCCTCACTTTAAGCTCTAAATGGCTTCCCTTGGTCCCAGGATCTGAGCTCAGCATGCAAAGCCTTCCCGAATCTGGCTATGCTTAGCTTTTTAGCTGCAACATTCCTTTTCCTGCTCTGAGCTTCTTGCTCTTCTTAAACCTGCCTCAGCTGCTCTCTGCTCTCTTGGCCCTGGGCCTGCTCTTGCCACTCTTTCTGCTTAGAGTTATTTCCCTTCACACTCCAAGCAGGCATAGGGGGCATACCCCTTTGCTGAGCTGACATAAAATTGATCTTTACCTGACACATCTCAGACCGGTGACCTTGTGGTCTGCTTGCCCACCAGTGGCAGGGCAGCTTGGGGCTCCCACAGAAGCTGTCGCCAAAGCTAATGCCTCTGACTGCAGGGAAGCTCTTCTCTGTGCTAACCTCCCACATGGCTCTCCTGCTTCCAGCTCTGCCCCAGGCTTCCTCAGATCCCTCTGCTGATCTCTGTTCCTGGGTCTCCTGAGGAAGTAGAGAGATACCTGAGCCAGGGAAGCATTGCTGCCATAGAGGTGGAAATGCTTGCTGCTGTTGAAGGAGATGAAGACAGAGCTGCAGAGGCTGAGCATGGAGGAGGCCTGTGGGGGAGAGAGGGAGGTGTCAGGGCCAGGGAGGGCAGGACCAAGAGCCCACTGACATCTGCCCACCTCAGCTCAGTGCGGACAGGTGAGAACAGGTCCTAGTGGGTGCATCGCCTCTGCTCAGTTCTCTAGGGCAGTGTTCTCATGTGCCGCCCTCACTGTGGGAAGGAAATGTCTCCTATGGAGCACATACAAGAATTCTCCTTAGGCCCATGGAAACAGCCCTGAAAATTTCAAACAAGTCAGGTTCTCTTTCATCCACATCTTGAAGAGATTTTTTTTTCAAGATAGCAAGGATGAATTCAGGAAGACAATATGGTGGGGAAGCCCACCCCCCACCCCTTGAGGTCCCCACAACTACTGCATCTGTTACCAGCAGGCATTACCTCAATCTCCTGCACCAGCTCCACAGTCCCCGTCACTTGGAAGAGGATCTCCTTGATGGCAACAGGGCAGTGGAACTTGGCCCCAGGCGAACAAGGCTAAAAGGAGTAGGAGGGCAGGAGGGAAGGGGAACAAGGCTAAAGGGAATAGGAAGGCTTCTTCTGCCTTGCCCCTGCACACTGCCAGACCCTACCCCAGTTTCTTAGCTCACAAGCCATACCTCAGTCATACTGGCTGGCCTCTTCAGATCCCAAGAGTTGCAGTGGACAGGAGGCTCCTAGGAATGATGAGGTGGGGTCTTCAGTTAGCCCAGAGCCATGAGGGATATGGGCCCTTAAGGCCAGAACGTGGCATTCCCCCGCACTCCCCAGATACGGCCCTGGCATCCCACTTCTCCCCCATGGGCCCTCTGCAGATTCAGAAATCACTGAGTCCAACAGGATTCATCCATCCATCCATCTTCATGCCCTTCCCATGTATCCATACCCCTTTAAGAGCTCACCCACAGCCCTAGGAGGGCAGCACTCACCGTCTGCACACTCCACTGGTGCGTGATGGGCCCCTCTCTGTGAGGCTGTGGTACCCAAACCAGGGCATCCAGGGTGGGCACATTGTGGTCATATACAGAAGGCTGAATCCTCACCTGTTACAGAGGACAAAGGACAGCAGAGCCCTGAATGCCAGCTACTCTAAGCACCACCTGAGATCCAGTCCTCACTAGCTGAAGCTTGAGGGCCCACTGATGACCAGTGAACAATGACCAAAAATGCCTGGCCCCTGGCCCCAGAGCCTTACGGTGTGGGCTGCAGGCAGTTTGCTGCTTCTTCCTCGTGGCAAACCCTTGCACATGCTACAAAGTACTGCTCCAGGAACATTTCTAAAGGACTGACTGACTCCCCAAGGGTAGGGCAGCCTCCCCCTCGTGAGTCCCCACAGGATCCCCAGCAGGGTGGCAGAGTAGCTGCGTGTGTGTCTGTATCTCCACTAGACTGTGAGTCTCATGAGGGCAGGAGCTCATTTCCCCTGCAGTTCCTACTGCTTGACACACTGCCTAGTGTATAACAGGCCTCAAAAAAAGTTTTTTTGAGTGAGTGAAAGAACGAATGACACTTAACAAGGATGGATGCAAAAATTATTTGCACAATGCAGGCTGGGAAAGACTAATTTGGCAGGTGCTTTGAAGTAATTTAAGAAACATTTCCTGAGTACCTTTTTTATACAAAAGAGCTATCTGTGCTAGGGCTGGAAGGCCCAGAAATGTCTACAAAGGTGACACAGGAGTAGCACCAGGTTTTCTGTGGAAACCTTGTACAGAAATGTTCAGGCAGCATTATCCATAATAGCCAACAGGTGGAAACAACCCAAATGTCCATCAGCTGATGAATGAATACATCAAATGTTTTACATTGGAACATTATTTGGCAATAAAAATGAATGAAACACTGACACATACTACAACATGGATGTGCCTTGACACTGCTATGCTAAGTGAAAGAAGCCAGGAACAAAAGACCTCTTGTGTGACTTCTTTTATGTGTAATATCTGGAATAGGCAAATCTGTAGAGTAGAGATACAGAAAAGTAGTGTTTGCCAGGGGCTGGGGGTGGGAAGAGTGACTGCAAATAGGTACAGGGAGGAAAATGTTGTAAAATTAGATTATGGTGATGTTTGTACAACTTTTTGAATATACTAAAAGCCATTGAATTGTACCTTTTAAGTGGGTAAATTGTATGGTATGTGAATTTTGTCTCAATTAAGCTGTTAAAAGACAAAACATGGTGCTAGGAAGCCATTCCCACAGACATCAGTGACAAGCTGCAGGGCCAGGTGCACTGGAGGAGCAGGAGGGACAAAATCCAGAGCTGTCAGCTGGAAGGGGGATGCCGACACTGCGGGAAGTGAGACATACCCAGTGGAAACCAACGCAGAGTAGCCAGGGGCACACACCCAGAGGCACGTGCCTGCTGGGCAAGACAGTAATGGTGACAGAAGGTTGGAGCACGCATGCAGGGACCATCGCCATTTGTGGAACACCTCACATGCTAGGCTTCACCTGATTCTCAGGAAATGCATGATCTCATTTAGTTCTTCCAACAGTCCTATGTGGTGGGCAGTACTATCGTTCCCGTCTTACACATTAGAGAACTGAGGCTCACGGGGAGCTAATTTGTCTGAACTATCAATAGTAGAGCCAGCATTTTAACCTAGGCTGTGACTCCAGAACCAGGAACCACTAGGCCTGATCACCTTCCTTGGATGATCGTGGTAACAGCCATGCTAAAAACAGCCAGTGTTGACTGGTCTCTTGTGTGTCAAGTACTATGCTACGGATTTTCTCATTTGCTCCTCATAACAACCCCATAAGGGAGGTGCTTTTATCATCCCCATTTTACAGATGGAAAAACTGAGGCTCAGAGAAAGTATGTAAACTGCCTTAGGTCACACAGCTTTAAACAGCAGAGCTTCAAAAAAAGTTCAGGTCTGGCTGAAGACTATGCTCTTGATCAGCCAGGTAAGCAGGAACCCCTAAGGAAGAGATTCTGTGGTCCAGCTGTCCAGCTCTCACCAGGTGTCCATGCCTGACTAGTTTGACATAATCCTTAGTTATTAGTGCTGACCTCCTTGTGGCTGACTCATTAAAAGGGCTTAATGGGACAGCTTCAGTAAAGAAGGAATGGATCACCCATGCCCTATGACGTTTTGGGTTATCTAATGGCCCACAGAGACCATTAAGCCTTTAGCAAGAGTGGCTGCTGGTGGGCTAGGCCAGGGGGAGCCAAGCACATGGCTTAACATGCTGACAGGTGGAGAGATGGACGGAGGCACCTAGCCTTGCTGACTATCCTGAGAGAGAAGTGGGGGAGCCCAAGGACTTTGAGCTGGTTCCAGGCTGAGTGAGGCAAGAATGTAAGGAGGCTTCCAAGCAGCTGGGAATCCCAGGGCTATAGTATAACAGTCACCTCCCCCACAACCTCCACTGTGCAGGGAGTAAGTAACCCATGGAAACCTCATGTTCATCTGGGAAGTTCTTACCCCAAACACCATGTGTCATGGTGGGAACTGAGGCATGGATAGGTAAGTCCCTGGCCCCAGCATCTGGGCAGGGTACAGCTTTTCCCCACTACTCTGGTGGTAAATGGACTGGCCCTGCCAACCAACCTGCTAGGGAATCCAGAGCCATCCCAGAGAACAGCACTAGAAGCCAACTCAACTAGCTATCCAGAACATTCTATTTCAATGCAAATGGGCATCTTTGTCATCTTCCAGTCTTCCCCATTGCAGTAGCAAGGTGAGATGGCTCCTGCCTCCGTTCTGAGGGGCCTTTCCCAGTCTGCCCTAAGTCCACTGCAGCCAGGGGTGAGACTGCTCCTCTTTGGGCTCAGGTCCCTCCACAGAAAGTGAAAATGCTCTCGACTTGGTCAGTCAGTGCCTACCCTCTCTCAGAGGGCACCTCTAAGAAAGCTGTAGGCTCCTCAAGCTTTGGACTCAGGAGCTGGCCTCCCACTTCTGAGTTCCCATGATAAAGACTGTATTCCGGCACCGAGGATACTGCAGGAGGAATGACAGCTCCTTAACTTGGAGGTTACACACATGGGTTCTGGTGCTCAGGTAAGTGCTTGAGCCTGACCTTTCCCCCTTACTGGCTGTAACCTGTAATCTGCACAAGTTACTCGACCTGTCTATGCCGCAGACTTCATAATGCCTATCTTTTAGGGCTCTCACAGGCTGGTGTGAAAATTATAGGGGGCTGTGGACATAAAGCCCCCCCGGGTTTGGTGAGTGGTCAGGGACCCTGTTTCATTGCTGCCCCAGCACTTTGAAGTACCCAAACTAGAAAAGCAGTTCATTAAATGTATGAATGAGAAACTAGGTTCTTTCTCAGAGCCCTTCTGGCTCTCAAGTTCTGTGAGTCTAAGAATAGTCTATCCAGTGGAGGAAAGTCATTGGGGAGTAGCTGCTGCTGGAAGCATTTCACTGGAGGCTGGGAAGCTGGACAGAAAAGACCAGAGAACCGTCCAGGTGGGGGCTGGAGACTTGCAGATTGAGACTGCATCCAGTGGGTCTCTGCATCCTCAGTCCTCAGGAAGGGGCTGAAGGAATGTGTGACTTATGGGAACTGTTTTGCATGGAGGTTCATACCTGGTAGATGTGCTTGACATGCTGGACCTTGGGACCCTTGGGGGTGAAACTGATATAGAGTGTGGAGTTTTCCTGGCTGTGGAGAGAGAAGAGCAGAGGAAGAAGGTGGAGAAGACAGCAACCCCATCTCTAGGAGGGCAGGGGGCCTGGGCCAGGGGAAACCTCTAAGTTGCCAGCCGCTGTGCCAGGGCCCTGCAGGCATGATCTCATCTGCACAGTGCTCTGCTACTTCCCTCTGGGAGCTAAGGCTCATGCAAGGGGTCTTCTTTTGCCCGAAGTCCTGCAGTGGAGGACCCGTGCTGGAACCCAGGTGGATGTGCCTTTGGAGCTGTGTTCTCCCTACTACACCCCACCTCATCAGGGGCTCCACGGTTTTCTGGGCCCCACTGCTCACCTCCTAGGTAACTGCATAGCTTCTGGCCCCTGTCACATCCCGTTCTTCCAATGACCTTCTCAACATCATTCTCTGGTCCCACCACTCAGCTACTCAGAATCCATCACTGGCTGTCCACATGGGTCAGGTCCAAAGCCCCGCATGTCCAGATCTGCCCATTCCCTGCAGTGTCATTCTGCCACTGCTCCCCACACATACCTGCCATCTCTTGAGCCTGCCTACACCCTTTTCCCCAGATCTGCCCAATTGTTTGCTGCCTCCATGCCTTTACTTTGGGTATTCTCTCTGAGAATGTCCTCCCTCCTTCCTAGCCCTTATCCAAACTCCCTTGTCCTCCAGACCCCAGTTCAAAACCCCTATTTCTCCATGAACCCTTCATCTCTCCTCTAACCCACATCCTCTTTCCTAGTTCTAATTTCATATCACACTTCAAACAGTATCATTCTGTTTAGCATTCGTGTTCAAAAGCACCAGAAACCCCAGCTCAGACACTGGCCCTGTTCTTATCTCACTAAGGCAACTTAAAAAAGCCACTCCACTTTTCTTACTTAATCCCCTTTTCTGTAAATGAGAGAACCCAGCTAGTGATCCCCATGCATCTTCCTGCTACAATATTCTGAGGCCCACTAATTCTATATGTGCATGAGTCTGGTCTCTGCTACCTGACAATAAGCTCTCTGTGGACAAGGGAGAAACTTTGCTCCGTCTCTTCCAGCATGGCTGGCCCCCAGGAATGGAGGGGGTGGCTGACAACTGTAAAGAGCTTGGCTGGGGTCTTGGAGTCAGACTGACTCAAGGTCAGGTCCTGGAGACAGTGTCCCTAGCTGTATGACTCTGGGCAATTTGCTCCCTTCTCTTAGCCTCAGTTTGCTCATCAGTAAAATGGAGAGAGGCACAGCTGCCTCACCAGGTGTTGAGTGCTCTGGGGAAAGACATCAGCTGTGCACTGCAGCTGGCGTGGAGTCTGATATGAAGTCAGCATTCGGTATGCTTTTTCTTCCACCAATAAACACTGATCTGACTCAGAGCTCTTAAAGGGACTTCAATCTTCTGAGTGTTGAGGACACGGCTGGAATCACTTCTAATCACCCCTGAGGGGCTGTAGGAAAGGGAGGGGAGTTTGAGGAAGAGTCCTGGGAGGCAAGGCTGGTGCCCTGAGTTGGAGGCTGAGGTAGAAGGCTAGGGCTGGATGCTGTTCAGGACTCACTCTTTGGTGAGGATGTTGATGGGGTACAGGACTGGGATGCTGGTGATGGCCAAGTTGTCCTCCAGGAGGCCCGAGTCCTCATTGTCACTGCATTGAGGCAAGGTAGAGAGCAGTGTTAGGAAAAGGGCTTGGCCGTGACTGCATGGAAGGCTGAGACCAGGGCAGGGATGCTGGCAGGGTCTTCTTACCAGCTCACTTTGGCATGCAGCTGGACGAAGTCCCCCCAGGAGCTGTTCAGCACTGTATGGAACATCACCTGAATAACAACCTGGCAAGGTAGGAGAGGACATGAAGGGGGAAAGAGCTAGGCCTCCAGGGGCATCCTTAGCACCTCACAGCTGCCACGGCCAACTGCCATGATGAAAGTGTCCACTTATGGTGTTTACAACTCACTACTCTGAAGAACTGGACTGGGTGTTTTATACTGATTACACAGATGAAGATACCAATTTTCCAAGTGGTTAAATAACATGTGTAAGGTCATAAAATGAGTAACCCAACCCCAGATTTTTCAGATTCCAAAGTCCAGGCTCTCAAACATGACACAAAACAGCTCTGTGCACGTTCAGGGTAAGCCCTTCTTTACCAATCACCTGCACCTTCCCCAGAACCAGGGTCCCGCCCCTCCTGAGCTCAGAGCCCCTTGGCTGCTTGGTTCCAGGGGCTAGAAGCACTCACCAAGCTGCCTGCTTTGAAGATGGGGGAGCTCACATTGCAAGAAAGGGTCCTGGTCAGCAGCCTAGACACCTCAGGAAGCTCCTCGCAGCTCACAGGTATCTGGCTGTGGGGCTGGGCATGGCAAGAGAGAAAACAAGCTTCTTGGTGGGCAGGGCTAAAGTTCCCCAGAGGCCACCAACCCTCAGGGCCTACCTCCTCCATCTCTGTTCCTCCCAGGGCACATTCTAAGAGAGGTGGAGCCAGGAATCAGAGGCACAGCCAGAGGGTTTCATACAGAGATGTTCACTGCAACACTATTTATAATAGTGAAAAACTGGAAGTGATCAAATAGTGCAGAGATAGGAATGGTTCAGTAAAGTGTGACACAGTCACAGGCAAGGATATCATGACACCATTAAAATGCAGTTACAGCTATGCAGGCAGCACCATTTTGAGCTGGATTTTGGAGTAAGCAGTATAAAACCATTCATCTTCATCACAATCTGTGAGGGACAGATTTCAGCCTCAGAGTGGGGAGGGCATTAGATGAGGAAATAAGAGGGCCAGGGAAGTGGCTTTCCCAAGATCTCACAACTGGGTAATCTGGCAGGGATCTGGTAGGAACATGAATATGGGTGTGTTTGACTCCAGATCTCAAGTTCTTAATCAGTCTACTAGATGCCCCTTAGGGAAGCATTTAATGTTTCTGTATAAGAATAATTAAGCATTCATCAACAGATGAACAAGATGTGATATATGAGACAAATGAAGTACTACTCAGCCTTAAAAAGGGAATGAAATGCATACATGGTCTCACATGTATGAACCTCAAAAACATTATTCTAACTGAAGACAGACAAAAACAGGACAAATATTTTATGACTCTGCTTATATGAAATTTTTAGAACAGCAAACTTCATAGAGACAGAAAGTAGATTAGAGGTTATCAGGGGCAGAGGGTGAGGAACAGGGAGTTATTGCTTAATAGGTACAGAGCTTCTGTTTGAGATGATGAAAAAGTTCTGCAAATAGTGGTGATGGGTGCACAATATTGTGACTGTACTTAATGCCACTGAACTGTATGCTTAAAAATGGTTCAAATGGCAAATTTTATATTACATATATTTTACCACAATAAATTTTTTTAAACATGGAGAAAAATAATTATATGGAGAGGAAATACCAATTATTTAAAATGAATATAGAATAAATAAACATGCAATGTAATTTGTACAAATAAGTATAGATACACAGAGAGATAAGAAGCAAACTATTAGAAGTACTAACTGCTGGGCTGTAGAAGAAGGCTGTGTTCTTCTGAAAACATCTTTGTAATTTCTGAGTTTTTGTCTTACTTTTGCAACAGTAATTAAAAAAAATAAACGTTGCATTTAAAACACCCCACGTCATCCTTCAAAAATGTTGATCACCTTTGGGAGGGAGATGGCTCAGTCTCCCTACAACTGTACACATCTTCTTGATCTCTTACTCTGCAGTTCATGTGTCCTTCTCTCTAACTCTGTGGGTCCCCAGCCTCACTTTTTGGTTGAGGAGTCTGAGGCCCACAGAGGGTGAACCTTCTATCTCAGGTCACATGGCTCAGGGGCAGCCATCAGGCTGAGAACCCTAAGACCTCTGCATGCCAGCTGCATGTCCTGGCTGCCTGAGGCTCCCGGGGAAGCAGAAGCTGCAGGGACAAGTGTGCACACGGGCAAGCCCTCATCTTGCTCACCTTGAGCATCTCCACTTTGCGGAAGGAGAGACCCCATGGGAAGCTGAGTTGGAGATGAACCCCGTAGGCATCTTCCCCCAAGTTACTCAGTATCAGCTCCACGGAGAGGCTGGCAGAAGGGGTCAGATGCAGGGCTGTGGATCTGGGGGAAGGATCAGGGAAAAGTTATGGGGGCCAAACTGGAGGAAGCAGGATTAGAGGGGGACCCTTTCAGAATGAGGGGATCTGACAGGCCAGAAAAAATAAATACACAGTAGTTAGCTCCTGTACACAGGCTTTACGTTTTGTGATCTTCTCTAATCCTGACAGGTGCCAGAAGGGGATTGCATTTCTCAGAGAAGAAAACTAAGGCCCAGATGAGTGCACCTGATGAGTGCAGATGGAGGGCTTCTGAGCTGAAGTCCATGCTCTTCCTGGCACACAGGAGCTGCCTCGGGAAACGCCAGGTGAAACAGGCAGGACTGGGTGGGGGGCTGGATGCCTTACAGACCTTACAGGGGAGAAGGAGAGCTCCAGGCTGGCCTCACATTTCTTGTCCTCTCCACAGTTCTTCTCAAAGGGGATCTGAAAGACCAAAAAGAAAAGACTGGGAGGGTCAGACCTCAGGAAGGCCTGACCTGGCCTCTCTATCTGCCTGTCTTCCCTTCTTACCTCCTTGGTCTCCAAATGCAGTGAGGGTCTCAGAATGGGCTGCATGTCCTTACCCTGTTGAGCAAGAGGAGGGGGAGGAGGGGGAGACAGGGAAGGTTAATTGAGACAGCAGAACTTAAGGAGGGGAGCTGAAGGGCTCTGGGCTGGGCTCAGCTGAGCCGGCTGTGGTCCACCCCTCCCAGGAGCCAATGCCTTCCCAGGGCAGGCCCCACCCTCCCAACTCAGTCCTGGGCCATCTGTGCAGCTCTCCTCTGGTGGCAGCTCCCTGAGGGAGGCCGGGGCTTTGGGAGCCCATTCCCTCTCTTGGACAGGAGATTTGGACCCTGATGAAACAACTCCATAGTCCCTCCTGGCCCATCTCCTCCCCTGGCGGGAATGCCCTGCTACACAGCATCTGGACTATCCTGTCTGTGACTGGCTCTTACTGTGGTTTTCCTCTGTGAAACCTATTTACCCCCAGAACAGTTCTCTATCTCCATTATTGGACCAAGGCCAGTTTTTCAACATTTCCAGAGCTTCTGCTGTGGCCCAGGCCCCATGCTGGGTACAGGGTATACACCAGAGAACAAAACAGACACACCCTCTGCCCTCCCAGTCTCGTGGGTGAAATGACCCATCATCTTCTAGTGTTTGGCAGGACAAATACAGGGATATTGAGTATGTAGAAAGAATAGAAATCCCACACTTGGGGACCAAGGAAGTTTCCTGAAGGAATGGCATCTCAACTGGAATCTAATGGATTAGCAGGAGGGAGCCAGATATACAAAATGGAGAGGGACGAAGAACAAACAGTGTACACAAAGGCCCAGGCAAGACAGACTGTGTCTGTTCCAGCAGCAGGAAGGTGCTTAGACTAGCTGGACTGCCATGGGGCAGGGGGCAGGAGAGAATAGCAGGGTTCATATTTCCCTGGACCTTGCAAGCCATGTTAGGGAGTTGAGGCTTTATCCTAAGCCTAATGGGGTCATAGAGGTATATTATGGGTTATTAGTTGTATGTCCTAGAAAGACTCCAGCCTTCTCTGCTTCGAGGCCACCTGCCAAACAGCCTCTAGACTCTTCCTTAAGGGGTGGGGTTTTTGGTGGCCTCTCCTGACTGCTTGCACCTACTCTCAACATTCATACGCTGGACTACAGCCAGTATCCAGATGGGCATCCAGGGCCTCTGTCTTGCTCAGTTGTCCTTCTATCAAAAGCTGAACCCCCTCCCCTCAGGCTGACTTCCATACTTTTCCTCATGCTGTTCCCTTTGCTCCTTGTCTCTCCACCTACCCGAAGTCTTCTCCTTCTGCAAGATCCAGCACGGATGATACTTCCCCCAGAAAGCTGACAACTGTGAGCTCAGGTCTCTTTTTCACCCTGAGTTCCTATTCTGTAGTTAGGTTTTTAAAAATTAGTGCCGATGGCAGAGACTGCCGGTTGGCCCCATACATCCTTCCTCACCTTCTGTCTTAAAAATAGAGCTTCCACTTTTTATCTGGCCACATGGCTACTTGGCCAGGAGACTGTGCTTCTCAAGTTCTCTTGTAGTTAGGTGTGACCATGTGACTAAGTTCTGACCAATGAGATATGAGTGAAAGAATCATGTAGATTTTCAGGACATATCCTTAAAGGGAAAGGCGTGCTCTCTTTCATCTTCTCTTCTGCTTTGTGCTGCCATCACTCCACAACCTCTGGCATCTTTATGCCTCTGTTCACACTATGCGTTCTTTCTGAATGCCCTCCTCACCTTTTCTACCTGGGCACTTTAAAGGTCACCTCTGTGGGAAGGCTTTCCTTATCACCCAAATGTGACCTAAGACTGTACTGCCACACTGATTCTAACTCTCCCACAGCCTTATCACAACAGGTTGTAATACTGACTGGTCTATTGACTTGTTTGACCTCCAGAGCAGACCGTGAACCCCTCAGAGATAGGGACCACATGTTATTAACTCAGTGGAGCCAGTGCCCAGAACAGGGCTGAGCCTGGGGTAGGTGCTCAGTCAACTTTCCTTAAATGTATGGTGAGCATCTGGTGGGTGGGGCTTTAATTTTCAGTAAGCACACCCACCATCATTGTCTTCAAAGCCCAGGAGAGTGCGCATGTGTGTGGGGAGCTCACTCATTGCATGCTGACAAAAGCCACAAGAGAGTGTGCTTAGCAGTCACTGTGCTTCAGCTCTGCAAGGGCTGCACAATGTTGGGGCTCATTTTATAGATGGCAAACAGTCCCAGAGAGGGACAGAACCTTCGCCTGTGCAGGAAAAAAAATCCACACCTTCAGGTTTCCAGGCCCAGGTTCTTTCCACCAGCCCCTGCTGCCTTCCAACCGAAGCTAAACCAGCCACTGAATATAAAGAATTTCAGAAGAGAAAATCAGGCTTTTGGTACCAGGTGGGAGTGTGTGGTCAGGTAGACCAGAGAGATTTTGTTTTCCCCTTCATTTACATAGTAATGACACCCAATTTGGTTTTGAGGGAACTACCTGCCCTCAACTGACTACACCTGGGTGAGAAGGCCAAGCATGGACTCTGTCCTTCCACAAATAAGGGATGGTTCTAGCCTTCTGATGTCCTCTCCCAGGAATCTGCATTTGAGCAGTGTTAGGAGCCTAATGAGGTCCAAAGCTGAAGCACAACAGGGACTCAGAGAAGAATCACTGAAGGGGCCGTGCCCTGAGGAGTCCATCTACTATCCCTTCCCCTCAAGAATGCCCAGAGGCACCACCCTGGCTCCTCTTTTTTCCAATCTTGCTTTTCCACATTTCTTTTATTACAAACTTTCATAAATTCCTTTCCTGCTTCAGTAAGCCATATTTGGTTTCTATTGCTTTAAACCAGACTTCTATATAATACAGTCTTGCTAAACTGAATTTCTGTTCTCCCCTATTTCCTATCAATTTTCCCAGCTGATCTCTTCTTACCATCCTGTGGTCCCTCGGTGTCCCTCCTTCCTCCAAGAGAGAGAAATTTAGGGAAACACTGATGGGAGAGATGAGGTCTTGGATGCACATCTGAGGGTTATAGGAATACAACCTAAGTCATGAGTTCAATCTCCAGGTTAAACACACACCTTGACCATAAATGATGAAATTCTAGTAGCTAATTGTCTGAGACTGAGTATAATGCCCACGGTTGCTTCTCAGCCCCAATTCTATGGCAGACATCGCTAATCAACCACAACACCTTTTCCCATCGCGTCCCAGTGGAAGACCCTGAATCTCTGCCAAACTGCTCTAGGCAGCCATTATCAAAATTTACACAAGAATATTCTAGAGTAACTAGACTACCCTAGTTTCTTGAGACCAGGAGTGGGTCTTCATCTTTTATGTTATAACCAGTACCTGACACTGGTACTTTGTAGGCATTCAAATCATATTCAGCTAAAGTTCCTACCATCCCAAAAAGGTAGGCATTATTATCTCCACATAAGAGATGAGGAAGGAGGTCTAAAAACGTGACAAAAGTTTCCCAAGGACTTAGAACTAGGAAGTAACCCCAAATCTGTCCAGTTCCCAAGTCTAAAGTCTTTCTGTCATGACATGGTGCCTCTTCTCTGGCAAACATATGTTTAAAATTTCCAAATCTTGTAATGTTGTTGCAGGAGGTGTGTGGGAGGGAGTGGTCAAGGAGGCAGGGGGCCCTGAGTTGAATTGTGAATGAAGCAAGATTATGAGTTGATAACTGTTGAAACTGGGTGATGGGTATTTCGGGCCTCATTAAGCTACTTTTTCTACTGTTGTATGTTTGAAATTTCCCATAACAGAAAGTGTAAAACAAACTTCCAAAATCTTACACACCAATCATATGCTCATTTCTTATGAACTATGTAAGAGGCAGAATAATTTCATCTCAACCCTATTTTATACAAGACTCTTACAAGCAAACTGGATTTGGGTATTTTAGCAGTGGTTTAATATTAAGAAAACCTTTTTCTGGGATAGATGTTAATAATGAATGGCCATGTGTACCTGACAAATACTGGCACACCACCATGACTGAATATTCTGTAGCAATTAAAAATAATTTTGTAAGCTGGGCAGCAACATTAACATATAATGGTAAAGGATAGGAAAAGAATGGTAAGTCCTTTATAATCATAATCATGTTAAAAATGTCTATGTACATAGATGAAGGATTAGAAAAACATATGCTAAAGGTATTCTTAGCACCACACACAGTAGAGGAAAGGGTAGTGTAGGGAGAGCACAGTGACTTATGACCAAGCTGGACTACGAAAGAGCTGAGCCTGCATCCGCCTCTCCCTGTGGTCAGCTCATCTCCCTTCACTTCCCAGAGCAGCTTTGCTGGCTCCCTTACCGGGAAATGGAACCAGTACTCAAGGCAGGACTTGGCTAGGGTGACAGCTGTGTTCCCACTGAGTTCATGTCTCCCTCCTGGGAACAACCCCCGGCTTCTGGTCCGATGGCCATCCAGCTGCAGAGTGTAAGTGAGGTTGGCAGCCAGGCTCCCTGGGCAGGTGAAAAGGAAGGAGTTGAACGGTGGCAGACCCTGGGGCCATAAGCCTGGATCTGGGGTGAGAGCTGCTCTAGAGAGCAGGACAGAACCGACCTTGGAACTGGGGAGTGAGAGGCTTGATCTGGAAGCAGACTGTGATGTTAACCCCTTCCTTCCTCTTGTTACTTGCTGAATAGGAGCACTCCACTTCATGCACTGGGATCTCGGCCGGGGAGAAGGACATCAGAGTGATGACATCTACCACAGGCCGGGAACTGCAGGGCAGAAAACCACCAGCTCTCTCCCTTGGTCTCAGTGGCAATCACCAGTCAGACCTAGGACTCCATCTACCAGAGTCCAGAGGACTCTCCTTCCCTAAAGCAGGCCTCAATGTCACTATCTCCTCACTACAGTGGTAGGGATGATAATTCATTAGGGAGCCCCATCCATTCTAGTGGGCTTCTGACCCATTTTCCATACAGAAGAGTAAGCTTTTAAAAAGAGAAATTATATTGCGCTACCTCCATGCCTATAACCTTCCACTCTTGCCACATAAGCTTACCAACAAAGTCCAAACCTTTTACTCTCCACACCACACTGCCTGTCTGCCTCTCCAGTCTTATCTCTAACCATTGTCTCCCTTGCTGATTGTGTTCCAGCTACGTCAAACTTTTGCCTCTTTTTTGGCCTCAGCACAACCTGGGATTTCTACACAGGAAGCTCTTTTTTTTTTAATAGTAAATGCATGGTTTATTATCATTAGGAACAATATATTATGACAAGATTATATATTTTGTTAACATTAAAATTATCTCTATCTGAGAAAGATGAATACCAAATGATTTCCCTAATTTGTGGAGTATAACAACAAAGCAAAACTGAAGGAACAAAACAGCAACAGACTCACAGACTCCAAGAAGGGACCGGTGGTTACCAAAGGGGAGGGAGGGAGAAGGGGACTGTGGGGCATCATGATAAGTGCACATGGTGTGGGGTGGATCATGGGGAAGACAGCGCAGCACAGAGAAGGCAAGTAGTGACTCTGTGGCATCTTACTACACTGATGGACAGTGACTGCAATAGGGCATGGGGGGTACTCGATAGTATGGGTGAATGTAGTAACCACATTGTTTTCCATGTGAAACCTTCATAAGAGTGTATATCAAATACCTTAATAGAAAGAAAGGAAGGAAGGAAGGAGGGAGGGAGGAAGGAGGGAGGGAGGAAGGAAGGAAGGAAGGAAGGAAGGGAGGGAGGGAGGAAGGAAGGGAGGGAGGGAGGGAGGGAGGGAAGGAGGAAGGATACACAGGAAGCTCTTACTCCAGATTTCTGCAAGCCTGCCTCTTTCCCGTCTTTCAAGTCCCAGCTCAAATATCACCTCCTCAGAGGTCTTTCTTGGCCATCCAATCCAGAGTAGGTCTCCCCTGCTCTTCCCTCTCACGGTGCCCTGTTCGTTTCCCTCATAGCTCTCATCACAATAAATCACCGATTTATTTGTTTGATTTTTTATTATGTGTTTCCCCATGCATACACTCTGTACCAACACCTGGTTCAGTATTTACGACAGAGTAGATGCTCTGTAAATACCTATTTACCCTATGGTGTTGCTTCCAATAACTTTAATAAACGGGTAAGGCAGGAAACGTCATTACCATTTCAAAGATGAGGACACTGATGTCCTCAGGAGCTATGTGACCAGTGTAAGTTTACCCAAGAAGTAAACGGGAGAGCTCTGACTTGAATTCAAGTCACCAGGTTCTAAACCCATGCTGTCGCTTCTCTAGGAGGTTTTGATGTCATATTGGACTGTGTTTAAATCCCAATCTGCCACTGAACAGAAGCTATTTAAACTGGAGTCAGGCACAACACCTGTATAAAAAGATAACCTATCTCACAGGGTTGGGGGAAAGACCAAAGGAGCTAATGCCTATAAACATTAACAATATGACTGATACATAGTAATTGTTAAAAGGATGAGAAAGGAAATTATTAGGTGGGACTCAGGAGTCCTGTCTTACCTCAGTACAATCACCTGACCCTGAGCCCCCACAGCCACATCTGCCAGGCCATCCCCTCCGAGGTCCTTCACCCCGTGGATGGAGCATCCAAACCATTGAATTCCTGAGAACATCTGGGTCCCTTCTATCCTCTGAGGCAAAGAGAAATTCATTCTAAGCTCAGGAGAAGACAGGCTGGGGGGCAGGAAGATTTAGGCTGGGGAGTGAGGTCTGGACTTACAGGCTTCTGGGTGCCTGGGAATGGGTTTTGATTGACAGGGAGGGAGCCTCACCTGACTTGGCCGGGAGCTCAGACCACCATGCTGCCCATTGAAGATGTACACAGCCCCCTGTTCCTCCAGAGGGGCTCCCACAGCCACATCCATCAGCCTATCCCCATTGATGTCAGCCAGGGCAGTGATAGCTGCTCCAAATCTCCCAAGCGGGTAGCCAGGATCCCCCTGCAGTTCTGAGACCACTTCAAACCCCAGCTGGGAAGGAGCAAGGTAAAGGTCCCACCTCAGTCACTCAGCGAGTTTTCACAGGGTGTGGCCCTGTGTATGTGAACAATGCTGAAGAAAGGTCTGATGTGGTCCCTCACAGCATTGGAATGGTGCCATCTGACTAACCTGGGCTCAGGGCCCAGCTCCACCTCTTGCTCTCAGTGGGACTGTGAGGCTTTTACAGAGCTCCATTTGTAAAGAAAAAGCTCACAGTATCTGAGAAGATGCTTGTAATACTCAAATAAGGTCTCATCTATAAAAAAGCGTTGGCACTGGGCCTTGCACACAATCTGCGACTGAGTATTAACTATTGTTTGTCAGTCACTCTAAAGGTCTGATTAACATATGATCAGACATGGAAAGGCTTTCAGAATAATTGGGACCTAAGGAGGCCCAGGAAGCTGTTTCTCTCAGCCCCTCCCCTAAGCTCAACATCTTGGTCCCCACCTGTTTTCTCTGGTAGATAAACACCCGGCCTCCTCTCTGCTCCCCATAGAACAGAGGGGCTCCAATCAGCAGCAGCACTGTCTTCCCATCTTGGTCCACGTCAATGCTACACAGCTCACCACCAAAATAAGAGCCAATCTGCAGGAAGACAAAGACATTTGAGGCAGAGCCTGTGATCAGGGCTGCACCACTCAGCTGCACCACACCCACCTCACTCCAATCCCTCAAATGAGGGTTTAGGGACAAATTGTGCTCTCTGAGGTTCAGCTTCTTAAACTGGCACATGGAGATGACAAAGCTACGTCAGAGGGCTTTGTGAGGAACAAATGTGGCAGTGCTTGACATGGGGTCTGCCACACAGCAGAAGAATGCTCAGATGCCAGCAGGGGTCATAACTAGTGTCACACCAGCCCCAGAGCCACACACATCCCTGGGGTCATGCTCACCTGGGATCCCTTTATTTTCTGGACCAGGCTCCAGTGCCCTCTGTGGTTTGGCTCTTGGAACAGCAGCACCTGCCCCACATGCTGATATCGGGGGGCTCCAGCTGCCAGCAGCAATATGGACCCTTGGGAGGGCAGCCAGGTCACTGTGTAACCTGGGGTGGTGGAGTTAGAGTTAGATATGCAGTGGTGGCTGGAAGAACGTAAACCTAGGGACAAAGGGGGCAGAGGCCCTGAGAAACTGTAACAGTAGCAAAGACACACTGAAACAGCTAGAAAAATCTCCTGAGAAGGGCGGCCATGTGCTCCAAGCAGGACACATCTGGCCATCTTGGTCTAAGGCTGCATTTCTCAAACTGTAGACAACACACATGCCCAGCAAAAAGCAGTCACATGCTGTGTGTATATATATGTGTGTGTATCATGGGGTGGATGCCAAATGAGATTAAACTTGGCCACTATTTCTTCCCTTAGTGAGCAGTGTTGCTGGCTCTTTTGCAGCATACTGGAGAAGAGATGACCACCTTAAAGGCAGTACTGTAGCCCCAGCAGCATTAATGAGGTTGACAGTGCAAACTTCAGGCCTGGGCCACCTGGGCTCCACCTACTAGTTTTGTGACCCTGAGCCAGTTATTTAAACTCTCCTGGGCTCAGTTTCTTCATCTGTAAAATAGAAATAATAAAAATACCTACTCACAGGGTTGCTGTGAAGATAAAATGAGATTAAATAAGATAAAATGTTAATATATGTCATAGACTTAGAACACTGCATGACACATAATACCCAGTAAAGAACATCAAAAGATTTTAGAAAAGAAAAAAGAAAAAAGAAAAATCACTGAGGGCAGTCTCCCTTAGAAGGGTAGAGGTAAGGTGAATGGTGTTAATTTACTGGAGGAAAGTATTTAGTAAGATCTTTGTGTTCTGTGAGTTTAATAAAGGAGTAGGCCACCTTTAGGAGGTAGGTCATGGCTGAGGCAGGGTGCAGGGTGGTGGTTCTAGATCTATGAGAAGTAGAACCTGGGTGTAGTCTTATCCCAGGATCCTGGGATCAGTTTGTGCCTTGGCTGACTCCACCAGAAATGTGAACTGGAAGAGCTGTAACCTTTGAGAACAAGGGTAAGGGCCCTCTGCAGCCTGAGGCTGGCATGGCCTTGGGTGCCTGCATCCACAGAGCTGTGCAGGACAAGACTGCAACCATGATACAATGAGGCAGAGAAGCAATAGCAACTGTGGATTCGCCAGACTTATGTCTTCCGTGCTTGGCATCTGAAGAACTTTTGAGACTGAGTCAACCATGGAGTTGCTGGATAATCCAAGAGGAGGAAGCCTCAAGGAAAAGTTGCTTGTCCCCACTGATGAAGCAGGTTGTTCTAAAATACCCAGAATTTAATTTATAGGTACGACTGAGTGAACACAGACAGGTCACCACCATTGAAAGAAGTGTAGTACTCGGAGCCCGGCTAAGGTGGAGGCCAGGCAGGGTCACAAGGGGGAAGCACCAGAGTCAGTGAGGAAGGAACAGGAGGAGAGGAGAGAATGGCCCGGAGACCTTATGTGGTTTTGGTGGGAAGGAATGAGTGAGGCAGGGTAGGCTAGCTTGAGCAAGTTGAGGATTGGGCACTCTGAATGATGTTGGCAGGCTCTGGGCTACGGGGGCGGTCTTCAGTTGTCTAGTACCCAGCCCTGGGGTGATTTAGGTCAGCGGGAATATTGGGTTGGTGTGTGAGTTAGATAAAGGAAGTGGTTGGGGAGATGGGCTCTGCATTGGCTGGTTGGTATGTGGGAGGTCTGCTCACAGGCATGTTGTTTACCATCTGTAGGACTTAACTGGCACTGAGAGTGGCAGTCTCTCTAGGATTAGCAAGGCTTCAAGATGCCAGAGCATCATAAAATATGGAAAATAACAATGTGATTAATATACAGGCGAGGGGTTATTAAAGGGAAAATTAAGAATGTGATAGTCATAGTTAAACTGGGTTTGTTCATGTGAGTTGTTTGATTATTTTCATTATTATTTTGAAAGTCAGTCTGAGTGACTCTCTGGCCCCTAAAACCACAGGAGCCCAGCAAAAAGAGGAGTACTCACCCAAATATCCAGCTCTCGCTTCCGGTGTCAGTGGCTCATTCCCAACAAATCTATCATCCTGCAGGTCTGCCTTCAGGTCTAGAAAGCCCCCAGCCCAGTCCTTGGCTCCAACCGCCCCCACGACACTGTGGCCCTGCCCAGGGATGAAGAGGGCAGGATCAGTGTCATTCGTACTACATCCCTCGGCCCATTGCTTCAGGCTGCTACTCACCCTGCTGAGGTCAGCACTGATCCCACTGGAGGACAGCTCCATGTTGAAGGACATCAGGTCCTGTTTGCTTGTGCCTGAGGGACATGGCAGAGGAGAATGGGCTGAGATCCAAGGAGCAGTAGAAACAGTGACACTCAAGAAAGGACTGAGAGAGAAGCCCATCCTTTACCTTAGGCCAGGTGGAGAGAGCATGAACTCTAGTGTCATGTCTGGGAAATGACTTACATGAGTCTCATGTAAACCCTATAAGCTCCAGGTGTGGATATCCAGTTGCTCCAGCTCAGCATGTCTAAGATGCAGTACTGGATTTATGTTCCTTCTCAGGCGTCCCTACTTCAGTGAATGGCACCCCCACCCACTGAGTGAATCATGCTCAAAACCCAGGAGTCAATCTGGATTCTCCCCTTTTCCCTGTTCTACCTCTACCACATCACTGAATCATGATGGTGCTACCATGGAGGTGCATCTGCCCTTTCTTGGAATAGTCTGTACTGCTACTGCACTACTCTGAGCCATCTCCTCTCTTGCCCGAGTAATGTAGTAACTCACTAATTTGGCCTCTCTGACTCTGTTCCTCTTTCTATGCCTTTTTCCACAGAGCACGCTAGAGTAAGCTTCTTAAAAATGTATGTCAGACTGCATCTTTCTCTTTTTTAAAAACCCTTCATTGCTTCTTATTGCTTTTTAGACTAAAATTTGAAGTTCTTACAAAGGGCTGGAAGGTCCCTGCCCACCGTTCCAGTCTTCTCTCCTTCACTCACCACACCCTGTCACACTAGCCTTTCTTCCAGTGTGCCCAGCCTTCCCTGGGCACTGGCATGGCTCTTCTCTCTGCCCACCATTTCACATATGTCTGTTTAATTCTCATCTTTCATGTTTTAGCTCAGAAGTCGTTTCAGAGTGAATTTTATCTCATTTTGAAAAAGGCAGCTCAGAAAGGTCTTCCTTGAAAAGCCTGCTAAAGTGACTTCCTGCCATTAAATCTGTCTCATCACTTTTTTCATTTTCTTTATAGCACTTATCACAATCTGCCATTATTCTGTTTGTTACTTGTTTATTGTCTTTCTTTATCCAGTCTGAATATGAGCTCCACATTTGCAATATCCCTGGGTGTCTTGTTCATTGTGCCTGCTATATGGCTGTTGCAAACATGAATTCATAAAATGAAGATAATACCACCAACCTTGCAAGAACGCTGAGAGGGATGAATTAAATAATACAGATAAAGTGCCTGTTACCTGTAAGCCTTCAAGAAGCAGAACAATCATTAAGATTTGTTCATTTGCTGAATAAATATTTAGAGTAACTAAATAATTGGTGCCAGGGTACATTGGTGAAAAGGTAGACACAATGCTTACCATGACACACCTCCGAGTTTAGTGTGGAAGACACAGCAAATAGATGGTGATAATACAGTGTCTGGAGCTGTGATAGGGAACATACAGCAGCTACAAAAGCACACAGGAGAAAGCACTTAACCCATACTTGGGGATCAGCAAGAACTTATCAGAGGAAGTGTTGATCTGAAGGATGAGTAAGGGCAGGGCAGGATAGAGGACCAAGGCTAGAGATAATAAGAGTTACAATTACAGAGAGCCTACAAGGTACCAAGCACTTTGCTAAGCAGCTGTTAGGGCTTGAATTGTGTCTGTAAAAAAGACTGGTTGAAATCCTAACCCCTAGTGCTTCAGTATGTGACCTTATTTGCAATAGAGTCTTTACAGAGGAAATCACGTTAAAATGAGGTCATTAGAGTGGGCCCTCCTACAATATGACAGGTGTCCTTATAGAAAGGACTTCATTTGGACACAGACGAAGACATGAAGATAGGGAGACGATGCCAGATGACTAGAGTGATGTGGTTACAAGTCAAGGAATGCCAGGGATTGTGGGCAAACATCAGCAGATAGAAGAGACAAGGAAGGATTCTCTCCTAAAACCATCAGAGGGAATATGGCCCTGCTGAATCCTTAATTTCTGACTTCCTGCGTCCAGAAGTGCAAGATAATACCCTGCTGTTGCTTTAAGACACCTAGCATTCGGTATTTTGTTATAGTGGTCCTAGAAAACTAACACAATAGTTAAATCTTACAACTCTGTGAGACTGTTATTATTATCCCCATTTATCAGAGAACAATCAGCGTCAGAGAGAAAAGTGACCTGGCTGAGGCCACATAGCACAGGCAGTGTGGATTCTTAAGCAGGTCTTCCTGGTCCCATTATAAACCACTTCACTTCTTCAACTGAATACCAAGGCTTTCCTAGCAAAGGGGCCTCCCCATAGGAACTCATGTACATTTCAGCAGGCTTCCTGGGGAAATACTCTCCCACAGCCAGTCTTCCATCTGGCAACTACAAACAAAATCTTCTTTTATTCCGGACCAAGGAAGAAGACCTGTGGGCTCCTTGCACTCAGCCCCCTGCCTGCTTGCCCATCTTAAGTAATTTGAGGATCAGTAAAAATGAAGGAGCTGAGTAATGGGAGGGAGGGAATTATAATCATTCCACAGGGCTCAGTTAACATTAGCAAGATATGTATTATAGCAAGTTCTGGGCTCCACCCTGGATCAAGCTGAGCTTCAAGAGGAGGATGGAATTTCAGAGCAAAATGGAGGCTGCTGCTCCTAGGTCACCCTCCCCTAAATTCCTACCCGAGGTCTTCTTTCAGGAGAGCTCTTAGCACAGGGTCAGATCCTCTGAAAGTGCTCATTACCATCATTCAGTGTGTCTCTAATCTAATGTCCCAGATGAGCATCTGTATACAACCTCCCGAACTCCCTTTCCCAGTGTCTGCCACTCACCCTCAATGGCATAGATCTTCTTTTGCAGCTCAGTGAATAGATCTTTAAGCTTCTCAAAAGTATCCAGAATCTTTACAAACTCCTTCGTGGGTTTTGAGGCAAATTTGTGGAGTGTCTCCTGATTTTCCTTGGTCTTAAAATGCTTTCCAATCTGTAAGGGAGTGAAGAGCTGACATCCCCAGGATCACAGATCAATTTCCTATTATTTTCACAAGACGTTGGCCCCAAGAAGAAACAGGCATAGGACTCAGAAATAGCAGAGGGAAAATGGGACACAAGAAGGAGCCAGGGGCTCATACCCCAATGATGTAGCGGATGATATCCTTGGCCACCTCAATGTTGCCACTGTCAGTGGCTTCCCCATCAGTGATGATGATAAGCACTTTGGTGGCATCTGGCCGGGCCCCCCGGTCTTGCCGGAACACCTCTGTCCTGTGTTTAGGAAGGGGGAGATTAAGAGACTCCCCCACAGATCTTCTGAGGTCTCCCCCACTCCCTCACCCTGCTTATTAAGTCAGTGCCCTGCTGATTATGCAAAGGCCCGTCTCATAGTCCCCAGCCTTCTGAACCTCCTACCTAGCCCTCATTGCCACATCTCTCTTCCAGATTGGTGATCTTCATCTGAGTCTGGGTAGCCAGGAGGTTGTCCTAGAGACCATGCGCAGTGAGGGAGAAGATTTGGATGGAAGACTTGGAATTTTTACTATCCAACCATATGACAGCTACCCTTTCATCAGTTAGATATGCTGGTGATCTAGGTATGATTTCAGTGGGGAAAATGGGTCCCACAACTGGAGAAAATTGGAAAGTCACTCTTCCAGAGCAGCTCATACAGCACCTCCTCGGCCTCCCCTGCCAGCTCCAGCCTGCCTCCAGATCTCGGCTACAGCAAGTCTCCTAGGTAATTCAAATGACTTGTTTCCATGTCAGTCTTCCACCAAACCATGAGTCTTATCCTCAAAGAAAGGACCATGTTTGATTTGCTGCTGTATCTCTGGCTCCCGACAGAGAGTAGGTGCTCACTTCATGTGACATAAAAGAAAGGAGGACTCAAGTGTTCATAAGATGAATGGATAAAGAAGATGTGGTACATATACACAGTGGAATAGTATTCAGCCATAAAAAGAAAACAAAACATACATTTGCAACAGCATGTATGGAGCTAGAGGGTATTATGCTGGTGAAATAAGTCAGGCAGAGACAGACAAATGACTTCCCTCATTTGTGGAGTATAACAGCAAAGCAAAACAGAAGGAACAAAACAGCAGCAGACTCACAGACTCCAAGAAGGGACTAGTGGTTACCAAAGGGAAGCGTTTGGAGGGTGGGTGGGAAGGGAGGGTGAAGGGGATTAAGGGACACTATAATTAGCACACACAATACAGGTAGGTCACGGGGAAGGCAGTACAGCACGGAGAAGACAAGTAGTGACTCTGTGGCATCTTACTACACTGATGAACAGTGACTACAATGGGGGGATGAGGACTTGACAATATGGTTGAATGTTGAAACCACAATGTTGTTCATGTGAAACCTTCGTAAGATTGTATATCGGTGATACTTCAATCAAAAAAAAAAAAAAGAAAAGAAAGGAGGAGGACTGAAAACAGGACAGGCCAAGGCTCCAAATTCCTGTCCCGTCAACAGATTTCTTCTGAAGCAAGATGGGCTGCCCAGAGCTTTTGCTGGGAAGGAGCTCAATTTGAACAATCCAATCCTTCCCTCCCCACCCTACAGCTAACCAGAGATGGACAGTTAATGTAAGAGCAGCCAACTCACAACACCTGACTTATGACTTGACCTGCTTTGGAAGCAGAAGCCAAAAGTTGCAGGGAAACGCCACAGCAGGAGGTGGAGGAGGGTGGGAAAGCTACGTGGAAACTGCCAAAGAGAGAAGCTGTGCTCGGCAGGGCCAAAAACACCTGCTGTCAAGACCTCTAGTTCTCCCTTGGAGACAAAATGTTTCCTCAGCTTCCACCCACACTGACATGGCCTCTCATGGGTTCTGTTCGTGGATTTCCACGCAGGTTTAACCCATCATCATCTCTCACCTGGATTTTCTGGTAGCCTTCTAACTGGCTTCCTGCTCCCACCCTTGCCCCCTCCACAGTCTAATATCAACTCTGCAGCTAGGGATCCTTTTAAAAACAAAAATCAGATTACCACTCCTTTGCTCAAAACTGCCAATGACTTCTCATCTTCCTCAGAGGAAAAGTCAAAGCCCTTGCTATGGTCTTGGAGTCCCTGACTCATCCGGACTCCCATGATCCCTCTGACTTCATCCCCTACTGCTTTCATCTCTCACTTCTTTTCAGCCACACTAATGTCCTGGTTCTTTGAATATTCCAAGAATGTTCTCATCTCAGGGTCTTTGCTCTTCCCTCTGCCTGGAATGGTCTTCCCCAAACAGCTTGCTTCCTCACCTCTGACAAGTCTTTGCTCAAATGTAACCTTCCCTGTTCTTTGTATCAAATATTGCCTTATTTTATTTTTTATAAAACTTACATTTTCTAGTATATTATCTAGTTTACTTATTTGTCATGTTTTTTGCATTTCTCATCCTTGCTAGAATGTTAAGTTCCGGGAAGGCAGAGAGGTTCTTTGTTTCACTTACTGCTATGTTCCCAGCACCTAGAACATGGCAAACAACAGCCTGTAGAACAAAACAAGCCTGCAGCTTGTGTTTGTATGGTCCATGAGCTAAAAGATGTTTTTATATTTTGTTTTTAAAGAGTTGCAAAAACAGGAGAAGAATATCCAACAGATACAAATGAGGCCTGAAAAGCCTCAAATATTTACTATCTGGCCATTCACAGAAAAAAATTGTCCACACCTGCCCTAGCACACTGCCTGGATGGCCATTGCTGGATGGGCAAGAAGTATTTATGAAAAACATGTCTCTGACCACTCTTTTTTGCTCCCACAGTTGACACTTTTTGGGGTATCTTCCCATCCTATGGTGACCCCTTTCTCAAAGAACTGCCCCCTTCCCACGGAGGTGGGACTCCAGAATCCATGCTTGTGCCATGTGACTCTACACCATAAAAGTAGACTCAGGCCATAGCTGGGTGGCCCCATGGACACCTAACCCAGGCTTAGCCAATCAGATTTTCTCTACTGTAAGCTGGAATTCAGGTTGTTCATCTGAACTGAGGAACTGAGGCTGCCATGTTTCCAGTGGCCATGCCTTGACCCATCAAAGATGTCTAAAGAGAGAGAAGAATGAAGTGGACATGACAGATCAAATGAACCCCAGGAGAAAAGAGCTGAAAACAGTCAGAGTCTTGAGAAGATGCATCACATCCATGTTTAACTAATGCAAATTCAATTATATCGGCTTGGCAAAGAAATTAAAATGAGAAAATAGTACAGGAGGTCCTTCCTGGTTTTTCACTCGATTTGAGTGCATGTCCAGGGGGAGCATGAGATGGGAGATGTAAATCTCTTATTCCACAAATGGGTATCAGTTTCCATGGTCACTCTAATGTTTAAGGACAGGTATTTTAAAAATATACAATATGGCCCTTCAACAAAATCCAGCTATGTTCATCTAGGCCTCAATTTAAACGCAGGAGTCTGATCCAACTCTGGGGGAAAATATTTCTGTAGCAGATTTAGGAAATCAGGATATGCTAATTTCCAATATGGGACTTGAATACATTGAATTTTATGAACAACTCAAGGAATTCATCAAGGATAATTTTGACTATTTGAGATTTTTGTTCATACCCTGACTTCAAAAGCTGATCCTCCTCTAAGCTATGACTCTACTGTGTCTGCCTGGTTCACAATCACTTTCCAAGTCCTGGTTCTGGTCCTTCATGAACCTGTTCCAAAGGTTCATGAGATAAACCTGCATCTCCCAAGAATTTCCCTTTGGGATTTAGTAGCATAAACTAGATTTCTGTTACTTACAATCAAAAGGACCTAGACTCAAACAACTCCACTTGAATTATTTCATTAATTACCCCTTGCTGAACCCACCTGTTGAGTTCCTACACCTTGCAACTTGAAGAAGTTGGGGCATACATAACAAATGATGGGAGTTCTCCCCTATAACAGGGAACTCACGCCACATAGTTGATAGCACCAAAGGTATTGGTCAACAGGAGCATGTGGTTTACATTGGCCAGCAGAATATCAGGGTCCTTCATCTTAACATAATCCAGGAAATTAAATTCTGTTTTGTAGGCTGTGGAAAACTGAACAGCAGCAAACTAAAAAAACAAGAAAGAAATGAAATGTCATTACATGTCCTTTCCCACTTGTCTACTCCAATCTCTACTTCCTATCAAGAGCTGGGCAACCCAACTCCATATACCTGCCTCATATCACTCTTCTAAAAGTGAGGCAATATATAAACAAATACAGAAATAAAATTAAATAAAACTCTGCTCCCTTATGTAGTGCTTCTGCTGAGTTCCTGTTCTCTGGGTCTGCCTACTTCACCAATCAGAATCATTCCCAGTAGCCACATTTCTGCTGAGTGACCCTGCTAAAGTGGATATAGTTGGCTGGGCCAAAGAAGGCCATTTGACTAATGCTAAGCCAGTCAAAATCTCTTCTCTGAGAATTTGGAATTTGAAGAAGGAGGGGCTAGTTGAGAGGAAGACTAAAAAAACCCTCCTGAAACTTTAACACGTGAACTTAGGAGCTTTCCACGGGCCCATGTGATTCAAGGAGCTGAGGGAGCCAGTCTACAGAGAAAGAGAAAGAGAAGAGGGAAGCAAAAGCCAAAAGAAACAGAAGTAAGAACCAGAGAGGATCCTAGAAACTTTCTACTTCCTGGTTCTTGTCTCTTCCAGTTGCAGCCCTGCACTTAGGTTTTGGAGACACCTCATACTAAATTTTCCTTTTATGTCTTAAGCCAGCTCAAGTGGGTATCTGTTGTCTACAACCTGGAATCCTAATATATTTACCTGGTAGGAAGAGTTGCTCAGTTTTCTCATCACATCCTTCATGAAGTCCACAATTTTCTGAAATTCATCTTTCTGCAAGCTCATTGAGCCATCAAACAGAAATACCAAGTCTACGTTGCCCTTTATACATTCTGCAGAGGCCAGACACAAAGGGACTTGGTGAAGTGTTTCCAGTGGTTGGCCTGCCCATGCTGGTTCCCATGTATGGGCAGCCACTTGGAAGTATTTTTACTGGCTCCCCAGTTCCTTACCCTGATAACCAGGGTGCCCCTGATGCACAGGACCCTTCAAATTCTGGTGGAAGAGGTAACACAGTCCACTTAGATAGATATTCTGGTCACATGTCCGAGACAGCCCAGGGTCACAGGCCTGGAGGAAGCAAAGGTTAAAAAAAAAGTTTGGGGCTGCTTCTTGCTGCACGTCTTTTGGGTATCACCAGCCAAGAACAAGAACCTCTACAGTCATTGTCCCAGACTTCACTCGCTGCATCCAGCTGGTTATCAAGGCAAAGTAATTTGGCCTCTGGGTCTCTTATATAGATCTCTCCACTCCTACTACCAATGCTATATGCCTATGGATGCTCAATGCTCATAGGACAAAGTCTAAACTCCTTAGCTTGGCATTCATATTGTTTCTAGTCAGGCACTACCCTATGTGTACAGACCCACCCTTCCCATTCCCAATCACAAATCTAATTACTCACTATTCCTAAAATATGCAGCACTATTTCTCTCATTTATGACTATCTTTCCTGCCAGAAAGTAATTTCTTGAAAGTCAGGTCTCATGTCATGGTCATCTACATATCTCATTCTGCTCCCATCAGAACCTAGCACAATGCCTGGCATGTAATAGCAGCTAAGTAAACAAGCTCCAGTAATATTTCACTCAGTTGCCCTTCTCTCGCTCATACACCTACATCAGAAGGATGCTGTTGGGATGAATTGTAAAGAGCAATTGCTTGGAATTTTATTTAAATTTAAATGAGAATTTGATTAAAATCCTGGCTCTACCTCTTTAAAACCATGTGACCTTGGCCAAGTCTCTTAACTCCTTTGGTCCTGCTCCTCTGTGTAAATGGGTGTACTAATCCCTGTCTTACCTGAATGTCATGACAGTTAAAAGACACAAAGCATTGTTTCCCCAAATTTAGGTGTTTGTGGGCCATTTCATAATTCCTGCCATATGGGCATATCATCCATAGTGTTACTACTTAATATATATATATTTTTTATTACTTAATATTTTATTTACTTTAAATTTACTTAAAAAAAAAAACAACTTAGCCCCATCCTAAGCAATGCAATCCAAGAAGTTTTGAATTTGATGTGCTTATTGTATATTTTTTCTAAGAAGCTATTAAATAATATTAAAATATTTTATGCCACCAAAAATCATCTTGAATATCAATCATCATAGATATTTCATATTTGGAAAAAACCTGAGGTAAGTTAGTCCTAAAAAATAGCTGCCTCAAAAAAAAAAAATAGCTGCCTCGTAGTTGGTTCTCAACCAACACTGATTGAATCTGAATCTCTACAATGCCTTTAATCTTCTGTAGAATCTTTAATCCATTTTTTCTTCCTTCTTTTCAGTCTTTCTTTCCTAACATCAAACTTCACAGGCTCTGATATCACACTGTACAAAATTCTTACCAAAAGTCTTCCACTTGTGGGGTCCGTCGCCAAGGTCATTCCTAAGTACTTGGAGGTATAGTTAGAACCTGTAGGCACCAGAAGATAGGTCTGGAGGAACTAAGGTGATCCAGGTGTGGTGGGGCTGGCCTCAGTTTCCCTGAGACACCATTCCTCCCAGCTCCCTCACCAGTTTACTCACCACTCAGGCTGACTGGTGAGCAGTGTCCAGTGCCTGGCTGGCACTGATAGAGGTTTCCTGAGCTGTTCCCCTCACCTGGAGCTCCCACAACAACCCTGATGAGAAATCTTGCCTGTGAGATGGAGTTGCCCAGGTCTTTACCCTCCCACTCCCACCCATTAAGGGGACTCAGACCCTCCACAAGGTATCTCAAAGTAATGCAGCCACTTCCTTTCAGGGAAGCTCCTGAACCCCTACCTCTTCCTTATTGAATCCCAGATAAATAAGTCAATATGCCAGAATTCTACAAAGTTAAGGATCTTTTCCTTTTATAGTATAGAAAAACCAAAGTCCAGAGAATGATCTTCCAGAATGTCACATTATGAGTTCATTCAATCAGTCACCAATTCAGACGTCCTTTACAGCATACCTACTATATAATAGGCTGGGATATGTTATAGGGATGAGGGGCTAAAAGAGAAGAACAAAATCCCTGCCTTTAAGGAGCTTGCTGTCTAGTCAGGGAGAGAGTCAGAATCAAGGAGGTGTTTGTAAAGCCTTTCGGGGGGCTGATACATTCTCCCTTCTGTTAGGCACTTCTGTGGCACTTTGGCAATGGCTTGTCCTCATCCTACTATCAGGTGACCTCGTTCCGGTTTCCAAGAACTCCCACCACAGACTCCTCCAGACGGGGAGGCCCTCACGACCTGTCCATATCACAGTCCGGCCAACCACAGGACTGGCGTCCGTCCGCCCACGAGTGGGCTGGCTCTGCAGGGCAGGGAGGGCTTGGGGCAGCAGCTCACCTGTCTCCCACCTGCAGGACACGATACCCGAAATGCCTCCCGGCTTGTGGGAAGGAGAAGTTTTGCACATGCCGTACTTCCAGGTTGTAGCTTGAGGCCGGGGCTGAGGGAGACAAGGGGTTCAGCCACTTCCGGCCAGGGACCCCCGCAGGTGCCCCCAGGGCCGCAAGAACTGATCGACTGCTGCCCTGGAGGCATCCTCCCAACCGCAAGCCTCCCGCGGGTGGCCCATCCCAAGGCCCAGGTTCCTTCCTCCCCAGGCCGCCCCCACCCAAGGCGGAGCTGGAGCCTGCCCGCTTGGACTTCCCCCTTGAGGACCCAGCTCCCAGGAAATCTGGAGCAGCTACTCCCTGCTACCCAGAACTCTGGCAGCGCCAGGGCCTGAAGGGCACAACTTCCCATTTGGCCTTTCAGCAAAGGGTGGCCTGGAAGGCGAAGGTCCGTGAGAGAGGAGCAGACCAAAGAGGCCCCCTCAGCGATGCGGATGCCCCAAGGCAGGGTGCATCTCCCCACACACCCACTTCTCTTCTCCCTTGGGCCTGGGGCCCAGGCGCCCTGACAAGTCAGATAATTAGCCTCAGGCTTCCTCCTACAGACTCAGGGTTTCAAGATCCCCCATTCCCCCCTCTGCAGCTGCCTCCTCTCTTGTCTTGGCTCCCACAGTCGCCACCCCACCATGAACCAGTTGTTTCCTTAACCATTGGAGCTCAGATTCCCCCATTCTCTCCTGCACCTCAGGCAGCCTAGTCACCATCTGCAAGCCCCAAACTGTCCTTTCTGGCCCTGCTTTCCTTTCAGGCATCAGGCTTATTTCACAGCATCCAAGGATGTCAGAGATGGCAGCCCTGCCATTTTCTCAGATGAGGAGACTTAGGCCCAGAAAAGGAAAAAGACTTACCTAAGACATCTGGAGAGGTAGTACCATGTGTAGAACCAGACCCCAGTCCAGCTCTAGGTAACCATAAACCATCTGCATTTTTTAAGGGTCATCTCCCCTATCCCCCATTATTGCCACCTTTGTCTCCCTTCTTTGTCTTTTCCTCCATGCCTTGCCTAAATTTTGGACTCTGACTTTCTTTTCCCTCTTCTTCCTCCAGGACTCCTGGGCCCCACATTACCTATTGCCAATTCCACCCCTAGAGCAGCTGCTAATTTACTGCTGTTCCACAAAGCCAGGCAGTTTCCCCGGGCACAGACACAGGTCCCCTCCCCTCCCCTTCTCCCTTGCCTACCAAAGAGAAAAGGCCCAGACAGCAGCAGCCTCATTACGATGATGCAGGTGTTCATGTTTAAACAGCTGGAGGGGCCTGACCCAGGTTCAGTCTCAGAGGGCCCTTGGGATTTGCTGACAACCTAGACAGGGTGAAAGAGGGAAATGACAATGCCCCAGGGCCTCCTGCAGTGGAACTTTCTCACAGAGGCGTCAGGATGGTGACACCGGGTGGGGTAAAAAGGGGGCTGTGCCTATAGGGGTTGTGAAACCGCATGGGTTGAGAGGAAGTATAAGCAGGTTAGACATTTCCTGTGCCTGCTTGCATTTTCACATCATCCAGGAGCACAAAGCACAGTAAGTAGATGACTGCTTCTCCTGCCCAAGAGCTGCTGCATCATAGTCTTTCACCAACACATGAACTTGATTCTTTAAAGCTCAGCAGAGGACTGGTCAGATAGACTACAGTACACCCATAATGGAATGGAAGACACAAAAAAGAATGAGGAAGCAGCAAAGGACACCATCAGCAGAACAAAAAGGCATCCTACAGTATGGGAGAATATATTTGTAAATGACATATTTGACAAGGGGTTAACATTCAAAATTTATAAAGAACTCACAGGCCTCAACACCCAAAAATCAAATAACCCTATTAAAAAATGGGCGGTGGATATGAACAGACACTTTTCCAGAGAAGAAAATCAGATAGCCCACAGGCACATGAAAAGATGCTCCACGTCGCTAATTATCAGAAAAATGCAAATTAAAACCACAATGAGATATCACCTCACACCAGTTAGGATGGCCAACATAGAAAAGACTAGGAACAACAAATGCTGGTGAGGATGTGGAGAAAGGGCAACGAACCCTCCTACACTGCTGGTGGGAATGTAAACTATTGCAGAAAGCAGTTCAACCATTGTGGAAAGCAATATGGAGGTTCCTCAAAAAACTTAAAATAGAAATACCATTTGACCCAGGAATTCCACCCCTAGGAATTTACCCTAAGAATGCAGGAGCCCAGTTTGAAAAAGACATATGCACCCCTATGTTTATCGCAGCACTATTTACAATAGCCAAGATATGGAAGCAACCTAAGTTTGCCCATCAGTAGCTGAATGGATAAAGAAGAGGTGGTACATATACACAATGGAATATTATTCAGCTATAAGAAAGAAACAAATCCTACCATTTGCAACAACATGGATGGAGCTCAGTGAAATAAGTCAGACAGAGAAAGACAAATAACAAATGATTTCCCTCATTTGTGGAGTATAACAACAAAGTCAAACTGAAGGAACAAAATAGCAGCAGACTCACAGACTCCAAGAAGGGACTAGTGGTTACCAAAGGGGAGGGGTGGGGAAGGGTGGGTGGGGAGGGAGGGAGAAGGGGATTGTGGGGTATAATGATTGGTAAACATGGTGTGCATGGGGTCATGGGGAATACAGGGTAGCTCAGAGAAGACAAATAGGGACTGTGTGTCATCTTACTACACTGATGGACAGTGATGCAATGGGGTATGGGGAGGGACTCGATAATAAGGGTGAATGTAATAACCACATTGTTTTTCTTGTGAAACCTTTGTAAGAGTGTGTATCAATGATACCTTAATTAAAAAAATGAGGAAGGAAAAAAAATAAGGTGGCTTTCTCTTGTCATTGAAAGATACCCATGATATACTGTTGAAGAAAAAGAGCAAGTTATAGAACAGTATATGTATGAACTCATTTTAATTCTAAAAAACAAAAAATACTACCCACAAAATGGGAGAAAATATTTGCAGCTCATATATCTGATATGGGACTTATATCCAGAATGTGTAAAGAACTCTTGCAACTAAACAATAAAATGACAAATAACCCAACTTTTTGAATAGACATTTCTCCAAAAATGATATATGAATGGTCACTATGAAAAGATGCTCAACATCATTACTCATTAGAGAAATGCAAATTAAAATAAAATATCACTTCATAGCCACCAGGATGACTAAAATAAAAAAGAAAGAAAATAAAAGTTGGTGAGGATGTGAAGAAACTGGAACACTTGTATATCACCAGCAGGGGTGTAAAATGGTGCAGCCAACTGACAATTTCTCAAAAAAGTTAAATAGAGAATTACCATATGACCTACCAATTCCTAGGTATAGACCAAAAGAATAGAAAACATATGTACACATGAATGCTTATAACAGCATTATTCATATTAGCCCCAAACTGGAAGCAACACAAATGTCCATCAACTGATGTGAGTGGATAAACATAAATGGTATGGCCATGCAATGGAATATCATTCAGCCATAAAAAAGAATAAACATTATGTTAAATGAAAGAAGCCAGATACAAAAGAACACATGTTGTATGATTCTGTTAAATGAAATTGGACCTGGACATACATATCTTCATTTACTTAAACCTTCATTCTCTCCCTGGTAACCTCATGCAAGAATTATTAACCTTATTCTATCTCCTCTTTCCTGAAGCTGATTGCTGTAAACAGAGGGTAAGTTGGTTGATGTTGGTTGACAAACTCAGTGTTACAGAATTGATAGTTCAACATAAAACACTCCAGTTTTAACATGGAATACTTCAAGACCAACATAAAGCATACCAAGACCTCCGGATGATGTCAGAAGGCTGAAATCAGTGCATAACTTTGAGAAATGTCAGACCCCTCAGTTTCTGCCTGAACCCACTCATTCTTTTCTGATCATATATAAACCATCCCTCAGCTCAACCAGAAAGGCAGATTTGGGAATGCTCCTCTGCCTTCTTGTTGGGGTGCTCTCCTGATAGTAGAGCTTTCTCTGCTTCAAACACAGTGACTTAGAGATTGGCTTACTGGGCGTCAGGCACACAAATCCGGATTTGGGGGTTTGGTAGTAAAATGTCAAGAATAGATGAACTATAGAGACAAAAAGTAGATTAGTGGTTGCCAGGATTGGGGGAGTGGGGAAAGGGCAGTGATTGCTATGGATACAGGGTTCTTTTGCAGAGTGATAAAATGATAGTGGTGATGGTTGCACAACTAAATGTGAATATATTAAAAACCATGAAATTGTACACTTAAAGTGTTTTATGGCATGTGAATTATATCTCAAAAAATAAAAAAATTGAAATGATATGTTTGTGTATGTAAAGAAAACCCTGAAAGTCACACAACCAAACTCCACACAGAGGTTACCTTTGCAGAATAAGGTTTACACATTTCTGTATTGTCTGATTTCACAATGAGGATGTATAACTTGGGTAATTTTTTAAAATAACAATAGTAAAAAGACAACAGAATAGAGGAACTGTATTTGTTTCTGGGAAAGTGGGAAGGACATTCAGATTCTCGCTGTATCGTGAGAAAATCCTTATCAACTTGCAGGGCCACTTCCAGTGTCACTGCCCCAGGGAAGACTTTTGCAGACAGATTATCTATAACCTCCTGCCAGGCAGCTATGACAGCACAAGTTGGCTCTTGGTAATTAGGTGATGCCAGATTGTCTTTTTCAAATTCAGTTAAAAATCAGATAATTCAAACTGATTCCTTTGATTCTCTGTACAACACTTTACATCTAACCAAATTCTTCTGTTTTGTCCTGAAATTACAAAAAGAATATACATTTTAAATTCAAGCATTACAGAAGTATATAAAGTAAGAGGGTTAAAAACTTTCTCTAAACATTCACCTCCTACACCTAATCTTAAGAATGAAAAGTTGTTAACAATTTGGAGCCATTCATTCTTCATGACAAAAAATTGTTAGTTCTAGTAGTTAACTGGTTGTACAAGTTGGGTCTGTTTGGGAAAATTGTAATCGTCTCATGCAGAATTAAGAGTCAAATCAAACCATCTCCAGTGTGAAGGTTTCCCTGTAGGCCATCTTCAAAACTTAGGTTCTTGAATTAGGGCTCAAGTTGGTTGAAAGTTCAAGACTCCATCAGTAGCAACACCTGGGATAAAAGGAATTCAAGAAAAGATTTCAAAGTCTCGGCTTCTAGGATAACAGTTTATATGCATGTCCCAGTGGGCAAATATGCTCACTTACATATTTATCACTTTCTGGTTTTCAGTTTCAAACAACAAAAGGACTACAAAGTACAGGTAAGTTCCAAGGACCCTAGGAAGCCAGGAACTCATGCAGGACTGCGCAGGGCTGGGCTGCAGAAGGGCTGGGCTACAAATCATTCAGGGACCATGGGCCTAGATGAGTAGGGTGAGGGCCTCTGGAAAAAACAAAGCAAGATAAATCCATTGTGGGATTTTGCCGGTCCCCTCCCTGCTTCTGACCCACAGACAAGGGAGAGACGCAATGAGATATCGAAGACCTGAAAGGGCCAGCCAGGGGGCTCAAGGTGTAACAGCTCAAGAGTGGTGCTGAAAGAGCACCTCTCATATTTATTGATCAGGAATCACATTCTTGAGTGGGTTAACAAGTTTCTAGACACAATGATTAACATGCTTTACTCCAGGAGTGTAATTACCTCTGTTAGGCTGGAGGAAGGAAAAACAAGGACATGCAAACAGAACAGAGAGATACCATAAAAGGAGAACAGACCAGACCCCAAGGTCCGTGCCTTATATGGAAAGGGGACAGCTCTTCCTGAATTTCATCCTTCTGATGTGCCAACTAAGACCCGGATGTCAGCCTCCTCCCTCTTGGAAGAAAAAAAAGTTTCTAGTTGTTTGTCATGTCACCTTTAGCCAATCATACCTCTCCACACCCCCTAGGATAGCTTGCCCACTTCTCTCCCTCCTAACCCCTTATAAGCCCCCACTTCCCTGACCGGGTGTGACTTCCCCAGCCTCCATTTATGTAGACTGGTGAACCTCACCTGGGAATTGCACTCAAATAAACTGCCTGGCCCTTTGTTGCCTCTTGTCGCCTGCTTATTTTGTTTAGAATTTATCTTATATTTGGTGCCAAAACCCCGGAAGGAGCGTGGGTGTGGGGTCCCAACCAGCCACTGGTCACCCTGCCCCCTCCTTCCCCAACCCGGGACCTCAGCCTGCTCTCTGCTGTGTGGACTATTTTCCGGTGAGTCCCTCAGTTTCCCACGGTCTGTTTCCCTTCCTAACTCCGTTTCACCTGGTCCATCCGAAATTGTAGCTACGTCCAGGTTTGGGCATCCAGCCCATCTGCTCTGGGCATCCGGGATACCCACCCCTGGCCCTGCAGTGTGGGAGACGTCCCTCACCCAGGCTCCCAGGATGTCTTCCCTGACCTGGCACGCTTGGGACGCTGGGCTCTCCTCTCAGCGGGATTAGTTGGGGAGTGGCGCAGACATAGGGAACCAGCCCTCGAAAGTAGAGGCTCAGACCCCACTGTGGTGTCTCATTTCTAATTTGGCTACTTTATATTTGTCCGAGGAAGTTCATAAATGGAAGCTAGTCTTTATTTGCTTTGAGGCCGGGCCTCAGTATCCCTTGGACAACCAGTCTCGCTGGCTCCCTGAGGGAACATTTGATTTTAGCCTCCTCACTGACTTGATTAATTATTGCCACTGGAGAGTGGAGTGAAATCCCATATGTGCAGGCTTTTTGGACTTTGCGCTCCCGCCCAAACCTTTACGTTAAGTGTTCAATGACCCAAGTTCTCCTGGCCCGATCTCCAGTTAAAAATTGTCAGCCTCTTACTCTGCCCAGTCCTTCTTCCTTTTCAGATATGCCAGAGGACCTTAGTCTCCCACCTCTCTCAGCTCCCTACCCCCACCCCTCTCTGCCACCATCTTTAAGTTATTTGTACTTCACCGTGTTGCTGCCATCTTAAAGTCCTACATTCTCAACCATGCCATTGTCCTGCTCTCCTCTTCCGATGGCTGCACCACCCCCTCTCCCTCTCCTTCCACCTTCATCACCCTCTTCCCCCACCGGAACACACTCCTCCCACCCTCAGGTTCTGAAAGCCACGGACAAGAAGCTAAAGAGAAAGAAAGCTATTAAATATTAGTAACTCAAATCTTTATATCAGTTTGTCTGTGTTTATGTTTTTATATGAAAAGTGTTGCTAACTGTAGTCGTTATGTCTCAATTTGTATGTTTGTGTGTCTCAGTGTGTAAATGAAAAATATTTTCTTACCTCCAGATGGTATTAATAAAAATTTATTTAAAAACAAGTGCTTGTGAAAACTGAACATTCTAAAACTCCCAGAAAATCTAATAAAAAATATTAAGCATTAATGCTAATTTAAGTTGAACTGAAACAGACATGTCCTTATGGTTATCAGATGCCTAAGTTGACCTAAAGTCATTTAAGTTGATGTTATCTGTTAAATCTTTCAAGAATAAAATGCTTAGAGGCTTGACTTTGTCTAATGTTCAATAAAAGTTTTGTAAGTAATCTAGCATAGTTGTTAAGAATGAGTAAAGTAAGTGTAGCAAGTGAACATCTTAAAATTGTGTGTTACAGTGTGTATGCCTACAGAACAGCCTGAGAATCTTTGTGGTAACCTAAAACCTTAAAGCATTGCTAATTTTAAACATATTTTGTGCTTAATGAGATTGTGCTGTAAAGCACACGATTCCAGAAATTATAAAATGTATTCATAAATTTTTCAAAGAATGCTAGTGTAACAGTTTATAATAGCCTACTTCTCAGTGTTCATTGAATATTAAGGTACCTAATGGTTTTAAGTTCTAATTAAAACCAGTTAAAGTAATAAGGAAAACATTTTTGCATGCTAAAGAATGTGTCTTTTGATAAAAGAAAGTAACTTTGTTCTAAAGTACAGCTGTTTATTTAAAGAGGGAGAACTCTAAATGTAAAAGGTAGTTGTAGAAAGTTTGTGTAAGAATTGATATGGTCATGCTGTATAAAATTAAGGCAAATGAGTCTCTGTATCAAGTACACAGCAAAATTAGAATTTTGTTTTCAGTTAAAAAGACAAAGTTTTCTTAAACAGTCTGCTCTTAATGTTGAAAGATTTTAAAAGGTTTTCTAATTGTTTTATCAAAGCAGTTTCTTATGCTTAAAGTCTCAACGAGTTGTCTGAGTATTTAAGATAATGAGATTTTAATATTAAAAGGACTGAAAGCTAAACTTTTCTAACTTTTCTTTATTTGCCTTTGAGGTATTTCGTTGTCATTCGGGTTAAATGGATAAGTACTGCTTCATGGCAACCTATAATCCTATTTAAGCAAGTGCCAAAAAAAAAAATCAAATTCAAAAAGGTGCTTTTACCTCTAGTTCACTCTGATATTTTCCAGAGGGCCCCTGGAACATGTCAGAGGAATTTCTTCTTATTAGAGAAAATATTTGGCTAATTTGGCTTATTTATCTGATATATAATTACCTGATTAATTACCTGGAAAGCACTGTCAAAGGGAATGATGTTAAACTTTGTTACTGAATGTTTTGTGTTACAGAAATATCCAAATTTCCATATGTCAACTGTCTTACAGTAAGCTCTCATCAGATCTTTAACCATTGTCATTTGTAAGTCTTTTGTCATCTATACTCACTGTTTTATTACTCCTAAACTAGTAAAAAACTAGATTTCAGCAGAACAGGTATTAGTTACATAGGATTAAGTAAACTAAAGAAGATGATTTTGTGGCTTTTTGTTTCAAATGTTGTTGATAAAGTGTTTTAAGCTTTTTCTCTTAAGCTGACAACAGTTTAGTAAATGACTGCCTTTATAAGCAGAATTGAAACTGTATCTTTCTCTCTACCTGATCCCTCCAGAATTTAAAAACTCTCAGTGACTATTTTTATATTTCATGGCAGTATGTTTATTTGCACAAGTTCAATAATAATCTGCTTTCCTTGTAAGAAGACAATTAAAAACACTGGTTATATTACTAAGGCTCTGACTGGAATGTCATACCTGAGAGAAATGTGTGTAAACTCAGATATGAACAGACAGCTTTAAAGAACTAAGATTGACTTTATAAAGCCAACAAATCCCCTTAGAAGAACTGGCCTGGTACCTTGCTTACAGAGTTCCCAGCAGCCTTACCTGGTGAGTAAGGAAGGTCACTTCCTGGCATGTGCAGGAACCTCAGGAATGTCTTGGGAACCTCAAGAAGAGAGGAATTCACCCAAATCTACAGGTACTGCAGGCACAACCTGATGGCATGTCTGGCTTGGCTGTCTGGCCTCGAGAAGCCTTTAAAAGTTCAATCTGAAATTCCTTACAAAAAGTTCCAGCAAAGCACATTTAAAAGACCCCATGTAATCAATTACTCTTCTTGCTGCACTTATGCAAATAATCAAGCCAACTGTTAATTATTTTCTTAATCTGGCTACTTCTAATAAAAATGAGGGTGATTTTAGAGAAAAGTATTGTTTCAATAATGCAGTCTTATCTATACTAAATCCTAATACTAGTCATTGAGATGTAAACTCGATCCAGAATTCCAGTCCCCCATAATGGCCTGGCTAATGCCCCTACTGGGCCCCTTATTAACAGTTTGTGGTTTACTCTTAGTTGTCCCTTGTGTCCTCAGGTTCCTCCAACAGTGGCTAACCCAGATGACCCAGGTCACCACCAACCAGATGTTACTTCACTGTTATACACCTCTTCCCACTGAACCCCCTCCTTCGGCCTAATACCAGCCTCAAACTCCCATGACGCCCCTTGTCAGCTGGAAGTAGCCAGATTGAGTCGTTGCCCATTATGACCAAAAGGCTGGAATGTTAGGCTGGAGGAAGGAAAAACAAGGACATGCAAACAGAACAGAGAGATACCATGAAAATAGAACAGACCAGACCCCAAAGTCTGAGCCTTATATGGAAAGGGGACAGCTCTCCCTGAATTCCATCCTTCTGATGTGCCGACTAAGACCCGGATGTCAGCCTCCTCCCTCTTGGAAGGAAAAAAAGTTTCTACTTGTCTATCATGTCACCTTTAGCCAATCATGCCTCTCCACACCCCCTAGGATAGCTTGCCCACTCCTCTCCCTCCTAACCCCTTATAAGCCCCCACCTCCCTGACCCGGTGTGACTTCCCCAGCCTCCATTTACGTAGACTGGTGAACCTCGCCTGGGAATTGCACTCAAATAAACTGCCTGGCCCTTTGTTGCCTCTCGTCGCCTGCTTATTTCAGTTAGAATTTATCTTACAGCCTCCAGGTCACCGGGGAAGATGTCCCTGGCGCCAGACAATGGGGAGTAGCTATAACAAGAAACAGATTTCTGTCAAGATTTAGTGAGCTGCTGCATGTACCACAGATTCCAAGGAAGGCAATCAATTCTCCTAAAAACAGAATGATCTATGAATAGCAACCTAAAGGATTTGCTTTAGCCTGCTGGGGGTTCCAGCTTGTTTTTCTGACTTTACCCAAGTGCTGCTTTTCTTTCTCCAGCCCTAAACTAGTGATTTGCAACCTGGGCAAAATAGCAAGTAAGCCCAAAACAACATAGTAAAAACAGGAAGGATTCCATCTTGAAAATAAGATTGCATTTTAAAATCCAATTAGTTAAAAAGTAAGTTTCTTATCATACTCTTTAAGAAAAAGACAATTAACTCAGCCCACCTTGGGAGCAAAGCAATCAGTCTTGAGTGATATGCTCCCAGACTAGGAAGTTGCTATCCTGGGAGGAAATCAGAGCAGTAAATTTATTGTAAATAACCAGAAAGACTAATAAGAAACTTAGTTTTTCTTCAAAGATAAACATTTTGGGACCACTTAGCAGGTGTACATCCCTAGCCCTTTGTCTCTCAACTGCCTATAAAACCCTTAGACAATGCACCACCCAGGAGTCTCTTGTCCCCTCCTGGCCTGAGCCAGGAGCTCTGCTTCTTGCTTTATCTCTAAATAAAAGCCTCTGCCTTGCCCTCCTACCTTGAGTGTTTGTGAAGTTCATTCTTCCACTCCATGAACAAGAACCCCAGCATCACAAAGATGTGCAGAGCTACAAAGGCTACAAGACTGGGGTCATGTGAGGCAGTCTTGAGGCTGGCGATGGCTTTCACACATGCAGGCTTCTTCCTTAGTCCCAGGCACTGGCTGCCACCACCACATCGCAGGCTGTTAGTTCTCTGAGGGCCCAAGTCCTCTGACCCATCAATTTCATTCCTTTTATTAGAATCACCATCAGTTCTCACCTGAGGGATGTTTGTCCACTACAGCTCTTCCTCCCCTCAGTCTCCTCCCCCTAGAGAAGGTTCTAACTCCCAGGTATGACCAAATTAACCTTGAGAAACATGAGCATGTCTCTGTCAGACTTTAAAGCCTCTGATGATTTCCCTTTCACATACACAGCATCAACTCTTTGGGTAAAATTGTAATATTTCCAGAATATCTGGCCTGGCTTTAGTGTATCTGCATATCAATAGGTGTTTTCAAGGGGTGGAGAAAATTAGCTTAATCTACATATCAGTAGGTAATTGCAAGGGTGTGCAAGGGTTTATTTGGATTGGAGAGGTGGGGTGGAGCTTTCTTCTGCTGTAGCTGGGTCAAGAGGGAGACAGAAGACAGCTTGTAAGAAATAAGTTTCTTAACTTTATCTCCCCCTTTGACTGATTTAGGTTTTAGAGGTATTTTGCCCTGGGATTTTACCCTCCAGAGTTACAAACTTCAAGCTATCAGCATGGCTTTCAAGGGCCTCACTGCCTCTCCCTACCCTGTGCTCTACCTTACCAACTGTTTCTGCAGTACTCAAATAGATCAAGTATCTAGAGAGGAGTTTATGAAACTCAAAGCATTGGCCATACTGAGAACAGCAGCTTTAGTAGGTATGAAACTGGTCCTGGTGGTATGGATCAATGCCCAGGGCAAAGGGAACCATGGACAGAACCCAACAGATGCCAGCTCTCAAGGATGGCTCAGTCACTCCACTTATAAATTGTTCCATACAGGGTCCTGAAAATGGCCTCAAGCATATCATCTCACAGAGGAGGACAAATTAGGACCTAGACTGGAAAGGTCTGGGTACACAGAATCTGTGCATCAAGATAGAATCAGTGACCTGCAGCCTCACATGCTCCATGGCTTTATAAAGTAAAATGATTTTAATTATGATTATGTTTCTCTAAGTTCATCTGAAAACCATGAGAATTTTTCTCTTGCTGCACTTAGAGCAAATAGGACTTTGTGTCCAGCCATTTTTCATCTTCAACACTGTTCATTTCCTGTCCCAGCTACTGTCATCACCTGCCTGGATTGCGAGTCAGTCCCCTAACCAGCAATCCTCCTGCTTCCAACCTTGCCTTTGCTACAGTCTATACTTCACCCAGCAGCCAGAGGGACTGTAAGTGCGGGGAGAGGAAATCCTGGGGCAAAATACCTCTAAAAACAGAAATCAGTCAAAGGGAGAAATAAAGTTTAAAACCTGTTTATTGCTTACAAACTGCAGTCCAGGGCCGTCTTCTCTCTTCTGCTCCAGAAGAAGCCAGCCACCAAGCAAGCTAGCCCCTCCCTTTAAACTCTCAGGTTCAGACATGCCCTTGGTTGCTCTCCACTGACATAGAGATGAACTTCTCTCCACCCCGAGGATATGAAAATGCACTAAAGCCAGGTGAGATATTCTGAAAATGTTACAATTTTACCCACAGGGACCCTTTAAAAATATAAGTTAGATAATGTTTTCTTGCTCAAAAGTGGCTCTCCATTTCACTCAAAATACAAGCCAAAGTTCTCCCTGTGGCCCACAAAACCTTAACTGTAAGTCTGGGGAAAGGAAATCCCAGGGCAAAATACCTCTAAAAACCAAAATCAGTCAAAGGGAGAAATAAAGTTTAAGATCCATTTATTGCTTACAAGCTGTAGTCCAGGGCCTTCTCTCTTTCCTGCTCCAGGAGCAACAAAACCAGCCCTTCCCTCACCTCTTGGGTACAGATAAGCCCTCCTTGCCCAGGTAATTATCCATTGATAGGAGATGAACTTCTTTCCACCCCTGAGGAATGATGCAAATGCACGAAAGCCATACTTCTCTCCACCCTTAAGCGCATGCTGATATGTAGATGTACTAAAGCCAGGCGAGATATTCTGGAAATATTAGAATTTTACCCACACTTAACCTATCAGATGGAAACTTTTTGAATTCTTGTCCCCATGCCCTTCCAGCCACACAGCTGTCCTGGCTCTTTCATCATTCCATCACAATTTTGCCCCAGGGCCTTTGCACTTGCTAGTCTCTTGCTTGGCTTTTCCAAGCCAAGAATAGATTTTTGATTTCATGGCCTATTCCTTCACCTCCTTTAGGTCTTTGCTCCTTATCACTTATAGACTTATGCTTACACTATCAGTTTACTTATTCATCCAGTTTATTGTCCATCATCCCTCCTAGAATGTAAAATTCACCAGGATGGTATTATTTGGTGGTGGTGTTATTCACTGCTGTATCCCCAGTTTCTAAGACAGTGCCTGAAGCATAGTAAGCAAATATTTTGTCAGTAAATACTTACTGAAGAGTGAATGCTTGCGGCTGTCCTTGCCCCAAGGATAGTCAAGAGGCTTTTGCTTTCCAAGGTCCAGGCTCTTACAGGCATAAAGCTGTCCAAAAGGGAGAGGTTAAGGAGTTGAAAGAAGAGAACTGAATTCCCAGAGACAGGAATAAATACATAAAATTAAAGAATAAACTAGTGGCAAGTAAGCAATCAGTTGGCTCCTTCCAGAACTTAATCTGGAGGATGCAGAGACGCTTGGCTAGTTGTGAGTGAAGGGAGAATGGTGCAGACCTGCAGAGAAATAGATGACATGAAAGATAAAGCATAAGCCCTGCGATAGTGTGCGGGGCTGCTTACACTCTGTGACCTCTCTAGTCCCAGTCCACAGTACCCTCCTACTGAACCCTTTCTATTTTGGGGTGTTTAAATGAATGAAATGGTGAATAAGCAAGGGTGTGGCAGCAGGGAGCCTGTGGACATGCTTGATGTAGAAGGCAGCAGGAAAGGCATGCTGGGGCTTCCCCAGCCCTATACCAACCTTCCAGCACAGCCTATAAACCCAGGACCAATCAGGGCCCAGTTCTTCAGATTCACACAGAAGATTTGCTGGTACCAGTGCAGCTGGTTGCCACCAGCTGGTAACTCCCGCCCTGCCTCTCCACCCACCACTTCCTCCTGGTTGGCGTGAGAGGGGCCCTTTGGTCAGCTTGGTTCTGACAGAAATAACAGTCGCCACAATGCTCCTTCCCCTTCTTCCCACCTGCCAGGGTTTGAAGAAAAACTTCCCCAGAAGGAGGCTGAGCCTGGGAGTAGAGGGGTCACTAGGGCCCACAGAGGGTGAGGCTTGTAGGCCACCTCCCTATGCCAAGGCCCTGTGATCTCACTGCTGGGTCAGCCAGGGCACTCTAATGTTCTGAAAACTCTACCTGGATTCAGAGGGAGGGCTGAGCTGAAATACATCACAGGTAGGGACTTTCTGAAGATGATACCTTGGGTAGTCACAGCAGTCCATAAGGCTCTGCTGTCACTGGGTGACCTCACTCCTTGAGGTCCAGTGGCATCCTCTAGGCACATGGTTGATTTTTGTGACCAAAAGAGTATATGGTTCAGGGACAGAGACTTTGGAACCAGTTCCAAACAGTACCCATTTGCTATGTGGTACTTCCCCCAGAAGCACAGGTACTTCCCCTGTGGTGCTGATGAATCTCTTCACCTCTCTGGATCTTGGTTCCTTTCTCTGAACATAGCTCAGAGTTCTACAGGACTCACCAATCTGTGAGTTCAAATCGGATCCTATTAATCCTAATACTCCCACGTTGTTGCCGTATTACCCCCACCTGCTAGTACAAGATCTCTAGCTGCCTGCAAGTCTCTGGGCTATTTCAGAAAGTCTCCAGAGGTATTTCACTTCATTGGTGTGCTCCACCCTGCTAGTGAGCTGCTCCGGGCTTCAAACTTTGCTATTGTTTTACAGCTAAGACTTAGATACAGCAGTTCTTGTTTAAAAGCTCCAAGCCTCAGATACCAGAGATGAGGGGAAACTGTGGTAGAGCTGGGGAGCCTCTCTTCTGCTTTGAGTTGCACCACAGTAGAGGTGTCCCCAAGCTCTACTGGTTGGGCCTTAGTTAGTACAGGCTAGAGAAGCAGCTCTTTGAGGTTTGAGGCTTTACTTATGCTCTTCTTCCAGTCTCCCTCTTGAATTCTGATTTATGTTCAGGGGCCTGAGCCAGACATATACTTGTATGGGAACCACTGTTTACAGGAAGGATCCCTGATCCCCTCCAACTAGGAAGACTTCGTTCCTGAGTCAAGCTCATTGCAGTCTGAGTTTCCCCCATGCTCAGGAAGTTCCTCTGCTCCCTCCTGAATGTCTTCTGTAGGGTCACCTTGTTGGTTCTCCAGACAGGCCCAGTCATTCTAGAACTTCTGAAGTGGCCAAAACCCAAGTTTGGCCTTCTGCATATACAACTGGGATATCACTGATACCCTATTTTGTTTGTCATACCAAAGAAAGTGAGCTCCCGCCATCACTCTGTCTCAGGGAAAAGGAAAACATTTCCTGCCTTCTGCGAGGTAGCTTGAGTCTATCTAGAAAGCAAATCAAACAGAACCTGGAAGACTTGTTATTGAAGGCTGTATTTGCACCGTATGACAAGGGGAAGTGTGAGGGGGAAGCAGCAGCTATCTGTGATCCCTAAATGATCAGGAAGGCCTCCTCCCTGGTCTCACTATTATCAGCCTCCTCTCAACCCCTGCTGCACTCCTCTTGCTGAATATTCCTGAAGCTCTTCCAGAGCTGTGGATAACTCCTTTCAAAGCTTTGGATGACTCCTATTAATTTAGAGGGTCTTGGCCAAATCTCATAATGGGAAAAGTAATAGGAACCCATTTGCGCTTGCTAAGACCAAAGGAATACATTTGCTTAAAGGATATCACAAAGCCCTCAAAGGAACCTAAATACACTTTGGTCTTCCAGGCAGCTGGAGGAGGACCCCACGTGTCCCCCATTCTTCTCTTTTGGCAGGCCACTTTTCTCTACCTTTTTAACAAAGGTTGAAAAAAGTTGCTCTTCAGTGGTAACTCCATCCCAACTTTACATATACTTAGTTGAAAAGGCCATGGAGGCTAAGATCTCTGAATTGCCACACTTAAGAGTCTTAAGGGTAGGAGAATTGGCCCTGCTGGGGTGAGGTGTTCACCCTACAGTAATTAGCCATGGCCATGGCTAACATCCTGAATACCAACCAGCATCTGGCCATCTCGCCCTCAATCCCTAAGTGAGTTATTTTTAAGTAGAGGTGATAGGGCCAGACAGAAATGCCAGAAGCTGTTACCTGGGGTAAAGCTTAATTTTAGTCTGTGACTTGGCCCAAACTTTCTTGAGCCTCGTGTCCTACTTTTTCCCCTCCATCTCTCATCAGTCTACCCCCCTTGCCTGGAATGTGCATTCCCCATCACCACTTGTCAAACTCTTCCCAGTCATCCAAGGCATCATGCCAGCTTCTCCATGCCATTCTTTTTATACCTTCAATTAAAAGTGTAGGAACAAAACTTCAGACTTGAAAGGACACCTGACTATCACCTAATTCAACCCTGACCTACTGCAGACAAGTCCCTTATATTTCCTCCCACTAAATCATCAACAAAGCCCTGCTTACACACCTTCAGAGATAGTAGGCTCATGACTTTCACATGAGATACTGTGTCTCCTGCAGCTCTGCCTGTAAGAAAATGCTTATCTTGTATTACACACTAGTTTGCCTCCTTGTGACTTCCACACATTAGACCTGGCTGTGCCCTGTGGAAATGCTCAGGATAAGTCTGTTGTTTTTCCCTCCTGGAAGCCCCTTCAGGAATTTGGACAGGACTCATGTCACCCTGTACTCTTCTCTCTTCTAGATGGAAGATCCTCAGTTATTCTGAGTTACAAGATAGTGTCAAGTCCTCTGATTATGCCATGAAGAACACCTGTTCCAACTACCATTCTATAATCTGGAACCTCAAAACAAATGCAATAATGATGTTAAAAGAAATCTTAATTATAAAAAGAAAATAAATTAAATACTCAGCAATAATAAGAAATCAGTTAGATTAAATGAACCTACTCTATAGAACACTATTCAATCTAACAAAATATGGTAAATTTACATGTACTAGCATAGAAAGATTGTTATGATAATGCAAGTAGAAACAAAGCAAATTACAAAACAGTGTGCATTACATCTTATTTGTCTGCTAAGTAGGAAGTCGCTTTCTCAACCTCTCTCTCCCCCACATCTCTGCCTCTTAAACATTTCATTTTTTAGCATATACTTTAAAACACATTGGGGGAAAGATATTTACTGAACTTTGCATAGTTGTTATTTCTAGAGTCCACAGTTGTCTTACTTCTAGAGAACAGAGGATAAAGTTTTAGGGATCTTTCATTATATGTATATCTGTAGTGTTTGTTTTTTATAAAGAGCACGTATTACTTTTATAATCAGAAAAAAAAATAATGGATTTGCCATGCCTTGGTGATCTCCAAGTATTAGGGTGTTGATTTCTTCCCTCATTCACATTCTTTCTATTTATTCATTCAACAAATGCTCTCTAAAGCCCTCTCTAGGCCAAGACCCCAGACTGTGCTTTTGGCTCATGGAGCCCGTGAGGCATGGTCCCAGCTGTGAGGAGCTCACAGATGTCAGAGAAACCCTAGCATGATAAACCCTAGATCAGAGGAAACCCCAGGGTTATAGAATCATGGGGGAGGGACTTCCTAGAGTCTTAGAGATAAGACTATTTGTTAGGCATTAAGGGCTTTTGGGTGATTGAGAGCAGCCTGTGCAAAGGCCCAGAGGTGGAGAGAGCTGTGCTGTCTTCTGCCCACCCCTTCCACTCTACTCTACTCTAGTCCTTCCCCTCCAGTCTATTCTTGACCTAGCAGTTAAGAGAGACCCTTTAAAATCACAAATACAATCATGTTATCCCCCTGCTTAAAACCAATCCAGTGACTTCCTCTTTCTCTTAAGACAAAAAGTCCAAAAAGCCTTCACATGACACATTTGATTATGATCCATCAGGAAATATGTTGGCTGTATCTTTAAAAAATTCCAGAATCGTGGTGGGGACTTGATAATGGGGAGAGTCTAGTAATGATACCAAAAAAAAGAAGCCAGAATCTAACAGCCTATCACCATCTCCAATGTAACAACCTGGTTGGTGTAAGCCACTGCTGTCTCTCCCCTGGGTTTTTGCAGGAGCCTCCTCACTGTCTCTCTACATCTACTTCCACAACCCTGTCTACTCTCACCTCAGCCAGAGTGATCATGTCACCCCTTGGGTGTTAACTCTCCAGTACCGTTTCTCTCCTACTCAGATCCAAAGCGAAAGGCCTTATAGCAGCCCACAGGCCATTCACATCTGACCCTTCATTACCTCTCTGACATCACTTCCTCCTGCTCTTTCCCTGGCCCACTTGTCACCAGCCACACTGGACTCCTTACTGTTCCTCCAACACTCAGGCTTGCTCTGTCTTGAGGCATTTGCCATGGGTGTTTCTCTGCCTGGAATGCTGTTTCCCCAGATTATCACATGACTCCATCCCTCACCTTCAAAGCCACCTTCTCACTCTCTATCTTTACTTCTGAATACTCTATTTCCTGAGTTTGCCATCACTCTGAGTCTCTTTCTCCTTGTCTCTCTCTCTTGCTCTTATGGCAAATGGTGACTCATTAGGGCTTCTCACATTTGCCCCAGATACAGAGATGAAACTTCCTGCTGCTTGGGATGGTGGGAGGTAGTTAAAAGTGTGAGAGCCAAGGCCGTAGGTATCATTACTCTGGTCTCCTGAGGCAAAGCTTGTTTCTGGAAGCCCCACAGGGCAAACTCAGGGGAGGTGGGGCTGGAAACGGGCTGTGCCCTACCTGGGTCTGACCCAAGTCAGGGACTAGCAATGGGGACATTGACCTGGATGCTGTTCCAGATTGGTAGGGGCTCAGACGAATGGTTAATTTTTGGACCTGTGGGGTTTAACCACAGATTAAAAGCTATAGCAAAATTGGATTATGTCAGTCTCACAATGCTCTGTGAGGTCCTACATCCTATGCCACCTTCCCCCACCCTGCATCACATCTGTCTGACCTCACTTCCTACAGCTCTCCCACTCACCATGCACCAGCCACCCTGGCCTCCTCCTTCCTGGAACACCTAGGTACACTCCTGCCTCAGGGTCTTTGCACTTGCCATTCTTTTTGCTTCAAACCCTGTTTCTCATCTGCATACTTTTTCTATTCTCCATTCAGGCCTTTACTTCAAATTACTTTTTCAGTAAGGACTTCCCTGGCTACAATCACACAATACACACTCACATGCTAGACTTCCTACCCCCTCTCTCCAGAATTCATTTTTTCTCCTTAGTATCTATCCCTAACTAGCAAATGATTGATCTTATCTATTGCTATCTCTCTCCATTAGTATGTCAGCTCCACGAGGACCAGGATTTTTGTCTGTTGTGTTCACTGCTATAGCTTTAGTTTCTTGTGTAGCGGCTGGCACAAAGGTAGTATTTGTGCATGAACCCAAGGGGAGCATTGAGCACCTATTGCATGCCAGATATTTTTCAGCCATTTGTTTATTTCTTACTAGAAATAAATGGGATGATTCCATTTTTGTTTTAAAAAGAAAAGTGTATGTAATACAACAGAGCCCACAGTACACTGCTTCACATAGCCTGAAGTGACAGGGCGCCCCCTGGAGTTCAGAGCGAGGTGGTGGCCTTCTATATACATAAAAGTGTCTAAAATACACTCCCATAAGGTGTTAGTAGTGCTTCTCTCTAGAAGAAGGGATTTAAAATAATTTTAACTCTTTTCCTTTTTACTTCTTTTTAAGATGCATTTTGTGATTTCTCTATGACAACAGAATGATTTTATAGTAAGAGAAAATTTTAATTAAAAGTATACTAAACCTACTAAAGTATTTTCAGTGTACTGAAAATATACTGAGTGTATATTTTACTGCAGCAAGTTTCTAAAGTGTACTGACCTTACAGTGTAGTGTTATAATTCTACATTAGTATTATAATGGGGATAAAACTGTAAGTAGACCTAGCCTCAAGCCTTTGTTGTATGTGAAAAACAAATGAGGGGCTGGTACTCAGATCCTCTTATTCTTTAAAACCCCTCTTTCATCTCCTTTTCCTGCTCTCCCAACTCCACCACCAGGTTTTTACGTTTGCAATCTTTGACCCACATGCTTGAACCCAAGTAGTAAATGTAGTTCAATGGATCTCTCAGGGAAAAACAAGAGAAAGATTAAAAGACTGCTTTGGAACGTTCATGATACAATCACAAGGATCACACTTGAGAGGCCCATGTGGATCGCTTACACAAAGGCAAATGAACTTGTTCTGAGCCTAGTGGGCTAGCCACCAGCCAAGGCAAATTCACGACTTTCTTTGCATTGGCCTGAAAGAACATTGCTTCCGAACCAACAGGAAACTATACAGATGAAAATCTTACCCCAAAACGAGTCCTGCTTTCTCCAGTTAAATGATAGGGATTGTCAGTATTATCAAGGGGGCCCCCAAGGAAAAGGGGAAGAACACCAGCTTTCAGGTCAGACAGACCTGGGCTTGCATTCTCACTAGGTTGATTCCCAGCTGCTGACCCTGTGTTAAGACTCCTAACCTATCAGGGGCCTCAGATTTTTTATCTGTAAAATGGAGACAGTAACGCTTCTATAAGGCTTCTATGAGGATTAAATGAGGGGTTGAATAAATACTCAGCACCATGTATGGCTCATCATATGTGCTCAACAAACTATATGGTATAAAATGTTGTATTCACTCAACAAATGTTACTGCCATGTAAAATGCTAGGGAAACCAGAGTGTGTGAGACAGAGCAGCCCCTGCCCTGTGCAGCTTACAGACCAGTGGGGCAGACACAGTCATGGAGTGATCACATGAATAAAGAAGTAAAAAGTGTGCTAAATACTGAGAGGGAAAAGTCCAAAGAATAAAGACAGCATTTAACTAGGGGCACCTGATCTAGTTACTTTTTAACCTAGGTGAGGTGATCACAGATGTAATAGAATTTTTTTGTTTTTCCCTTAGCAATATAAGGATCTTTCACATGTATAATACACTGGACACTGCAAAGAGCTTTTCATAGTTGAGATTTTCATACAATCCGTATACCAGATCCTAAGCAGAGATTATGACTGTCATTTTACAGAAGTGGAAATGAAGGTGTAGAAAGGTTATATAACTTCCTCAAGTTATTGATAGCAAATTCAAGGGTCAGACAAAATCCAGAGGTCTTTTGCTTCCACATCTGCTTTTTCACTATCTCATTTTTTTCTTTTTGTGTTTTTAATTCTGCAATATAGAAAAATTTTCTTTTTACTTTTTTAATCAAATGTACATCACAGTGGTTTAATAGTCCCCTCACTTCTCAGTGTCTATGAGTCTAATGCTGTTTTGTTCATTCTGTTTTGCTTTGTTTTTATATTCCACAAATAAGTGAAATTATATGGTATTTATCTTTCTCCACCTGGCTTATTTCATGGAACATAATACCCTCTAGATCCATCCATGTTGTTACAAATGGCAGGATTTCTTTTCTTTTTATGACCGAATAATATTCCATTGTGTATATGTACCACCTCTTCTTTATCCATTCATTTATTGATGGACATTGAGTTGCTTCCATATCGTGGCTATTGCAAACAGCAACGATAAACATAGGGGTGCGTATATCTTTTTGAATCAGGGATTTTGTTTTCCTTGGATAAATTCATAGGAGTGGAATTACTGGGTCAAATGGTATTTCAATTTTTAGTTTTTTGGGGAACTTCCATACTGCTTTCCACAGCAGTTGCACCAATTTGCAGTCCCACCAACAACGTAGGAAGGTTCCTATTTCTCCACATCCTCTCATCTGATATTTCTTCTCTTTTGAATAGTGGCCATTCTAACTGGTGTGAGGTGATACCTCACTGTGGTTTTAATTTGCATTTTCCTGATGATTAGCGATGTGGCGCATCTTTTCATGTGCCTGTTGGCCATTTATATTTCTTCTTTGGAGAAATGTCTGTTCAGGTCCTCTGCCCATTTTTTGATCAGATTATTTATTTTTGGGGTGTTGAGGTGTATGAGTTCTTACATATTTTGGATGTTAACCCTTTATCAGATGAGTCGTTTATGAATATATTCTCCCAGCGTACTTTTTAAAAAATGTTGAAATATAACTTACTTACCAAAGTGAGTGGGAAAACATATATGTACAGTTTAAAGAACACCCATGTAAGTGCCACCCAGCCCAAGGAACAGTTCAACATGGCCAGGAAGTCCCCTATGTACCCTTCTCCAGAAGCAATCCCTATGCTGTTTTGTTAATTATTCACTATCTTGCCTTTGTAGAACACTTTTTATCATTTATGTATCTCTTAACAATATATTATAACTTTTCCTGGTGTTGAACTTTATATAAATGGCATCTTAGTTTATGTATTTTTTTGTAACTTGCTTCTTACTCCCAACATCTTGTTTTTGAGATTATCCACATTGATAATGCCTATACCCATAATTAATTCTCACAGATAGATAATATTCCATTGCATGATTATACCACAACTTACTTATATATTCCCCTGTTAACAGACACTTGGGTTATTTCCAGTGTTTTGCTGTTATATTCTTTTTTTAAATAGGAAGATAAGTGGATTTGTTTTTATAAAAAACTTTCCAAGATGTTATAAGTTTTGTGAATTTAAATTCCAGTCCCTACATCCACATTCATAGTACTATATGATAATTGGTTCTATCATTTATTTTGAGTTTACCATCACCCAGGAACTGTGTTGAGGACTTTACACACATTTTAAAATTTACTTCTCGTAAGACTACTACCTGGTATCTGTTATTATTTTCAGGTGAAAGGACTATTTTATAGGCAATGACCCTGAAGTTCCTAGAGGTTAGACAATTTGCCCAAGGTCATTTGGAGAGTCAAGATTGAGACTCAGACTAATTCTAAAGTCCAATTCCTTCCAATTCACTTCATGTCTTAATACTGCATTGTGCAGTAATGCAAGTCAAATGTTATGATGTACTATAAGATACATAAGTATTTCCTATATTTTTAATTTTTTAATTGTGGTAAAATACACATAATGAAATTTACTCTTAACCATTTTTAAATGTACAGCTCAGTAGTGTTAAGTATATTCACATTGTTATACAAGCAGTCATGGAGCACTTACATTCTTGTATATGTCCCCTGGGGCACGTGTGAAAGAGTTTCTCTAGGGTGTCTCTATGTGTAGAACTGCTGGTGTTCCACCTATGAGTGGAATGCATGGGTTTGCATAGGTTTGATTTTGTCAATTAAGGCCAAATTCTTACAAAATGATTGCACTAATTTATACTTCCATAAGCAGCTACTTTTTTTTTATTTTTATAATTTTTTTTGGTATCATTAATCTACAATTACAGAAAGAATATTATGTTTACTAGGTTCCCCCCTTCACCAAGTCCCCCCCACATACCCCTTCACAGTCACTGTCCATCTGTGTAGTAAGATGCTGTAAAATCACTACTTGTCTTCTCTGTGTTGCACAGCCCTCCCCGTGTCCCCCGCTCACTATACATGCTAATCGTAATGTCCTCTTTCTTTTTCCCCTCCCTTATCCCTCCCTTCCCACCCATCGTCCCCAGTCCCTTTCCCTTTGGTAACTATTAGTCCATTCTTGGGTTCTGTGATTCTGCTGCTGTTCTGTTCCTTCAGTTTTCCTTTGTTCTTACACTCCACATATGAGTGAAATCATTTGGTACTTGTCCTTCTCCGCTTGGCTTATTTCACTGAGCATAATACCCTCTAGCTCCATCCATGTTGTTGCGAATGGTAAGATCTGTTTTTTTCTTATGGCTGCGTAATATTCCATTGTGTATATGTACCACATCTTCTTTATCCATTCATCTACTGATGGACATTTAGATTACTTCCATATCTTGGCTATTGTAAACAGTGCAGCGATAAACATAGGGG